>NC_056686.1:208957284-209271927 GCF_018350215.1 Panthera leo | reverse complement strand
AATAGACTGACAATATTTATTGTCTCAAGCTTGCTGCCCTGAAAATTACTTACGTTTTTATTTCTATGGAAGCAATCAATTAGCTTCCTTTACTCAAAGCCTAAACCAATGTGTTCTGTGAACCTAACAAATTTTGAGGACTGTAACGCTCCTGTGCCTAAGAAATTTAAGGAAGATTCATATGCAGGAAAAGGAAGAGAACAGACACTGTGAATTAGACAACACACCAAGGAGTTCAAAAAACCAGATGAACACAGAAAAAAATAAAGATTTCAGGTTTCCCCAGAGCTTTGTAAGATAGAACTATTTTTAAATAAAATAATTATAGAATTTAAGTTTAGAATAATTTTTTAAACTACGTGTAGAGAGTTTTGTATGTCAAAACGTTTACGCGTGACGCGGAGAAGCTCTACCTGGAGTTTGGGGCTGAAAAGGAGAGCGACTTGCTGTGGGGAAACCTCCAAAATCACTCGAGCCACTAGACTGTCCAAATGCACCAAAGTTTGCAAAATCTGCATTTGCAGAGTTCTGGGCTGTAAATGGTAAGGAACAATATATGTTAATGAATATGAAAATTATAAATGAAAAATATGACAAATGAATTTAAGAATCTTATGAGAAGTTTCTGTTTCACAACTTACTTTAAAGAGAATTCATTCAGAATCCAATTTTAAATCCTGCCAGTGCTGATTTAACCCAATGCCAAACAATTCATTAAAGGGTAGCCAAAAATTTCCCAAAACACTTTGTACAACAATAAATTTGTACACAATACCCTCTGAGTGACCTCCGGAATAGTACTGCAAAAGTGACTCTACTGAAGGAAACTCTAAGAGCATGAAATATATGAGTTACAGTAAAGCAAACTGAGATGTAGGATATAGATTACATTCTGGGAAACTCAGATTTAAAATGGTGGTGAGTGATTCATCAGCTTTGTGAATCTAAAATAATGATACAAAGAAGTTTAAATTTCATTAATATTCTTTTTGGTTTTTTTTTCCCTAAGTTTACAACCATCTCACATCATGGCACGTAAAAATGAAAAAACTTAAATGTTTAACAAGGACATGACTGCCAAATAAATCACAGATAGTCACATTCTCTTCGAAGGCTGCTGTTCTGGCGAGACTGGGTGACATCTGACTCCTGATTTCACCTCAGGTCATGATCTCATAGTTGTGAGATCAAGCCCCGAGTCGGTCTCCCGAGTCAGACATGGAGCCTGCTTAAGATTCTCTCTCTCTCCCTCTGCCCCCTCCTGCTCATGCTCTCTTAAGGCGGGGGGGGGGGGGGGGGGGGTGGGAAGCCTGCTATTTTTAATACATATTAAAATTTGAGAAATGAAAATAGCAAAATTTGTGACATTAGTGTACTTCAGACTCAGTGAAAAAGACCAACTGGTATTTCCCACTTGTCATTAACCTAAGAACAATTTTTTAGGCTTCCCTAAACTTAAAATATGTAACTAAATACAACAATTCAAAAGGTTGTTTTTTTTTTAAAGGCTACAATAGATGCTGAATTAAGATTTTTATAGAGAATATAATAAGAAGTGGTTGGTATGTAAGAAAAAGAATGCTAAGTGGTAAGAATGAAAAGCATGCCCAAAAGATAAAGGTTAAATGCCATCAACATAGTACAAGTCAGCTACTTTAAATCCTTTGCAGGCAATTCTACTTCAAAAAGCTTTCATAAAGAAATAATCTTGCAAATGAGTATGGCTGCATCTAATAGCTAAATGATTTGTTTTAAAATAATAAAACAAATTTAAAACTCACATGGCCAGCAATGAGGGATTGCTTAAATTATGAAACATCATACAAAGAAATATAATGCGGCCATTTAAAAAATCACATAGAAGATACAGTCCTCTTCAAAAATACTTATGATGAAGTATATCAAGATAAACAGGCCAAAAAGTGCCAAATACATTTTCATCTGCCAATTTTGTCAGCATGGTATCATATGCACAGAAAATCTGCATTTTCATTAACTTGTAGTGGTGAGTTTTCAGATTGTTATAGTTTACTATAGTTATAGTTTATTGTTATTGTTATAGTTCACCAAGCTTTTGCAATGGATATGTATTCTAACTGTACATCAACGAAAAAAAAGTTACTAAACAAATTTTCCACTAATGAAGTAAAACATTACTCTAGGGAAATGATCAAAAAAACCTAACAGCATTTTATGTAATTACTATGTTGTGTATATCCGAAAGGGTATATGACTATAGGGGGAAACGCACCTGAACTAGATAGTCCTCCTTTTACTAGACACCTGTGACACCTCCCTCCCTGTGTCCTCACACCCAGCACTTGTGACAGGTGGAGTGCTATCCTACATACACCTATCGCTGCTCGCACTGTTGAAAACCTTTTCTAAAGACGTTTGTCCTCTCTCTCAAACATCACACAGACGTATCTAAATTAAAAGGCTGCTTACTGCTTAACACAAAAAATTCTGTATTTTCTGGATACTCTGAAATCTTTTGTTATTGTTTTTACTTATTACCATGATAAAATTCAATTTCTTTATAGGCTGAAATTTTACTTGAACAAATGAAATACATCTATCCCTTGGAGAAACAGGAGTTGGGTCCCTAAGCTGCTTTATCACTTATAATCTCAAATATAGTGAATAAGTAGCCTATAATAATATATATTCTACTTTCAACATATTTAGAACACTACAGGAGAAATATACATTTAACGTGTTTCAAACATCATCATTAAGAAATCAGTTCAATGTAATCCATTTTGTTAGTCAAGTCTATTTTTATCAAATTTATAAACACTGGTGTTTCCAACCAGAGCACCAAACACATTAACCAAATATCTATTCATTACAGCAAAACAGGACTTTGTAATACCTCTTTCAGTCTTTATATGGAGACACTAAATCTATTCAGTGTCTTCAACAACTGGTTATGGTCAATTTTAAAATTTCTAAGTACCGTGGAATGAAACTTTAGTAACCACAACTTTGGAAATTAAACACTAATAAATTCAATAATGTGAAAATTACTGTCTGGAACCACCTCAAGCAACTACCATACAAAGAAAGATAAACTAAACGGAATGTGACAAAACAATAATAGATGCTTTTTAAATAATCTTATCTCAAAAAGTACAAAGAAGTGGGGCTCCTGGGTGGCTCAGTCAGTTAAGCGTCTGACTTCATCTCAGGTCATGATCTCATGGCTCTTGAGTTGGAGCCCCGGGTAGGACTCGGTGCTGACAGCTCAGAGCCTGGAGCCTGCTTGGGATTCTGTGTCTCGCTCTCTCTCTGCCCCTCCCCCGCTTGCTCTCTCTCTCTCTCTCTCTCTCTCTCTCTCAAAAATAAATAAACATTTAAAAAAAATTTTTTTTAAAGTACAAAGAAGTAACCTCAGTTTAGAATTTAAGGCACCAAGTTAATCAGCCTGAATCTAGCTGGAAACTGTCTTTCCTCTTCAGTGAGAAACAGGTACTCCTGAGAAAGGGAGATAAACGTAGGGATGAGAGATAGAAACTGACTGCCTTCATCATGAATACAGCTGACAAATACACTTTGTTTCACCTACATGTTTAAATTCTTGATCATCAACCCAACATTTAAAAAGACAACATCTTACATTAAATAAACAAGATTTCCTGCTTTTCTTAAAAGAAAATCAGTGAATCTAGTAATCCTGAGCCTGACTGACCATGTGGCAACAGGAGATTAGAACACCTTCCTGTGCACACGGTTCCTTCCACACTGCATTGTATTACTCACTTGTGTTGACTAGATGGCAAGACAAAAGTTTGAGATCCCCAGTAAGGTGTGACAAAAATCAATTACAGTTTACAGTTCATAGGGCTGTGGAGTTTATTACCAAGCAAAATAACTATTAAATTCTGTAGGTTAATCATGTTTCTAACTGCACAAATATTTCTGTAGAAGATGACTTTTCCTGAACACAGTAATAACCTCACCACTGATACATATCCTCACATACCATCTCAGCCAGAATGTTCAGATGAAGGGTGAAGACTTCTGGCTTTTAAGCCATTAAATGATCTGCAAAATAACAGGTTTCCCTACAAAATAATGCTAACCACATTGGCATTTCTAAATAATTATCATTTGAAATTAAAGGTTCCATTTGTCGTATCAATCTGTACAGGAGAATATTCTCACTTAAAAACTTCTTAAAAAAAAACAAAAACATGAAAATTTCAGGGTGAGAACTGAGCTGTCAATGACTTTGTATTTGTGAACCATACACAGAAAAATAAAGATTCAGGGTTCTTGCAAAGGCTGGAGAAAAAGACAAAGAATGGAAAAAGAGGAGATAAATGACTAACTCTATTAGCTTCTTCTTGCAGTGTGTGTATATATTTTATTCTTCTTGAATCCAATGAAGTTTAAAAAAAAAAAGCTGACTTGAGTGTGCATTCATAAATAAGAACTTCAGGCTGAAAAAACTAACTCCTCTTAGGCCACCTGATCTAATCGACATGACTAGTAAAAGCCTCACAGACTCATCTTTCCTACCACCTCCACCACATGTGGAAAAGAGACCAAATTGTTAAGATCTACTTCCTCTATCAATCTGATAAAATTATAGGTTTCTTTTCTTTCTTTTTTTAACATATTCTACAATTAAATAATGGCTATTGTTTTCAAAGAGAATTCCAAGGGAGTTACTGATAAGGACGCGTGCCATCATGGCACAAAGTAGTCCGTGCAGCTGCAGTGTAGACGCGTATAAACACGCCTGGCTAACAAGTCTACAAGGAAGAGTACAGCATTAATTCCCTGAATGGTGAATATTCACAAATTGCATTTAAAGACAAAAAAAACACACAAGGGAAACATGAAATAAGCTGAAAATGTACAAAAGAGCTTGGTACTTACTTATCAGTCATTTCAAATCCTATTTCAGCAAGTGTAAAACTGAGATAAATGAAAACTATTCATGAATTACAGAAGGTCCCCTCTACATTCATTGGTTCTCCAGCTCCTTTTGCCAGCATTCAAAAACAACAGGTGGGAACAGAGAGCTGAGACTCCTGTGCGGTCAGAGGAGCCTGGCTGCCCACCTGGAAGGTGAAGGGAAAGAGTCTCTCCAGGTTTCCTGGATGTTTCGCTGCTCGGCTAACACAGGAGAAGGGAAACCTACCACAGGCCCAACAACTTCAGCTTCCTGACTTCTTACCCTCCTCAGCATAATCTTTGCTAAGAAAGAGATCCTCTCCACCCTACAATCCCCTTTTAAATCAAACACATGCAACATACAAACATATATAATTTACACCGTAATTTTCTTCCACAGTACGCCCTTAGAAAATACTCGAATATTTAAAAGAAAAGTTCCTTTAATGCTTGCTAGAAAGAAATGTGGCCAAAGAGCAGCTTTTCCGTAATTTTTCAAACTATCTTAAACAGTACATTTTGTGTGTGTGTGTGTGTGTGTGTGAGTATACATATATATATATGATTCACTTTATACCATCATGATCCAACTATAAACCAAGTCCTCAAATTGAAAGAAAAAGAAGGGACAGCATCACAATCTCACAGGTGAGTAAAAGAAGGTAAAATAAGTTCAAAAATACAAACAGGAAATCAATTCTGTAAGTACTGGTTTCTGCTATGTGCATTAAATAGTGAAATACATGTTTTAGAAAGATAGTCCTGAGTGTTTCTTGATTATATAATTAAAGTTAAGAAAATCAGCGACAAAGAAATAATAAACATTAGCCAATACCCCTATACATACATGCAAAAATATAAAGCAAAGTTTCAAATGGTCAAATAAAATGGCTACAAGTGACCTAATTCTTAATTTTAGTGCTCTCTACATTTGGTTTGATGCTTACTCAACCGTTCACAAATGCATACTAGATAAACTTTCTATGACATGCACATCAAAGCTTACTGGCATCCAAAAGGTATTTCATACATATCTCTGATATAAATACAATGTAGGCTTTTAGATCATTTACACCAGACCTTATAAAAAAGTAGAACAAAGCATAAACAAACAACTATAAGGACTCATTCTAACTCCAAAGCCCATTCTTTTCACTACATTATGCCATTTCTCTGTCCATTACAATTAGTTACTATTACAATTAGAGACACCAATGACTACATCTATACTTAAATAATAATTTTTAAATATTACCTAGGTAACTGCAAGGTTTTTACATTCATTCACAAATAAAACTCCATAATTTCTAATTTCTGGTGAAGTGCATTAAGCTCTTTGTAACAAACATGTTAAAAAAAATTTTTTTTAACGTTTTTTATTTTTGAGACAGAGAGAGACACAGCATAAACAGGGGAGGGTCAGAGAGAGAGGGAGACACAGAATCTGAAACAGGCTCCAGGGCTCCAGGTTCTGAGCGGTCAGCACAGAGCCCAACGTGGAGCTTGAACTCACGGACCGCGAGATCATGACCTGAGCCGAAGTCGGACGCTTAACCGACTGAGCCACCCAGGCGCCCCTGTAACAAACATGTTAAATCTGAGAGTAAAAAAGAAGTTACATCTGCTACAGCCAACCTAAAGATATTGCTACTCTAAAGATGAGATAGTTTGAGAATTAATAAAGATAATAATGGGGGCAGGCACCTGAGTGGCTCAGTAGGTTTATCACCCAACTTCAGCTCAGGTCATGATCTAATGGTTCATGAGTTCAAGCCCCACATCAGGCTCTGTGCTGACAGTTTGGAGCCTGGAGCCTGCTTCAGATTCTGTGTCTCCCTCCATCTCTCTGTCTGCCCCTCCCCCACTGTGCTCTCTCAAAAATCAATAAACATTTAAAAAATAAAGATAATAATGACAACAGATTTGAGATGTAGCCAATGTTAAATCTATGAATTCATAATGATACGAAAGAAAAAAAAAAACAGATCACCATTAAAATGTGGTAGGGAATCAACTCATTCTGATATGTGGCCAGAATCAATCACATATTAACTTTCTATTATACTAACATATTATACTAACACATACTAACTATACCATTGGGTAATCAAAGATTTTTAAAGAAATATTTCAACTCATAAATGAAGGGATGATAAATTCAGAATATCAACATTTTGCATAATGAATCCAGGCACTGAGCATCAACAGCTCACATTATAGAAACAGAAACGATTGGTATTATGTGCTTAAATCTTAAGTGGCAGGCTTGCCCCCTTCAAGAAAAGAACCTGTGATGGATGACGCATCTAGATCCAACTATCAATTTACAGAAAATACGGAGGACAGAGGAACCTGTTAAGGGACCCCACAGTGGTGCAATCAACAAATTCAGACTGCTAAAAACTCCACAGGACAAATAACCAGATTTCTTAACAAATAAATTGCAGAGGAGAAAAATGGGATGGAGGAAGTACCCACAGAGTAAGTGATGTAGCTCACAACTGTAGCATGTAGACCTGATTTGAATAAACTGTGTGTGTGTGTGTGTGTGTGTGTGTGTGTGTGTGTGTCCGTCTGAAGTGGAATAGAAAGTCTTAAGTAGTGACTAATGAATAATTATTGTTACTGCTATTATTTAAGGGAGTGATACCACTACAATGGTGATGTTTAACAAAGTTCTTCTGTTTTATAAATACAAAATATTTAGGGATAAACTCTTATGTCTAAAATTGCTTCGAAAGAGTAGAAGAGGAGGAAATGAGAAGAATGAGAAATGAAACCAGATTAGCCATGAGCAATGAATACACGAGGGTTATATTGTCATGTTTGAATATTTGCAATTCTCCACATTAAAAGGGTAAACAAAAAATACTGAGAAGTCTTTTCATTTTTCTTTGGAAAGAGGTCATGTCAGCATGTGGCATTAAGTATAATCTCTTCTGGGATTAAAAAGGCCGCGGCTACACAGTCACATAGGACAGCTCAACAGCCATGAGGGCCCACACCCTCAACAGAACACATTTACCGATATTTCAGTTTTCAAAAGAATGGATGTCTCTTGGTGCTAAATACACGTGCCTGGCAAAAAGCTGTCGAGAACAAACACTTACCGGCGTGACTGTTGAAATGTGCAAAGTTAGCAAAATTGGCTGTGGCCGTTGACTGAGGCGCTGGAGCAGCAAAGATGTCTGAGCCAAGATCACTTAAAAGGTCAAACTGCTTCTTTTCCTGCTGCTGCCCTTGAGAGCGACCTACGACAGGGGACTGCACACCACACATTAACGATACAGAGCTTCCAGTCAGATCTGCCACATTTTTGTAACACTCTTTCCAATTCACCAAGCTTAAAAGGCAGTTGAAAGATTACATAATCTTTTATTTGTAGTTTTGAATACCTTGGTATTTTTTGAAAAGCACCAATTTTCCACATCTATTCCCAAATCATCTCTCAATTTTAAATACAGAGTCAAAGACAAAGAAACGCTGTATTGTAACAGCTGTTACACCTCAGAACACAAGCGAGACGTCCTGCTAGGAGAGCAATAATAAGACTTTCACAGAACACATCCTTTCTATGTGGGGACAGTGCCTTTCTCTTCAGCTTTCACTCAAACCTCTTGTGACAACTGAGCAATTTTATCCAGATGTCCTCGTATGCATCAGTAAAAGGGGTGGACTTGAATTCCAACAGTACTGTGCCTCAGAACCATTCTTGGGTAGGACAAACGCTGTCGTGCCAGATCAACAAACCGGTCACAGCTCAGAAAACTGTCACAAAGTGCAGAAGCACAAGCTTTTTCACCAACTTCTAAAAAGCCTTCAGCCCGTTTAGTTTTTTAAAATAAGGCATGTAATGCAAAGCCACCTGTGTTTCGATGATAAGCATGCTTCACAATGAGGCAGGGGAAAAATTCTACTACTTAAGAAATCCTTTCTTGTAAAAGGACATCACAGAGCCTATACTGTTCTAACTCTGATGGTCCCCAGAGTCCTGTTTCACTAAATGTAGCTATAGGACAGACAGCTATTAACAGTGTTCTGTGTACCTTTGCAAACCTGTGGAGCATTCAAAGAAACTCGAGCAAAAAGAGCAAAAATATGCACATCCCAACCACTTAACCAAGACTCTCTGAATGCACTATCTGAACCACTAGCTTGCTGTATATGACCACTAGGACATAAAGCTACTGTCCTAAAGAATTCTCAAGTCCGTGATACTCAATCCTCCTGGAGCAGAAGTCTCTGCGAAGATGGGAGACCACTCACCTGACTAGGTGTGCCCTTGTTTAAGTGCAGTGCTGGTGCTGAGTCTCCTAAAAGAGACTTCAGGGGTTTGACCTCAGGCGTGCTGCTCGTGCTACTGGCAGACGACCCTGAAATAGACGCATGAACTGATGCCACCACCTTGGCTTGTTCTGGAGGGACATACCTAAAACATATGAAAAATTCAACAGGCACTTAACCGAGAAAACTGCAGGGAATACTAAAACACGATAAACTTAATTTTAATTTCTTGTCAGACTATGTCGACATTACTCTTATTTCAAAACCCTCTTAGAATTGACAGCTTAAGACTGCACTTAATTGAAGTACTCAGACAGGCTGATACAGACTATGTGCAAAACTTGTTTCAATTATTTACTTATAATTTTTCTAAAAAAATATATATCATAAATAACTTTTTTAACAACAGAGGGCCTATAGTTAATCATGATGAACAGTTAAAACTCTACTTTTTAACAACTAAAGTATAAGATCATGAATAACATTTGGGAAGAGAGCAAAATAAAGAGAAAGCATCTATTACATTACAGTTAGTAGTCTAAAATACAAAGGTCTATTACAAATCTAGAAGAATAAGATCAACAACTCAATTTCTAAATAAGCAGAAACAATTCCCAAATGGAGACACAGAAATGAAAACACTTGCAACCTAATAAAAATGCAAATTAATATATCATTCACATTTGCTCTGAGCATAAATTTTTAAATTTTGTAACTGCCCGCTAAAATACAGAAATAGGTATGTTGTATCTCAGCAGTACAACTTCCAGAAACTCATCCTTAGGGATTAATTGGATAGGTGCACACAGATACATGTACATGCATGTTATCACAGCACTCTTTATAATTTCAAAGAACTGGCCACATATCAAACATTCATCAGGAGAGAAATATTCAACAGATTCAGCAGATTATGCTAACATCTGTATAATAGAATACTGCATAGCCACTCTGTTTGGACAAGGAAAGATGTCCCTAAGACTTCCAGGGTCTTTCAGGTTTGATCTCATTCGCGTAAGTACAGGATTTACCGGAGGAAGAGAGTGAAGAAAACTAAAGAGAGGCAGTAAGAACATAATGCCCAAACACTGGCAACGCTAATCTCCAGAGCTAGGATCACGTAAGAGTTTTTGTTCTATTTCTGGGTTTTGTCCCACCCTGCCCTTCTCCCCAACACCACCCCGAGATCACTTAGGGGACACAGGAAAACAAAGTGGTTAAGGAGCACCTACGTGTTCTAAAGACAGAGTTAAAGTTCCAGCTCTACCCCTGGAAACCTAGCTATGAAACCTAGGGCAAACTACCCCAACCCTTTGTGCCTCCGAGTTTTCATCTATAAAATGGAGACATGGTTGCTATGAGGTATAACTGAGTTAACATTTATTTTTCAAGTACTTACAACAGTTCCTGGTACACATGTATTAGCTACACAAGTGTTAGCTATTTTCAATTCTATGACAGTGACAAACAATACAACTGCTTTGCCGTAACTTGGTATATTCACTGATGGGATCAATTTTTGAGCACAGTCAAGTCTTACCAAAGGATAAAACCAGATAATTGTATTTAGTTCAAAACACTCACCTGACTAAAAGTAAAGAAGTGAAGCTTGTATTGCACAGGAAGTGAGTTTGAAAACTGGTCATACAATCTCAAAACCCCTTTAGATCTACGACAACAATAGTCTCAATGTTTTAAATACAGTTGCCTGGACTGAGGATTTTCAGGGAGACTGCATTTGGACAGTGCTTATATCATGTTAAAAACCCACTGCACTGCTCTCTCGTTACATGTCACAGGTATGTGCAAGTGCTTAAAATCCACAGAACCTGGTCCACCTGAATGCTGGTCACTCCCTCTACATGCCGAGCATTCAAGTTTGTAACTGTATTATTCTTGCTATTACTATCCTGTTTCTCAGGACAGAAAAATAACACAAATTGTAATTATTTGAGGTTTACAGTTACTTGAGTTATAGTTTGAATTAATAATTTATCATCATCACGACCATCATCATCATTATAAATGCAAGGGATGGAAATTTATGGTTTTAAATCTAACAACTCTTACTCATACACACTTTCTTTTGCTAAATGAAGATAAACTATGTAAAATCTTAGCTAAGTTCTATTCAAACTAACTTGCTGAGTTGGTAAAACTGTTGGGAAAATAAAAAATTAGGCTATAGCTATGTATGGAGAAAGGTTTTAGTATAGGATACAAGGTCTTGGAAATTAAGAACTGAAAGGACAGAAAGTTAATCACATACTTCATTTTAAGAGACTCCTTTATGCCACCGTGTTTCTACTATCAGCCCACCCTCAAAGATTTTCTTCTTTCTTGAACTAAAATTTTACGAGCATGCTTTTATCTGCATTCATACCTAACACTACCTAGTGCTGCTAAATGTAGCCTGCGCTACAGCTGATCCTGCCTGGCAAAAAGAAGTCTCCTTTCGAGAACAGTTAAGAATACAGAGTTTGCAGAGGAAACGAATTAAAGCAACTTCTCTCTGTTGCTCACTGAATGAAGGCGGAGATATCTCACCTATAACCCACAGCCAAGTAGTCCTTCAGTATTCCCGGGGTTAAGCCATTCACTTCCACCTTATCTATTCCCTCTATTGTGACTCTCTCCTTTATTTTCTTAAGCCCCCAAGAAGGAAATATACACTACTGAATAATAGGTCTTAATAAATTGAATTAAATCGTGCTCATATAACTAAACATGAAGAGTCCAAGGTAGTTGAACAGTAGCTTTACAGACACATTTCCTGCTATGCTTTTTAAAGGGCTGTACTAGCCATATGTCCAGCCTGTTTTAACTTCTTTTTAAAAATTGACATCTGATGGATTTAGTTAGGGGAGCATAAACGCTCTCTTCTTAACCAGGGAGTAAAATCATTTCTTGGGTGAGAAGTGAGGATATTTTGGGCAAAGACCTACCACAAAATGCAATTATGTGGATGGATTACTACACAAGAGCTTTAGCATACTGCTTAGTATATAAAAGATACTAAATAAATACTTGCAAAATGAATGAAGATTTTAAGAAAAGAGGCTATATGAAACTAGAATGTCTTGAGAAGCTAGCAGGGCTAGAGAAGGATTAGAAGGAAGGATCCTTCGCTTTCCAAAAAGGGTAGGAGGCCTGGGAATAAGGAACCGGCTGCTGCTGGGCACAGATGACTTAAGTAGAGTCAAGGCTTTTCGAAACCAAATCCAATAAAATGCCCAAATATAAGGAGTATCTATCTACCTACATACCTATTTCCTTATTTCCTATATAACTATCTCTTTCTTTCCATCCTTTCTTCCTTCCTTATGTCAGATTAATCTTACCCATAATTAATGTGATTTTTGGGAGCCTTTGTTCTAAATACAAACTATTCACTCACCATCTTTTCTTTTCATACTTTTCTTGTAGGAACTCTTTCACTTTTTGTGGATCCCTGAAGTCTGGAATTGCTGAAGATCTATCATCAAATAATCCTAGCCAAATCTGTTTACAGACCTTTGGAAAGAATTAAAAAAACAAAAGTGTTAAATTCAACATCTTCACTTAATGAAATTTTAAGGGAAAATTATGATTCTTTCAAAAAGCTAACCTACTTAATACCACTGCTTTCAATGAGAATATTACCACAAAGAATGAACTAAATTTATTTTAATATATTCCAGTATGCAGTAAAATCTTAGCAACAGCATCATAAAGAATAACACCTCATAGGGAAATGGGATTTGAATGGATCTGGGCCTTTTTGGTCTTGGAATGATCTTAAACTGTAAGCCATGAGCAAAGTTGTGTTACCTTGATAAACCTCAGTTCCCTCACCCCATAAAACAGAGGAATTAGACCAGGAGCAATTTCATGGATCTTTGACAAATTTAAAAATCAACCAAAATAGGGCGCTTTGGCTGGCTCAGTTCGTAGAGCATGTGACTCTTGATCTTGGGGTTGTGAGTTTGAGCCCCATGTTGGATGAAGAGGTTACTCAAAAAAACAAAAAAAATCTACAACAACAACAAAAACAAATAAAAAGTACTAGAATCATACATAATTTGAGCTTAAAGTACAATAATAATAATAACAAAAACACAAGGCAGATACAACTCTAGCTTTATAAGTACCTCCCATGCTTTTTCCCACTAATGGCTAAAAAATAAGAATCTAAGATATTTAACATTTTAGAAAAAAACCAAAGAAATGAAATGATGCAGAACTCAAACAGAACACAAAGAGCAGAGAACTATAAAGAAAAAAATTAATAACATGGACTTCAAAATTTAAAGCTACTCTTCTTGGGGGTGCCTGGGTGGCTCAGTCGGTTGAGTGTCTAACTCAATTTCGGCTCAGGCCATGATCCCAGGGTTGTGGGATCAAGCCCCAAGTCTGGCTCTGTGCTTAGATATTCTTAATGCTTAAGATATTCTCTCTCTCTCTCTCTTTCTCTCTCCCTCCCTCTGCCCCACTCACACTCTAAAATAAAAAAATAAAAATAAGTTAAAATAAATAAATAAAAATAAAACTTGGTCTTCAGGGCACCTCAATGGCTCAGTCAGTAGAGCATATGACTCTCGATCTTGGGGTTGTGAGTTCGAGTCCCGTGTCACGTGTAGAGATTACTTAAAAAATCTTAAAAAAAAAAACAACCCAAAACTATCGCTCTTCAAAAGACTTAAAAAGAAAAAATGAAAAGGGAAGCCAACTGATAAAAAGTATTTGCAAAATGTGTTAAGATTTTGTGATCTAACGTGATAGGAACTTAAAGCAACTTGAATCCAAAATACATTTAAAAATTCTTAAAACTCAACTATAAAAAACCAGTAAGAGTGGGCAGGGAAGATGAACAGACACCTCATGAAAGATATACACAGCAGCCCAGTATCAGCACTGAGACCCACTACACAGGCACCCACAGATACCACTAAAAGGCCCAAAATAAAAAGACCATATCATGTGTTTGGAACAACTGGAACTCTCAAGAAGGTTAAAAAGGTACAATCACTCTGGAAGACAGTTTACAGTTACTTAAAAGTTAAATATACACCTACCATATAACCCAGCCATGCCTTCTAAGTTATTTACCCAACAGAAAGAAAAAACCTGTCTACACTCAGATTTGTACACCAATGTTCACAGCAGCTTTACAAATGATAATAACTCCAAAGTGAAAACAACCCAAATGGGTTCATCAACAGGTTGAATGGATCAATTTTAGAATATCCAAACAGGATACTCTTCAGCAATGAAAAGGAATAAACTATTGATACAAGCAACTACATGTGGAGAAGTCAGATTCCCCTCCAAAGTACATACTGTATGACCCCCCCTCATTTAACTTTTACAAAGCACAACTTTATCTATAGTGACAGAAAGCAGATTAGTGCAAACATTACAAACGGGCACAAAAAAATTCTTCGCGATAATGAAAATGTATGCTGTCCTATTACTATAGTGATGGTTTCACATAGGTCAAAACTCATCAAAATTGTACACTCTGAATATATCCAAGTTATTTTAATTAATTATTCCTCAGTAAAGCTACAAGAAACCAGTCCACAAGCTTCCAAACTTGTATCATTTAAAAAATTAACCAATTATGACACTGTGAAAAGCACACAGTATCCAGCTTCAAAAAGCCCCCCAAAACTCGAGGAATCAGAGAATAAATAAAAAGCAGCATTCCTCTCAATCGTACCTGCTCACTGAAATGGCAAAGAGAGAAAGAAGAACCAGAAGAAGGACTTGCCCTCTTCCTCTCTCCGTACCCCAATCATGCTTCAAAACAATTTTTCTTGTTTTCTTGTTTTCCCTCCTACTCCAGGCTCAGTGCAGACACTGTAACATCATTAAGGCAGTGTAGGTGACACACATGAGCCCTAGGCTAAGGCACAAAGCAGTACAGTGGCAAAGCCCAAGAAGTACACCCAGAAATGGTAATGCAACTTACTGCCAGAAATGCTGTCAACCCTGTACAGGGCCAGTTTCCCCACTGACTATTTAGCAACTTAAAAAGAACCACATGGGACTCTCCTTAGAAACCTGACTGATGATTCTCCGAAAATTTAATTTTGAAAGATTCTGTGGCTGTGCAATTACATTTATAAAGGAGGGATTGGAAGTTTCTAGTTCTTCTCTCTCAAAAAGTCCCAAATGAGAAAACAACAGACATGGTAATTATTTGCCCAAAGCCAAAGAATTATTAACCGTAACTGACACAATTAGTTCAGGACACTTCATGACATTTAGTCTTTGCGCGCTAAAAATTCCTAAGAACTATCATATACAACTTTTTTTTTTTTTAAAGTTCATTTATTTAGAGAGAGAGAAAGAGAGCGCATGCAAGCACAGGGCAGGGGCAGAGAAAGGAGAGAGAGAACCCCAAGCAGGCTCTGTGCAGTGAGCACAGGGCCTGAAGTGGGGCTCGGAACTCACAAATCACAAGATCGTGACTCAAGCCAAAATCAAGTCGGACGCTCAACCGACTGAGCCACCCACATGTAACTTTTTCTAACTGAAAACAAACAGTGAACAAATAAACATACAAACAAAAAGGAGATGGGCTGACGACACATCCCCGAGTTACTGTCTTGGCACTCATTCATCACGGGGATGCGAAGCGAAGATGAAGTGCTTGGCGGTAGACTTTACAGGCATCTGACAGCAGCAGCCAGTGGGTATCACTCAAACTTCTGTACTGTTGCAGTTCTCTGTCCCTGCTCTCTGACAGGAAAAATCTTTAGTTCTTATTTCTCACTATGTTGCCCCATAATAGCTATTTCCTATTATTGCTCAAGATCCTAACCATACCTGCCACTCATGTCAGCTTAAGTTGTACCTAAGCCAAGCGGCTCTCAAAATGGATTTCCCAAGTCCCTGGATCCGCAGCATCAAGGTGACCTAAGAACTTGTAAATGCAAACTTTCAGGACCCACTTAAGATCTACGAAATCAGAACCTCAAGGGGTGGTGCCCAGCAATGTGTGTTTCAGCAAACCCTTTGGGGGACTGTGAAATTGGTCAAGGTTTGCAAACTGGTGCGTTAGTAAAATCTAGGCCAGCAAATGGAAACTTTCTTTCCATACATATACTACATACAGTTTCCGGTTATTTCTCAAAATTATGAAATCACTAATCCTGGTATCGGGCAAGATTCATTTAACAGAGACAGTGTTCCAGGGACACATCCGGGAAAACACAATGTCAATCTCTTTGAGACCGATTCATATTTTCATCCCTGAAAAGCTGGCTTCTGTTTCAACCATTCTACTAAAATTGCTCTTTCAGGTTTCTAGATTTGCTGAAAGAAAAGCATACAGTTCTTTTTGTTCCTTTTGTTCCGTTAGTAAAATAATAAACAGGATCACCTGAAAAGGAACAGTTTTTCAAAGCTGAAGGAGAGTGGGAGAGTGAATTACTAACACAGCAAGCAGCACTGAGGACTCATGGAGATGAGTAGTAAAGTGAATTAGTCTTAATAGTTGTGTTTGCCTCCAGCCTCATCTGCCTATTTAGGTACAAAGTAGTTGAGTGACGACGGCTTTCAAGGTAAAATACGACAAGTTAAAAAGGAATGGTTATAACAGACCATGAAATCTAAGGTAAGAAAAACAAAGATATGGTGAGGATGATGGCCAAGAAGTTTAGCCTCAGTGGGCTGCAGTCCTGATGGCTGTGCCACAATTGTTGGGATTTAGAAATTAAGAGGGAATGAGCTGGGAAGAGAGAAGTGGAGGTGGCCAGAGACCAGGATGCTTCAACTTGAACTCTGAGAGGTGATTCAGTTATTGATAAATAAAAAGTCTAAAATAAGATGAAGGATTATTGGAGGTAGGAGGTCGAGGAATTCAGGAGGCCAAATTATCTATTATTATGATAATCATGTGGATTATCTATGCGGACAGTGAGACTAGAAGAAATGATTAACACTAGGAGAAAAAAGACATTACATAAGGGGCTAAAATCTAAAACGAATGAGGGGTATGACTGCAATAAGAAGCCACAGCAGGTGACAAAATCTACTGGCACGAGAAACATGGTGCTGGGGGACCAGAAACACCACTGAGGAGCAAGAATGATACCTAAAAGCCATCATCTGAAAGAACTGCACTCATGACGGAATTGGTGTTGATAATCTCTTTTAGGGAGGTGGATAATCAGTTCTAATTATAGAATAATGTGATGGTTGGGGTAGTTCAGAGCCTGGACAAGGGGAACCAGACAGCCCGAATTTGAATCCCAATTCTGTTCAGTAATGGAACCTGCTTCACAGGGATGGTGGAAGGGTTAAAGGAGTTAGTAGGGGGGAGGGGGGGCGGTTTCCATTCCGGAACAGGGGTACATAATGAACTTTAACTAGTACCAGTTATTATTACTCTCAGAGGTGGGTTATGGAATAATGAGGTAAGCAAGCACTGGGAAGTAGGTCCCCTCAGGAACACAGGAAACTATGGGTCTCCCTTCTATCCTGCTGCAGACAGAATCAAAGTGGTCTTGATTTAAAAAAAAAGAAAAACACAACTCCCTCCTCCAAACTTCTATAGCACTTTGTATGTTTTACATGAGGCTCATTACCAATTGCCTCATATTTGAATTACTGCGCATGTGTCTCATTTACTTTCGAATTCCCCACATTGCTTAAAATAATGGGTTGTGCCACATTAAGTGTTCAATAAATATACCGGTAATGCTGAAAAACACACTTCATTTATCATTTTTTTAAAACAATTTTTTAATATTTATTTTTGAGAAAGAGAGAGAAGAGACAGAGTGTGAGCAGGGGAGGGGGAGAGAGAGAGGGAGACACAGAATCTGAAGCAGGGTCCAGGCTCTGGGCTGTCAGCACAGAGCCCGACGCGGGGCTCAAACTCACGAACCAAGAGATCATGACCTGAACTGAAGTCAGACGCTCAACCAACTGAGCCACCCAGGTGCCCCTATCATTTATTTATTTTAAAATTACACATCAGCCAACAAGAATAAGCCTGTGAAATTTTCAAAATAGTTTTTTCCTTATTCTAGTGCAAATCCACTTTAGAATTGTAATCAAAATAGCCACTGACATAATCTAAAATACTTTAAAGTATCAGTCAGGGTTGCCATAGAAAACAGGTGGCATGCTCAATTCAAAAAATTTGAAAGAAAGTTTAATAGACTATTTACAAAGCACAGGCAGGTTGTAAGGAACTCACACGTGAGAATACTGTTCCCCCTCATTCGTAACAGCTCAACCCCACCCACTGGCAGGGGAAGGAGAGGAAGAGGTAACCTTAAGACGAAGAGGGCTAATTGATGGGAGTCTGACCTTCAATGGAAGGATGCAGAAAGGAGACAAGAAATCCCACATGGAAGAAGAAAGTAAGTATTTTAACCTCTCCCTCCTTCCTTTCTTGCTTTGACAATGTTCCCCCATCAGCTCAACCCAACTGGAAGCCAAGAGTCAAGAAGGCCCATCTGTGTATCCAGACAAATGAGCAGCCTGGAGCCAGAGCAGGGTAAAGACCAGAGCTAGAAGGGCAGATGGAAGCCATCCAGCACAGCACCTAAATCACGATAATAAATACATGTGGTGCAAGCAATTTCACAAACTCAATTACGGACGCCAAAGATAGGAAACATCCATACTAATTCTCAATTGCTCATATAAAAAAAGGAAGGATAAGGAAAGGGTGCTGCACCAGGCTTGAGAAGGAAAATAGATAAGGGTAGAGATTACAGCTTCCTAATCCTCTCAGGGACAGCAAAACAAAGCAGAAATTTGTGTGAGTGGCAATTTACCTTTATTCTGACAAACCCTTGTTTTCATAAAAAGGATAAAGAATAAACATTGTGACTGGACTCTGTTTGCAACCTCTAGGTAAAAAGATAAAAAATAAGAAAAGGAGGGGGTGCCTGGGTGGCTCAGTCAGCTGGGCATCCAACTCTTGATTTTGGCTCAGGTCATGATCTCATGGCTTCTGAGTTCGAGCCTAGAGCATGATTGGGATTTCTCTCTTTCCTGCTCTTTCTGCCTCTCTTCTCTCTCAAAATAAATATATAAAGTTAATAAAAGAAGGAAATGACAGAAAGATGCTCTGGAATTAAAGAACCTTTTTTCATTAAATCCATCTACATATATCCAGCCAGATTTCAGACTATTTTGCCCTCACTCCTTAGTGGAGAGGTGGAGGGTTACTGACTCCCTAAGATACAATCGCAGCACTTGCTAGTACTGCCCATAAAATACAGAAACAAATAACTGGAGGCCTCAGAATTGAAAAATTCATGAACAAGTAACAAACATCCACTCTTTGAAAGCACAAAGAAAAACTACACAGAAAAAAATACGAACAGAAATACAATTAAAAGCTCTCTAGAGAGATACCATGTAACAGCAACATATTATTTAGCGCTAAAAGAAAAAACAATCAGGTTTTTGCTTTAATTTGCCCTAAACATCCAAAATCAGAAAAATATCCCAAATATATGTCATGACCCAAGTTAAATACTGAAAAGTACATTATTAGCATTTCCTACATTCATCCAGCCTCCATTAGCATGACTGTGCTCATATTTCTAGACTGATCGGTATTTCCCAGTTATAGCCTATCTGAAGGATGTGTATCAATAACGCTTAGGGAAAAAAAGACACTACCCATACACCTTATGCAAGAGAAACAGTTCTCCATGTATCTTTTTCAGACTGTATGTTATAGTCCATCTTAAAATTTGGTTTTAAAAAATGTGCAAGAATTAGAACCTATGCAACTGATTCACTGAAAACGGGCACACACAAGCTTTATGTGCAGATCACTAAGGCACCAGAGCCTTTGTGAACCAGACATATAAATGGATACATGAGGGAGCAAGACTTCCATCAAATCCAATTTATTTAATCTTAGGGTTTTTGTTTTTAATCTAAGCATAAACTACCTTATAATGGCTTCCTTAACATAAAAATCAAATTCTTCACCTATTCAGGCCCCAAAGGAGCCAACCCCTGATTACCTCTCCAGACTCCTTTACTATCATTACTCTTTCCAGGCCACACAGGCCTCCTCAGAAAGTCTTCCCTCAAAAGCCAATCCCACGGTGGGGGGCAACATCTCCCACACCAAACCTCACCTGTACGTTACTACAACATATTATTTTCATGCCCTTTATCTCACAGCTTCTAAATGTAAAACTCACGAGGCAGGAACCTTCTCTGATTCACCACTATTTGTATTCTCGGAGCCTGACACATAACAGACACTAAAAAAATCACCTAGCACATGAACGAAAGCAACTTCCTAACAGTGTTGAAATATAGGTACTTAAGAAATTCTTTTTTCCCTTAGTTCCATCTGAAATATACAGGCTGACCTAGAACACTTAGCATACTAACTTATTTATGCAGAAGTAATAAATTCACTGATGCGAATTCTCACATTCTGTCTAGACCAGAGGTTGCTAGCAAAACACACCTCACAAGCTAATATCTGGCCTTTGGTGTGTGTTAGCAGCTGAAGTTTCACTGGGACACAGTCCCGCCCACTCGTTTACCTACTGTCTATGCTGCTTTGTTGGGTAGTTACAACAAGGACGGTACAGTCCACAGAACCTAATATTTACTATCTGACCCTTTACCAAAAAGGTCTGCCAACCCCTGACTTTAACTGCAACCATGGACGTTCTATGATACCATCCCAGCACCCAAAAGTAATAACGATTTCAATAGGATATAATAAATAAAAGCCTGCTGTTGAGGCAGGTTTTATAATGTGTATGGGGAGTAACAGAGATGAAACTAACATGAAAGAAGCCTTTCCCTGGAGGAAGTACTTTCCAAGAATGAGGACTATGTAAGGGCCAGTTTATTCTATGGACCCATTCACTAGTGAATAAAGGAGAAAAAGTACCAGAGTTAAGTTTCAGGTAAGGATTAATGTATTTGACACTTGTTTTCTACATAACTGACAAGTACAAACAAATAGAAGAGATAAAAGCAGCAAATACTCAAACACTAGAGAGAAATTAAATGCAGTGGTAAGAGCAGTAAAACCTACTTGCAAGAATCTGCAGTTTGTGCAGGAGACCAGTAGCTGTAATTCAGAAACTTACCGTGCAACTTAGTAAAGGGCAGTATACGCAATGCACAGCACACTCCCATGCCTGATTTCACTTAACATCTCTAATGTCAAATCGTGTTCCAGAGAGGTTGCAAAGAACAAAAAACCCAGCCACGCTCGTTCAGATAAAACAAGGAAGCATACAGCAACACCAAGAAAACAAAAACTTTAGGGGAAACTGAGCTGCAAACAGAAAAAGCCATTTGGGACCTAGGTAGTCTGAGAATCTGTTTCCTAAGCCCCTCTCCTCCCCACCCCCCCAAACACACAGTTGATCACTTTTGCTTCTCACACTATGTCTAAATGCCTGCTCTTGCTCATCTTAGTACACTTTTTTTTTTTTTTTTTTCTGTTTAACTTGTTAAGACTGCACATGGCCCAAGTACATCCTGTCTTTTTGGTTTAAGTGATTCATCATTTGAATCCAGCCTCTGTGAACCTTAATTCAGTTTCTTATAAGAGGGAGGATCAGATTAGTCACTGGCCCCCAGGGTTAGCTGTCCATTCCTGGTCCAATAAGCTATGTGTTTTCTGTCTTTATTTTGTGGTTTTTCCAAGGCAGGGAGGGAGTCTTCCCCCTTTGTTCCTTCAGCAAAGCATGAGAGCTTGGTAAGCACTCCCCAAACCTAAACACACGTTATTCATGAATACGCTTTGTCAATTATAAAAAGCTTTATAAATATAAAATTTATTGTATTAGTGAAGTCACATTGGTTTCAAGTAAGATTATCAATTGTCCTCCTTTCTCAAACTAGTATGACTATGTAAATTACCCTGTATGGGTAACAAAACAATTGTTCTTTCAATTTTGTATGCTGCCTTTAATAAGCTTCCCAGTTTTAGATAGTTAAATTTATCAATATTTACTTTGTGGTTTTCCATTGCTTTTAGCATATAAAGTCCTTACACGTTCAAATGTTAAGTAGTCAGCTATATTTTCTATTAAATTTTACAGTAATCACTTATGTTTTTTTATTACCTACCCTCAAGCTTACAATCCTTAAACACTACAATTCAGTTTGTTTTTTAGTTATAAAATAATTTGTTTTACAGCAAAGTTGCAAGTATAGTAAAAAAGAACTCCCATATACCCTTTACCCAGTCTCTAATGTTAACATTTACTTTATCATGCTCTCTTTAGATAAAATTTTTTCTAGGCTTTAAATGGTTTAGAACCTTCTCTTCCTAATGTCTACCTCCTAAGAACAAAGACATTCTTTTATATAAATGTAAGCAAAACTATCTAAATCAGGAAATTTACACTTTATTATTCTCTAATCCACAGACTAGCCAATTATCTTAATAGTGTCCTTTAGAACAAAAGGAAAAAAGGTTCACCGGGTAAAGAATCTGAACTGTCCTGCTGCCTTTAATCTGGAACAGTTCCTACAAGCGTCTTTGTCTTTCATGACCTTGACATCTTTGAAGCGTATAGGCCAATTATTTTGTAGTATGCTCCTTTATTTAGGTTTTCTCATGACTAAACTTATGTTATGCATTTTGGCAAGGAATACAACCTAAGTGATGTTGTATCCTTTTCCGTGAATTGTATCAGGAGACACATGATGTCAATCAGTCCCATTCCTAGGTGATGTTAACTGACATATGCCAGATCTCTTCATACTAAAGTCACCATTTTTCCCTTTGGGATTAAGTATCTTGGAGGGAGATCCTATGAGACATTTTCTATATTTTTGCTGCTTTCTTTGTGCTTTAAAATTTTAACTCTAAAATACTTCTGAAATTAATTTTGGTCTACCGCATCAGTTAGCACTCAGACTTTCCATTTACTGAATAACCAATTCCTTCCATACTTAACTGCTAAAATGTGTTTATTTTATAGTAACTTTATACACTTAATATATATAAAGATCATAGCACGTCTAAGGATCTAGTCTGTAGATCTGTGCCTACTCTAGTTTCGGACTGTTGTAATTACTCCAAGTTTATATTGCAAATTATTGCCTATAAACACAGAGATATATTTTTAGTGTCTAAGTGGAGCCAATCCTATTTATTACTCTTTGGTTTACAAATTCCTCCCAGATAATTTTACTTCTTTGTTTTAGAATCATTATCTAAAAAGGAGTAGAAAACTCCTACCAGTGTCTTGGTTCCAATTGCTCTACACTTAATTTGTGAAGCCTTCATAAATCTTAAAGCACAGCGTTCTCATTCCCAAAGACAGTTATGCATATTATAAGCAAGCCTGCCAAAAAGGAAAGATTAACCAAAGGTTTACGTTTCTTTCTCTCTACAGAGTAAGTTTTCAATTTTGACATTTTCCAGAATATTAACAAGAACAAACAAGGTACTGAGCAAGAGAGCAGAATGGGAAAGGTGACCTAATCACATTTCCTTCAGAACTGAATATGAAGTACAACTGTATTTACTTGTCACAATATGCAATAAGAACTGTTTGTGGATTATCGATGGCTTAAGGATCGCACCAATACCAGTGAATCACCTCTAACAGGAACACTACTCATTGTTTCACTCAACCGAAAGCTTAACGATAGTAATGGATTTGTACTGACACTCGATTGTCTGGTTGTCCTGGTGACTCAAAGCCTGCATTTGCCAGGCAGCTGACTGAGGCTGGGAATGTAGCCTCTGGCTGAGGAACAGAGAGACTAGGCGGCCCAAGTGCAGAACAAGCCTCGGAAGTAAACCCGATCCATACCACAGTCTACGTGAAGTAATCATGAGGAAAAGAAAAAAACATTTCGTTTTCTTTGAACATTTGTGAGTACGTGGGTGGCCCACAGGTTAATCAAAAAGAAAAGAAAAAAAGAAAAAAGGAAAAGGAATATTCAGGCAAAGCTCTTGTCAGTAAAAATGAGATGTGCAGAAGAGGGGAGTTTTAAGTAGGTTTCCAAAACAGATTATCTCAATGTCCAAAGGGAACAATTTGACCACCAATAAGAATAACTACAACAGACTGAAGCACATCAAATAATTTCATAATATTTAGAAAAAAACCACATGTAACTGGTCATTGTTGGAAGATGTTTTGGAACTCATTTTGAAAAAAGTTAAATATTGAGAACCACATATAGCTTTATGTGCACTATATACCTGATATTCATGACTAGTTTTAATGTACTTAAAAAAGAATGATAAAAGTACTGCACATTAATGTAAATTTTATTCAAATAGCTGTATTTTCTAAAACCAAAAATATTAGTGAAAAAGTTTTACATCTTTGCAAATTTCATGAATACTTGACTAAATAGAAGATAACGGATTTCTCATGTGCCTCTGCATTTTGATGTTATGTAACTTCCGAAAAACTCCACCGTACACTCAGAGAATGAAAGTAAAAACAGCCAATCAGGTCTTCAAACTACTATTAAAAATGTTTGATTTTACAGAATCCCTGAAAAGGTCTCCAGGATCTCCAGTAGAACCCCAGACCGCACCTGGAAAATCACTTAGTTAGAAGTCACCACTTTACAACCCCAAATCAATGGATATAGGAACGGAGAACTACAAGAACAGCCCCTGACATAACCGTGCCACCAAAATATCTCTCCATGAAAGAACACAACACCCAACCCGTGCAACACCGGGTCTTCCTCTTTTTCCAAACTAAACACGAATCTTAAGACGCTACTAGATCCAGCTACCAATTTACTGGTAACTACGATGACTGAGGAACACCGACACTACCATACGGATCGAATCAGCAAAATCCAAACAGTGGGAAACTACTGAACAAATGACTGGGCTGGAGAAGCGAGAAAAGGGGAGTGGGGGAGGGCAGGGGAGGTGGGAAGAGGAAGAGAGAGAGAACCGGAGTAAGCAACTGGAGGGGAAATTCCTAGAAAACAAAGATTTAACAGGCAAGCAAAGCAGGTACCACTTCTGGTAATGTCAGAAGAGCTCACATTAAAACCCAACTCTCCAACAGATGACTATAAACTCTATGTACATTATAAAAACTACCAGAAGACACTAGGGAACAACCAAAGCAAACAGAATGTTGGAAAGGAAATTAAGCATTTGCTGTTTTTTTTAAAGACATGGTCAGTAACAATCAGAGTAGTTGCAGCAACTACAAAAACTGGAAAGTGAGCAGCAAATCCAAGGAAGGAGAGAATCAGGGAGTAGGAGCCACAAAACTCTGCCCAGGTCTCTGGCTCACCCTTGACCTAGGCATGTGCGGGGCTGACTCCAAACCAACTCAATTAAAGACTAAAAGAACTAAGTGGAGATTTTAACTGGTATCTTCCATGAGAAGCAGAATTTGCTACAGTAAAAAGGAAACAAAAGAAACAAACAAAACCAACGCTTTTGGAAGGAACAAGACAGAATCCAGACGCTCTACTATGCACCATTTCCAGCATTCTGGATACAATCCAAAATCACTAGATATACACAGAAACAGCAAAGTGTGACCCACAGTCAAAAGAAAAAGCAACCAGTAGTGACACACCTGATGTGACAAAGACTTTGGAATTGGTAGATAATGATTTAAAGCAACTTGTATCCCCGTGTGCAAGAGCTTATGATGAATAAAACTATGAAATCTCAGCAAAGGGAACAATTACAGAAAAGAATCAAATGTAAATCCTAGAACTGGAAAAGTATCTAAAGAAAAAATGGTCAAAATGTTAAAATAATTTTGATGAAGACAAATTCACAGATTAATGAAGCTTAGCAAACGCCAGGAAGGATAAACACACACACACACACACACACACACGCTCGTGAAACACACATGTGTATATCATAGTTATATCTAGAAAAAAAAGAGCTTCAAGATGGCCTATTGCCATAGAGCAACAACAATATAAAGATCAGATAATGCTCTTTTCAAAGAAGAAGAAAGTATTACCAGAGAGAGAGAGACTGTATATGACAGAATGTCACCTTTGTGAGGAGGACATAGTAATAATAAATACTGGCCCCTAACAAGTTTCAAAATAAATAAAGCAAACAATAAAACAGGGAAAAATATACAAATCCACAATCATTTGTTAAGTGCTCTAACTGATAAATTACCTACACGAAATCAGTAAAGCAGACCTATAAGATCTGAACAGCACTATCAATCACAACCTATAACTGACATTTATAGGACACTATACCCAGTAACTTCAGAAATACATTCTTTTCAAGTGCACATAGCACGTTCACCAAGAGAGACCATGTGCTGGACATAGAACAGGACTCAAAAAATAAGAAAGGGTTGAGAAAACATATAGAGAATGTTCACTGACAAAAACAGAATTAGAAATTGATTATACAGTAAGAGATCTAGAAAAACTCCAAATATGTGGAAATTAATCATTTCTATATAATCCATGGATCAAAGAAGAAATCATAAGGGAAACTAGAAAACATTTTAAACTGAATGATAAAATACAACGTATCAAAATTTGTGCAAAGCAGTTAAAACAGAGGTTAGAGAGAAATTTACTGCTTTAAAAGATTAGAAAAGAAAGCTCTCCAATCAGTGATCTTAGGTTCTATCTTAAGCAAAGAAAGAGCAAATAACCCAGAGTAAATAGAAGAAAAAACAAAGCCCAAAATTATAGAAGCTACTAAACACATTTAAAAGAAGGCTCTCATTAACTTTGTCAATAAATATGACAACTTAGGCAAATTTCTTGAAAAATACAATTCATCAAAACGGATACAAGAAACAGATAATCTTAATAACCAGTGATCACTTTCACTCTCTGCCCCAGTGACACTCAGATCCCAGTGTTCCTTTCTGTCCTTCTAAAGAGCCCAGTCATCTCAACTAAAGCAGCTGGCCAAAGATGACTGAGTCATCAACTCCCACATAAGATTCTAACACTTGGTAGCAGAAGCTGCCAACAGGGGAAGGGGGTCTCCATGTCAAACAACAGTACATCACCAAGTGGGGCTTTTAAAAACAGGCAACAGGCCAAATCTGGCTGGCGCGGGGAGTGAAGGGGGCGGGCGGGGAGCAGGTACACAGTTTGCCAACTCCTGATATACAATATGGAGAGGAATCTTCAAAGAAAAGGGAAATTGGAGGACTTGCACTCCCTGACCTCAAGACTGACTTCAAGACGGTATGCTACTGGCATAAAGGGCAATGAATGAATGAATGAAACTGAACAAAGAGCCCTGAAACATACTCGTACTTACATGGTCATTTCATATTTGACAAAGGTTCCAAAGTAATCCATTGAGGAAAGTGTTTTTACCAAATGGAGCTGGAACAACTGTATACATTCACAGAAAAATACGAACCTCAACCTCCAGCACACCATATACTAAAATTAATTTGAGACTGATCATAGATGTAGATGTAAAAGCTAAAGCTTTCAAAGCTTCTAAAATAAAATGAGATTATGATGATGACAGTAGGCAGAGACTTCTTTAGAGCCGAGAAAGAAGAAACTATAAAACTAAAAACTGATAAAATTCATCAAAAAGACAAATTTTGGCTTGTCAAAAAAAAAAAACAACACTAAGAAAATAAATGAGAAAGCCACAGACTGAAAGAAAATACTCACTAAACCAGTCTTACGAAGAAAAATGAACAAATTCTGATATATTCATAGAACAGTCGTAGGTAATAAAAAAGGAACAAACTACATGTAGCCACATGCACAACTCTCACAAGAAGTCTTATGCAAAAAGCACACTTTATTAAATACAAACAAAAATCAAAACAGTGGTTGCCTCTGGAGAGGGGAGACATTAAGTAAGAAGAAACGTTGGGGCGCCTGGGTGGCTCAGTTGGTTAAGCGTCCGACTTCGGCTCAGGTCATGATCTCGCGGTATGTGAGTTCGAGCCCCGCATCGGGCTCTGTGCTGACTGCTCAGAGCCTGGAGCCCGTTTCAGATTCTGTGTCTCCCTCTCTCTCTGACCCTCCCCCGTTCATGCTCTGTCTCTCTCTGTCTCAAAAATAAATAAATGTTAAAAAAAAAATTTAAAAAAAAAAAAAAAAAAAAAAAAAAAAAAAAAAAAAAAAGTAAGAAGAAACGTCAATGTGCTTTATCTTTGCAGAGCTTTGGGTTACCAAAGGGGATGCATTTATCAAAACTCTTCCCAAGGTAAGATTGTTACATTTCCATCTATGTCAATTATACTTCAATTTTTAACAAATATTGAATTCCAATTAACGATCTCCTGAGGATTTAAGGGGTGATGTGAACTAATGTTTGCGGCTTACTTTGAAACGTAAGAAACGTTAAGTGGAATTAACTAATGGATGGATACACAGACATGTGTGAAAGCAAACACAGCACAATGTTTACCATACCTGCACAGTTTTTCAACTTTTATGTATATTTGAATGTTTCATAATAAAAAGTTGGGGGGGGCGCCTGGGTGGCTTAGTCGGTTAAACATCCGACTTCGGCTCAGGTCATGATCTCACAGCCTGTGAGTTCAAGCCCCGCGTTGGGCTCTATGCTGACAGCTCAGAGTTTGGATCCCGCTTCGGATTGTGTGTCTCCCTCTCTCTCTGTTCCTCCCCGACTCGTACTCTGTCTCACTGTCTCGCTCTCAAAAACAAACAAACAAACAAACAAACAAATAAAGTTGGGAGGTGGAGGGGGCAGAAGACAGGCAGATCTGGCCATTGTGCCGTGGCTTTGAGACGATGCTGCCAGGGGCATCCATGAAAAGGGGTTCTGAGAGACAGTGCAGCATGTAGGTCAACCTGCAAGCCACTCACACTACCAGAGACCCCCCTCGCCTGCAGTGAGACCTACAGCAGCAGCTGCAACAGAAGGTAACTGCTCACCACCACCCCATCCTTGCAAAGATCCCAGAATCACAGACTGGTATGAGGTTTTCCTTGGGGAGCTGGTGGAGCCCATGGTCCAGTAGAAGACTGACAAGACATCATCTAAATCTCTAAGAAGTTCTTGCTGGGTGTGGCCTTTGCTTAGTCCTACCCAAAGCTGATACTGCCTGTGCAGGATGACTTTAATTTCCAGAAACAGAACCAAGAACTCCTCGATGTCATCACCAATTCCTCAAAAATCTATGGGCCCAGAGCCTGTCTCAACTTTCTTCTTACCAGTTCATAAAGCACCCCACAACCAGACGGCATCCTCTGTTGCCAAGATGAATGCCAGGTGCTGTCCTAGAAGCCAAGCAGACTTCCTGCTCTGGTAAGACTCAACATCAATCGTGAGGAGCCTGAGTAGCAGCTGATGCTGAAGCACAAGAGACACAGGTGGAGGACTAGAACTCAGATGTGCACCACAGGGCACTTGTGCAGCATGTCTGACTGCTAGGTCTAAAGTCATCTGAGCTGTTACGCTTCCCAGGGACTTAAGGTGGCCAGGACTCACCCCGGATTACAGGGCATCCAGCCCCAATGATCTGAAGCCCCAACTCTCCTGATGCAAACCTGGCTCTATCCCACAATCCAAGCGATACAGTCCAAGAAGTTGCCTGTTAAGACTGTGATCATCTAGCTTCTGACCGTTTATCAGCAGGTTCAGTTTCAAAACCCATATTAACCACTCACAGCAAGTAAGTGGAGCTTACTTGCATCTTGATGCAAACAAACCATTAAGGAAAAGAAATGAAACTTAGGAAATGAAAGAAAACTGAACATTGCTAACTAGATTAATGCTAATTTTTATGGACATGAAAATCGTATTGCGATTATGTATTTTTTAAAGTCCTTGTTTTTCAGAGATAACATTAGTTGATGAATTTACAGATAAAATTATATGTCTTAGATTTGCTTCAAAAAATAAAGTGGGCGTGGTGCCTGGATGGCTCAGTCGGTTAAGCGTTCGACTCTAGGTTTTGCCTCAGGTCATGATCTCATGGCTTTGTGGGTTCGAGCTCCACACTGGGCTTTGCACGGACAGTGTGGAGCCTGCTTGGCATTCGCTCTCTCTTTCTCTCCCTCTCTCTGCGCCTCCCACACTCACAATGTCTCTCTCAAAATAAATACACTTAAAATATCTATATAGTTATGTATAAAGAAGGGACAAGAAGACCATGAATGGGTGGAAGTTTGTTCTATTATTCCATGTGCTTGTATAGATATATGAATATCTCCATAAGAAGTTGTTTTAAAAGGAACAAAAAAGACTGACAATTTCTATTTTCAATTAGATCCAAGTTTTTAAAATGGTAACTAACAGGAAAAAAGAAACAAAATAGCTGAGAGGTGAGAGGAAGCTATAATGGCTGAGGCAAATAAGCTCGAAGGAAGTAAATAACGTGACCTAAGATACCGGTGCAAAAGAAAAAGTTAAAGGCTCAGAGCATTAGTTACAAACTAGCACCTAGCTCCTTCTACAATAATCTGGGTTTTCAGTCACCATTCAAAAAGACCATGCTACAATATGTTCACATCAAAGGCACAAAACAGGTACTTCTCACAGATTACAAAGGAAAATGAAACTCAGGGAAAAGTAGTCTGCCCAAAGTGACAAGACCACAAATTATTTTGAGTCTTAGTCTGGAGCCTTTAGCTGCTATAGTGGTTTTCTCAAATGGTAGCCTGTAGCCCTCAGCTTCAGAATCACAATGGGGTTCTGGCTAAAAATGCAAACAGACACCCCTTCACCTCACCATACTCACCATACATTCACAGTCAGAATCTCTGGAGAGTTCTCTCTCTCTCTCTCTCTCTCTCTCTCTCTCACACACACACACACACACACACAAAATAAATAAATAAATAAACATTAAAAAATTTTAACAACTACTAAAAGTAACTTGGATGAAATTCACATGGATCCAAAGTCTCAAACTCCCTTGGATATATATTCTTGTACACTCTCACTGCTATAAGTGTAATGAAAAAGTATGTAAGATACGATATAGAAATGTCTACAATGTTTTGAGGATAGTAAAACCAATACAGAAGAAACTATGAAATAAAAAAAAAAAAAAAAAATATATATATATATATATATATATATATTGCATATATATATATTGCAATATCTTAGAGTGAATGCCATGGTGTGTGTGTGTATATATATGTACGTATACACATATATATACACATATGCACACACATACATATAAATATAAATTAAATATAAATATACATTTTTTTTTTTTTTTTGAAGTATGAGTGGCAGGTTTATACAGTCCCTGTCAGCTACAATACTCCTGGAAGACTTCATAGGAGAGTAAAAATTTGATAGGGCTTAAAAAAAGATTCACAATAAATGCAACATCATGAGCAAAATGGCAAGAAAACTGGAATACGGACAGCATATATGGAAAACAAAACAGAGATCACTACAGTTTAAACATTTCTGCTGGAAACGAAGCAAGAAAAAGATTAACTAGGAAGGTTATAAAAGGATTTACACTGAGAACTGAAAACTCTGGAATGCCACAGACCAGGGGTCTTCAACCAACCACCTGCAGATCAAATTGGGCCACTGGCCTGTTCTTGTATTGCCCCTGCTCTAACAATGGTTTTTACAGCTGTTTAAAGGATTATTTTAAAAACACCCTATTCAAACAAGGATATGTAACAGAGACTGTATGTAGGTGGCCCACAAAGCCTACAATATTTACTGGTCCTTTACAGAAACAGTTTGCCAACCTTGCTAAAAGCAACAAGGTAATTCTAGATCCTGGAGTACTGAGTTAGTAACTTAGCTCTACTCAATCATGACATTTAATATGCTGTTATTAAAATCACAGCCAATTTTTGCTACTATTTAAGATCAGCATAAAAATTCAAATGTCCCAAGAATTTAAATACATAACCCAAACATTAATGTAAATGCCACTTTTGTACATTATGAAAACTAAAAAAATCCCTCTAATAAGGAACAAAAATACATATTGATAATCCTTCCCTTGTAACTTCTACTACCTTAGACTCTGATTCAATAAACATCTGAATACCTACATTATTCAACAAGAACTACACTCGGAACTTTCGCAGATTGCTCAAGTTCAAAGTATTTTAGCCTTTCTATATAAAGATTTTACTGTCACTATTTTACAGTTGGTAGAAATGGAGTCTCAGAGGCATCCTGTCCAATGTTCTCAGCCTGCCGAGTCCAAAGCCCATTCTTTCTGCACAAGACCACTGCACTTCAAGAAGTATTTAACAAATCCAGCTCAAATTTTATCTATTTCCCTAGAGAGTTACAGTTTGGGTTAAGACTGCTTAGCGTTTACCAAAACTTTAAAGAAATGACTACAACACTTTGAAACGACATGGTATCTTCACACACTGATTCACGATTCATTCAAAAGTTCACGGTCTTTACTCTGATAATGTCCCATAAACTCTTTCTGATATTGGCTTTCCACTTTTCAGAGTCCATGAGTCTGTGTGGAGAATCACCATCACTTATTTAGTTTACAGGACACGAGGTGTCCTGTTTAACCCCATAGTAGACTTGAGTACACACAACATATCGTAAAATGATAACTGGATATTCCAGAAAAACTGTCTGAGCATGTGAATTTGGAATTTAAAATTTTTTTAGACACAAAAATGTTTTTTGTGTGTGACAGTGTTTGTTTCCTGTTATAAATGGCCCCAATCTCTCCCTCCCAAAGATGCAATTTAATTGCCCAAAAACTCTCAATAGCTTATCTCATAAACTAAGGTCTATTTAATCCTAAGTATAACGTCCTGAAAAATCCTCATCTCCACACTCCCAAAGCATCTACAACTCCCACTGAAGCCCTCTCGGTCCTAAACCAAAGTGGAATTGGCAAAAAATGATTTTTGTTGTCGGTCTCCCCCCACTAAACTCCAAGCTTTACATGAGGGCAAGTCCTGTCTGCTTTTGCTTGGCACTCTATCTCTAGCACCCAGGGACAGTCCTTGGTACACAGCAGGTGATTAATAAATCTCTCTTAAAAATGAAAAATGAATCCATCATAAATGTGAACAGAGAGAAAAGAGCACCTTACTTTATGGGCCAATTGTTTTAGAAAGTTGTTTTTTTTTTTTTTTTTTTTTTTTTTTTTAAAGCAGTAGTTTGCTTTGGGGGTTATTTTTATAATCTAGCATAAAAATAATCAAATATTGTCCATTAAAGGATTTTATTTCTACATGTAGACTGTATGTGCCTATGGGGCATCAATAGTGACTCTTTTATTCTCAGGCCTAAAACAAAATTAAGGAGAGTTAATTTGCTCCTAGAAAAGAAAAACTGATGTTTCAAAATAAAATTACTAATACATTTTCTTTTTATTGAATTTCTAGAGCACTGATCACCAGCCCTGCTTCCATTAACTTTGATAATCAGGATTTAACCCAGTAGTGAAATTCCCTCAGCTAGCGGACCATAAATTACCCACAATATCACAAAAGAGGATATATGGAGGAAACAACAAAAGATTTTTTTTTAAGTTAACATCATGATAGAAAAGTGCTACTAGGTAAATACAGTATATAGAAATTTTTTGTAAAACATTTTACTTCTGAAAAAAATGTCAAAAGTATTTCTGCAAATAATAAATACAAAGTGCTTTGCTGAAAAATATTGTACTAACATCTGGCACATTATGTTCTATAAGATAATAACGTACACATCTGCTCCGCAGGAGTCTGAGAACACTAAAGCAACGTTCAAGTACTTCGTAAACCACATCCGTAGAAGCTAATGATATAATGTAATAAATATTAAGCATGTCCTTGATACACATTTATAAACGGTAATAACAGTATTTGCTTACCACAGCTCGCAGACCAAGACAGATGAACTATATTAATCACTCAAATACCGTAAGTGGTGCTGCCATCAGTTCTGTGATTTTCCAAAACCACTGAACAATTCTTAACACGGTTCTGAATGAAAAGCGAAATCTTCCCTAGAGATGCACATGTGTTAGGCCACTGCGCTGTGTGAATAAAACGGATTCCCTGAATCCGTGCCCTTTGCCCTGTAACTTGGCGGTCCCCTCCTACTCTTTATCCTGAATTTGGCAGCATGACTTCCTTTGGCAAGCTGTTCACAACTGTAATGCAAGCATTACAACAGATTGAAGTTATACACTCAGATGACTGTAAACAGATTTTCCCACATAGAAATGTCTGGAGGAACACTGAAAGCATGTGCAATGTAGGTGAATTCTGTTCAACACACGGGTTGCTGAGTCATTCAGCAACCACCGCGCTTACCTGGGTAAGCCTGCACCTTCCAATCAGGACCAGCTAACTGACCCTCAGAACACCAACTCTGGGAGGGAGGAGACCCCAGGACCGCCGCCAGTCAATATACTCTCTTTTAACTGATGAAACACTCATCCTCAGGGATGACCCCTTCATGCACGTTACGTAAGACGGGCAGGGCCTTTTTAATCCAAAATATATGTGATTGAGGATGGTCCTCAAACACAGTGACACACAGCTGGAATACGGCAACATGTTTTAAACTGAAAAATTAACATTTGCATGCTTTCTCTACGCATGTTAAACTTAATATTTAAATGTTTACATAAGATAAAGTGATAATAAAGCACCTGCGCTTGGAAGTCTATCAAGTTTTTGCTAGGCTGTGCTGACCATCCTACACTCTATAATATCAATCCTTACCTTCTAAGTAAGCACCTCGTAAGTTTTTAAGAACACAGATACTGTTAATATTAGTAAGAATTAAATATACCTAGCCCAAGACTTTGATTCTAAGATGTTCTTAGGGACACAAGAAACTATGTGTGTCTTCCTTAACAAGTATTTAAAAGGTTGGTATATTTTCTAACAGTACGAACTATAGTAAATTTCCCTTTCTCTTTGTGCAATGTGTTTGCTCTGCCTTCAATATCTTTTCCTGTGACAGGGCGCCTGGTTTGCTCAATCAAAAGGGCATGCAACTTCTGATCTTAGAGTCATAAGTTCAAGCCCCACATCGGGTGTCAAGATCACTTAAAAATAAAGAAAGAAATAAACTTAAAAACGAACACATCTCTTTTCCTGCCAGCTCAGGTCCTAAATGTTTTACCTCTATGAGATCTTCCCAATTCTTTCCTTTTCACCCACAGTTTGAATCTGTCCTTCCAGATTATTTCTGATACTTCTTATTCTTGTCATTAGTTATCTAACATATGCTATAACTGTTACATATCTGCCTCCCCAACTACACTGTAAACTCTATGTCAGCTAAGCCTCTGAGACACACCCATAACTGCACCCACAGCACCTCGCACACCCACAGCACCTCGCACAGTGACTGCCCTGGCAAGGGCTTTAAGTGGCCTATCAGTCTGCATGGCTCTTTTTGGGATTTAAAATCCATGAACCCATTCCAGTCATCTCTAATATTCATATTTTGTTTCTACTTTTTTCTTCAAATTTTAACATTCTTTTTTTTTTTTTTTTGAGACAGAGAGGGTCAGATTGTGAGTGGGGGAGGGGCAGAGAGAGAGGGAGACACAGAATCCAAAGCAGGCTCTGAGCTGTATGCACAGAGCCTGACGTGGGGCTCAAACTCACGAACTGCGAGATCATGACCTGAGCCGAAGTCGGACGCTTAACCGACTGAACCACCCAGGCATCCCTGTTTCCACTTTTTGATATGAGTTGCCTAAAATTGTTTCCTTGCCTATATTCTAAATTTATTTTGATGTCCACCTTAAAAACTGCCATATTCAACAACATGGGTGAACTATGAGGACACTATGCTAAGTGAAATAAGCCAGTCACAGAAGGACAAATACCGTATGATTCCACTCACATGAGGCATCTAAAACAGTCAAACTCACTGAAGCAAAAAGCAGAATGGCAGTTGACAGGAGCTGGGAAGGGAAATGGGGAGCTGCTATTCAGTGGGTATAAAGTTCATTCATACAAGATGAGTAAGTTCCAGAGATCTAATGTACAACACTATGCCTACAGGTAAGAATACTGTATTGACACTTAAAATTGTTTTCAGAGAGGAGATCTTATGTTGAGTGTTCTTATCACAATCAATCTTGTATCTTGAGGCCGATCTTCACCTAACCTTAGCTACTTACTGACAGGTGCAGATGTTTTTACCTAGACTCTCCAATAGACTGTCACCTTTTTAGTTCTATTTCTCTGACTTTACCTATGATCATTAGATTTTTCATCTAAGAACAATATTTTATTTCTGACTCCCTATTTCAGATATCCAAAATTTTCCATACTAGGCCAACATTCTAAGAGTGTAATTAAAAGTTTGCACTGCTAGTTTAATCCCAAACTTTATATAAACAATTCAAATTATATTTTAATCAGTAAATATATTATTCTATACTGTCATTACAAATCTTCTGCCCTTTCTCCTAGCTTTAGATTTTCCCACGTCAGTCTGAAACTTGATTCCACAAAATAATTTTTTATCAGCAAAATTTGGGAGACTTCAAAGTGTGCTCACTTCTCTAAATCATGCGTTTAAAAATATCTCATAATCTTGAATTTATACCTCTTTGCTGTTTTAGAGCCAAAATCAGATGTGCGAAACAAGTAGGCAAGCAAGTTTAAGATATTACTTGCTTAAAGAAGAAAGAGAGGCAAGTAAAAATGCCTACATATATTCTGAGGGTGAACAATTAAAATGAATAAAATACTAAAACAACTTTTTTCTTTCTCTTATATCAAAAATATGCAAACAGAATAGTATAACTAAAGTAATTATTTCCTTTCCTTGAAGTAATGAAATAATTTTTTGGGTCAATTTTATAGTTTTTTCAATGCCAGATCACCACTTTCATGAACACATGGTAAAAAACATAGAGCTAAAAACGAGAAAGCAAACAAAACAGAATGGCATTGCTGGAAGCCCATTAAAACAGAGTTAGAATGAAACAGCTCCTCTCCAAGTTCTTCTTGGGCTCCCCTTCATGCTGGGCTCTCCCCCAGCACTGCCAGCCTCCTCCCTACCGAGCACCTGCTCAACACAAAGTTCAGCATATAATAAAAAGGTAGGAGGGGACCTTAAGCAAAAGCTGATTACACAATGGCCTAACAAAAGTTTATTCTTTTGGTCTTTTAAAGTACACACTAACAATTACTCCCATACTAGATGTCTTCCAAAAATGGCTTTTACATTCAACACTGATGAACTTTAGATACGTGTTTCACCTCAGGATAAAGGCATTTTTGCATAGATATTAATTCTAAGTACATTACTAAATGAGTACATTCTAGGTATCTAAATATAGAACACAAAAATAACTTTTTAAACAGTGAAATCCACCATCTTTTATTTTTTAATGTTTGTTTATTTTGGAGAGAAAGAGAGCGAGCGAGCACGGGGGACGGTCAGAGAGAGAGGGGAACAAATAATCTGAAGCAGGGTGTCTGCTGACAGCAGAGCCCGATGCAGGGCTCAAACTCACGAACCCTGAGATCATGACCTGAGCCGAAGTCTGACACTTAACCGACAAGAACCCCTCAGGCACCCCTCCACAGTGAAATCCACCATTCTAAACAACTTATTAAACCTTATTAAAACGACTGCCAACAAGAAAGTTAAAAATTGTAAAAACACTTACTTCATTTCCATGTTTCTGCAGAAATTCAATTTCCTGTTGTGTGAATGTTGTCATGGAGATAGATTTCACCCTGTGTGGTGGATTTAACCCTCTCCTAAAAGATAAAATATTTTACAAATTTACTAGATCTTAAAAATTACACATCAAAGTAAAACATTTTTAATTAGTGCATTTAAACGTAGAACAGTTCACTCCATAAACTAAAAGTATTTAAAAACTATTTTATTATTAATCTCCACAATAGATATGTCAAGATAAGTCAGATTCACACTAAATAATATATTTAAAGATAAATTCGGGTAACTATCTAGTTAGGAATACATAGTACCTGTAATACATGAGCTTCTTGGAAATACAAATGTTGCTTTAGTGTGTTTCTAATGGAAGGACAGGACTACGTAAGAGCTCTATGGTAAAGAATTCAAAAAGCAATTAATCATTTAAATATTTTCACATTTCCTAAGAAAATGACAATGGTTTGTTAGAGGTCTTTCTAATCAAATAGCTGCTACCTTTAAGCTTGAGGCTGATTTGAAAACTGAAAACTAACCCAAGAAAACTGGACATGATTAACCTGTAAGAATGAAGTCCCACCTTTCCCATCAATTCAAACAAAAATTTATAATAAAAGGATATTTTCAATCATCTCAGAAGGCAGTAAGCATTCAGGACGAAACCAAAGCGACATAAAGGGACTCAAGAAATGCCTGGACTCAAGATTAAAAATGCCTGTTAAGTTTGTTTACAACTTTAAAGTCTTTTCTGTATAGGTGGCCTTAAAAGGACTTTATCTCTGCGCTTCTTGATGTTTACAATGCACATAAAAAACTGAATAGAAATGCACTCAAAGAAGAATAAAAACTATTTACATTTTGCCCAAAGTGACCTACTCAACCCACAAAAATAAGGGTTAAATAATCTATGCAAAGTAACAAGTAATCTATGCAAAGTTTCATCAAATTACGTTTGAGTCATGTCCTCTGGTAAAGGCCTCATTTGGAACCCAGGGTCTAGAGCAGATTATTAATATTTTTACATAATTTATCACAGTCATCTTGCAGACTCCTATGCTGAGAGATTTAAGAAAGATGTAAAATAATATATGAGCCAGAAGTCTTTCAAAAGTAACCTGGAAACATTCCGAATAATTAAATATTACACAATAACCCTACAAATTCACAATATTATAAGCCAAAACAATAAGGAACTCAGAACTAACAGACGCTCCTCAATTTTCACGTCCTGCTCCTTCTCGCTCCCTGACAGAACAGTCAGAGATAGATGGCACATCTTTCAAATCATGCTTTGAATTATGACAGAGCACTTTAGGTTTCATGTTTTGAAGTTAGGGAAACGTTAAGTTGGGTTTTGTTACTGTTTTTAAGTTTTAAACTAATTCGTTTACTTCTAGCTCTTGGTTAAGTCATAAGATACAGAAATAAGGACTGCACAGTAGGAGAAATTGAACACAGCAATTTCATCCTTGTAAAACTTTCAAACTTAACTAATGAAGAAACAACTACAGTATGAATTAGTTTCAAGTAAATTTGTAATCACAAATTAAGGGTTTAAAAACATCTCCTAAATTTCCAAAAGTGAAAATGTAGGAAACTCATTATTCATATAAAGCAATACACTTTGTTTTCCGATTCATCTGTATTATGAGAACAAGACTAGATTCACCATTTTCAGGGAAGCGTATTAACTTATGATGTTATTTACATCCCACCTTGTTCAAAATAATTTAAGAACAAATTAACCTACTGTTCTCTTAAGTTCCACAACTCCTTCCCTCTCACTTAGCAACTTGGTCTCCCCTTATTTGCTAATACCTCCGTCCTTGCTCCAGTCAACCCTTCACCTTTCCACCTCCCTTACGGTATCCTTTTTAAAAAAGGAAAAGGCAAAGGAATAATTTCCTAATGAGGAAGTGTCAAACACTGCTTACCAGGGGGTATGCTTTGGATAAGAAAATTTTCAAGCAAAGAATTATACTCCTGTATTTCTCAACTCATTAAATGAGGAACCCCCTGATTCTTTTCTCTTTCTAAAACTCGTTTTTAGTTCTATTTTACAGACGTAATCTCATGACAGTACAGTGTATAGCTAGTTCATTCCCAGATCTCAAGACCCTATGGCTATCACAAGGTCGGTTTATGCATGAAGGCAGCATTCATTTTACTTAAATACGTGACAAAATTTTCAACTTATGAAACAAATACAACCACAATGAACTCATAACCAAACTATGAAAGGACATTTTTTTTCTACTTAACAACATTTACTCTAGGACTTCCTTAAGTGAGCTGACTCAGTGCATTTAAAATAGGAGTCAATTTGCACAACTAGAAGATACAATTTTGCAAGGCCACAATGATTACATAAATTGAGTAGCTCCAAGGAAATTTTACATGTGTTCATGTTGATTTCTCTAATTGCTCTTTTATATTCCATTGACTCAGGCAGATTAACTATAGTCTCAATGCAAGGATATACAATGATTTTCCCCTTTTGGCCTCCAAAAGCTTTGTATAGATATTAAAGGCTTATAAAATAGTTTGGTTAGCGGTGCCTAGGTGGCTGAGGCAGTTAAGCGTCTGACATGGGCTCAAGTCGTAATCTCGCGGTTCATGAGTTCAAGCTCCGCGAGGGGTTCTGTGCTGACAGCTCAGAACCTGGAGCCTACTTCAGATTCTGTGTCTTCCTCCCTCTCTGACCCTCCTCCACTTACACTCTGTCTCTCTTTCTCTCAAAAAAAAAAAAAAAAAAAAAAAAAGAATAAACATTAAAAACAGTTTTTTTAATGTAATAGTTTGTTTAAAAAGGTGATTAAGTCCAAAATGAAAATAGGTGGTCTCATACACTATGGTAGGATAAATTCACCAATTTGTTAGCAAGAACCTCATTCACACCTTTTGACCCATAAGTACCCTTTAAGTATCTATTCTAAAGAAAGAATTTGAAACACAGCTAACTAATTACATACAAGATGTTCATCAAACATTATTCATAAGAAAACATCAGAAACACTACAATATCAAAGGGAAGTGGTTACATAAATGACAATAACACTAAACATTATTCATACTTAAGGTTGTTTTAATTTTTTAAGATGAAACTTACATAGTATTCTCAGAACTACATAAAATCTATCTACAAAGAAAACAGACAAACCAAATACCCCCAAATGTTAACAGTCCTTGCATATAAATGATAGGATGATTTTTTTTCTATTTATAATTTCCTATTCTCTCCAAGTTTTCCATGATGAATATGTATTATTCTATAATAGGGGGAAAAAACAGCAAGAAATAATGAGAGAGTCCAACTGATTAGTAGCAGTAGTCAAAAAGTTTGGACTCTGAGTCCTTGCTGTATAGATGTGAATGCCAGTGCTTAAGAATTAGAGAAAGAAAATATGGGAAGGAGAAAACAGTGTTCCTAAGGCTTTCTTTCAGTTTTTCTAAAAAAAAGAAAAAAGAAAAAGAGCCTGGAAAGCCTTTCCTCCCAAACGTACCACCAGCATTAACACCTTATCTTCACTTTATTTCTCTAAGTCCAGGTTTTCTCGACTTTCGCACTATTGACATTTGGGGCCAGGTAACTATTGTGAGGGGGCTGTTCTGTGCATCGTAGGATTGCAGCATCTCCAACCTCTACCCACTGAATATCAGTACATCCTCAAACCACAAGGGACAATGAAAAATGTTTCCAGACATTGCCAAAACTCCCCTAATGCACAAAATGCCTCCAGTTGAGAATCACTGCTCTACATATGCCAAATGTTAATTACCAAGCAAAAGAAATTACTGGAATTTCTTTGGATCTTTATTGAGTATCAATTTCTACAGGTTTAATCTTTTTTTTTTTTTTTTTAATGTTTATTTACTTCTGAGAGACAGAGACATGGCACGAGTGTGGGAGGAGCAGAGAGAGGGAGTCACAATCTGAAGCAGGCTCCAGGCTCCAAGCTATCAGCACAGAGCCCGACGCGGGCCTTGAACTCACGAGCTGTGAGATCATGACCTAAGCCGAAGTTGGACGCTTAGCTGGCTGAGCCACCCAGGCACTCCTACAGGTTTAATCTTCCATAAGACATTCTCCCCCATATACAACAACAAAATTAAATCTTCCCTTAACATCATTATTTTCAGAAAAACATAAAATAGAAATGAATACTTTTTCCTATGAAGTGATAAGTAACAAAATAAATATAGCAGTTTAAAATTTGTATATTATATATTAAATTTAAATTAGAAAAGACTGTGGAAAGTACCCACCAAAAAAAATTTAAAAAACCAAAAAAAAAAAAAAAAAACCCAAAAAACCAAAAAACAACTTTATTATGTCAAGCATGCTGACAAAATTGGTGGTAAAATAAAAGTTAAATAAGGCACAGTGAAATTAATATTTATAAAGTACCTATACTGACACTTTGCATATTTAATCTCATCCAATTTCTACATCTAATAGTATGGCAGACCGGATATTCTGAAAAGTCTCCTCTGCTAAAATATGATAGATACTCTATAAGTTACAAAACAAAAACAAACAAAAAAACCCTGTTAACCTATTGTTGAGCATTCTAGAAAGGAAAGAAAATCTCTAAGAATTCCTTCCAAAAGGCAAAAAAAGGCAAAAAAAAATTAAAAATTGAGCTGAAACCAGAAAAGTGACCCATGTCATACACAAAATGTAGTGTTGCTCAGAAGGCAAACACCAATCAACAAGAGCTATGGCCAGATGAGAGAGCTGAAACGGAGACAGACCTGTTAAACTCAAGACCCTGGAAGAGAAATAAAACTGTTTCCAGTTGTAGTATCCCAAGTTCCCAGCATAAGAATATGCAAATCCTCTCAGGAGCAACGCACTTCCAATTTATACTATCGGTATTTGGAAATATTAAGCTCAATAAACTATGAGGTTACAATAAAAATCATCACACAACAAAACATGCCACTAAGCTTGTCGGTAGAAACGACATGTTTATACCTACCTCTCCCGAAGACTTTAGATACTGGAGTGATCAAATACAAAACAGAAAATAAATACAGTATGTAAGAAACATCAAAATAAATAAAAGATGGCATAAAAATAAACAAGATATGTGTAGTTACCAGAATAACCAAGCAACTTAAAAGTCAGAACTTTTAGAAATGAAAAATTATAAATGTAGAAACTAAAAACTCAACAAAGCAGGTAGAGAGATGAGATACACCAAAGAATAAAACTGGTGAATTAGAAGACAGGAAACAAACCACCCAGAAAGCAGCACAGACATGCAGGGAGACAGAAAAAAAGACAAAAAGGAAAAAAAAGGGATACGAAGAGGTCTAACATATATAATCAATACTCTTAACTTTTGAAAGAGAATATCGAAAAAATAAGGAGAAGGGATATTAGAAGAGATAATGGCTGAGATTTTTCAGATCCAATAAAAGGCATGCATCTACAGATATAGGAATTACAGTTCATCAGAAACAAGATAAATTAAATACACACTTAGAAACATTTTGTTTAAATTTCAAAAATAGAAAATCTTAAAAGCAGTCTGAAAGAAAAGATCAAGATAAAATCTGGCTGAAAGTAGACTTCTCAATGGAAACCAAAGACAACAAACATCTTTAAGTAGTGAGAAAAAATAAGTTGTGAACCCAGTAAAACTATCTCTGAAGTATAAGATCAAAATAATAATATTTACACATAAACAAAAACCAAGAGTTTACCCCCCAGGAGATTCTCACCGAAGAAATGCATATTGTATACACTTTAAGAAGAAGAATGACCCCAGGAAGATCCTGAGATGCAAAGATACTGGTAAACACGTAGGTAAATCTCAAAAAAAAAACAAAAACAAAAACAAAAACAAAACAAAACCAAAAAACAAAACCCACACCTGATTTATGAGGTGGAACAGAGACAAATTTAACATCTCATCAACAATACCCCTTATGTGAGGGTACTTTGTATTTTCAAAGACCTTGTTAAGTTATTAGGGGAAGGTTAAAATTAACTCTAGAATGTCAGTATGGAGAACAAAATTTCAATGATGACCATAAAAGTACATGGAATTCACAGCTTCCCAAATAGTATAAAGGGAAAATTGGGGGCCCCTGGGTGGTTCAGTCAGTTGAGTGTCCGACACATGATTTCTGCTCAGGTCATGATCCCACGGTCATAGGATCGAGCCCCACCTCGGGATCCACACTTAGCATGGAGCTCGCTTAAGACTCTCTCTCCCCCTGTCCCTCTCCCCAACTCGCACTGCCATTCTCTCTCTCAAAATAAATAAACATTTTTTTTTTAAAAAGGGAAAATCAAAAGAAAAACCATCATTAAAAAAAAAAAATTAAACATACACTTTCCAAATGACCTAGCAATCCCACTTTTATTTACCCAGCAATGGAATACTAACCAGCAATCAGGAGAAACGAACTACTGGAATATGTAACTACCTTGGATTAATCTTAAAGGTATGATGCTGAGTGCCGAAGACAAGACAATCTGACAAAGTTATGTACTTATGATACAATTTACCTGACATTATTGGAAAGAAAAACCAGTGCTGGAGAACTACAGGCAGCTGGCAGGGGTTAGGAACAGAGAAGGGTTAAGAAGAGTCTTGGGGATGGTGGAACAGCCCCGTGTGCTGATTGTGGCAGTAGTGACAGGAATCTACCGTTACGTTAAGACACACCAAAAGCCTTAACAGTGATGTGCACTAACTTAAATAGAACACCATAGTCCTAATTCCGTGTTACTCTTCACGGTAACCACAACTTTTACACTAATTAAAATAAATTTTTTCTCATTAGTGGACCTACCTTCTTCTCTACTTACCAAGTTTGATCATTTAAATGAATGAAATCTGATCAAAACTGAATTATTTATCTAGTCACTTTAAAGGTGGATTTGTGAAAGCTGCTGCCACTTCCCTTTTTTGCTAAGCCCAGTCTAGCTGTCATGTGAGTTCAGTGTTTATAAAACATTTTACTGTAATGATATTAGTCATAACTACTGGATGAAAGTGTTGAGCAAGTAAGCCACATTATTTTTATAGTGCCAATATTGAAGTACCACCCATTGCAGATCCTAAAATACACATTTTAAGTCTCCAATTTAGTGCAAAAAAAAAAGAATTAGGTAATGACTCATTTAATAACAGCAGTATTGATATTTTGAAAGCATGTTTGCCAGTTAATTGGTTTCAAGAAGTTCCAAAGTCACCTACTGGTGGAGCCCAATATGTTTTCACAGTATAATTAAGTCATATGCAGATCCCCAGGAGCTTTAGTTTTAACGACCACCACCCAGGTATGACTGTAACCAGATGGTGTGACTCATTCCGTATGTCCACCAGTATGCTGCTCTTAACTATGCCTCAAACAATCTTGCAAACTGCCATTTGTTCAACTCAAATAACAATGTGTGCTGGGTGAATAGGAACACTTATTCAGTTTTATTAACTGTTTTTCTCCCCCTGGGGGAAAAGCTGGTTAAAATATTTTAATACCCTGTGGAAACTTATGCAGTTGCTAATATTGATCTAAAGTAATAAAGTTAATATGACATTTAGATCTATCCCAATCCTAGTTATGTAGTAAAAATATTACATATAAATAATGTTTCATATCAAAAAAAATTATACCTTTAAAATCTACAGCAGATGGAAGACAACTTTAACAGGTTATCAAGATTCTACAAACTGTGGATGCCAAGGCACTAACATGCACTGGATATTCCAAAACATTAGTCTATCCAGAACCCAACTTAAAAATACTGAACACACACACACACACACACACACACACACACACACACGATGTAAACCACACCTGTTGTTTTTTTTTTTACGGGGGGAGGGTTGAAAGTCACAAATACGGTCTGTAAAAGGTACTTGTAACACTTATGCAAAACATCTAAAAAAAATAATACTCAAGTAACAATTTAAACCTAATTAAGGTATCCAGTTAAAAGTGGACAAAACCCAAGAATATCTTCACAAACCTCTCCAAACCTCACTGAAATGAAAGCAAAGGAATAAAATGGTATTAACTCACAAAGAGACAGGAAAAGAGAATAAAGGAGGCCAAAAGTATACGGTAGTTCTCTAATAACAGAATTTGGAAAATAAAAAGTGAATATAACAGCAGTAACTGACTTTGCAGAATCAAGAAAAGCAAAACAGAATCTCCTTCAGAGAGAAGCCAACTAGAAGCTCATTCCCACTACAGAACCCCTTAAAGATTCACAAAAGGAATCCCAGGCAGGCTGGCGGGGGTGGGGCTGGGGATTACATAGGGTCAAAAATAAACTCCCAGTTCCACTACAGCCACAAGACTACCCCTACCAGGCCCTAGGCAGAAGTCTGAAGGAAAATTTAATCTGCAGAGACTATCCAAATAGACTAAGGACTGTTATTAGGTACCATGCTAAAAACCAGGGACTTAACTGGGACTTTCTACAAACTGAATGATAGATTATGTGCCTCTAGTCTTCTTCCTCAACTTGGATCCTAGAAAAATGGCAACCAGGCTCTTTTTCAGTCACCAACAACAATTTAGGAGAAAATACCTCTGAACTAAAAAAGCATGATTTCCAAACCAACGAGTCCAAAAGAATGGCTAAAATAATGAACAAAAGACCTAACCAAAATACTTCAATGTACGGTTCAGAACAGCAGGGATTAAAAAAAGAAGAAGAAAAGAGAAAAAAAGATCACATATACTCCCAAAGAGGGAGGGGGAAAATGGGACATGAAGAATCAGCAGGCTGCATCAGTCTACTGATGAATACGAAGAATACCATCAGACTTCCTAATTCCTAACATCAATACTGAGGATCTGAACAATTAAGCAATGCCTTAAAACTTCAAGGGTAAAGTATTTCCACCCTTATGAATGGGGACAAACGATTAATTTAAAAATGATGGCAGAATAAGACATTTACAGTCATACAGCTCTCAAAACTATCTCCCACTGATCTTTATCAGGAGGCTAATGAAGATGTGGGCTCCTGGAAAGAGAGGGTCTAACACAGGTTAAACATGAAAAAGAAATTTCCAAAATGAAGGCAGAAGAAAAGTCCCAGGATGACCACTGCATAGTAGGTCTAGAGAGAAGCATGACCACGCCAGAAGATGACAGAAGTGCCCAGAAAAGATTTATCAATTAAAAAAAAAAAAGGTACCTGATGCGTCTGATCATATTGAAAGAAGTTTTATGCCTCAGCCAGAGATTATTTATCTGGGGATATATTAATGATACATACATGGAAAACAAATGAAGAGAACTAAACAATTACAAACTTCAGGGAAAAGTTTGTATAAGCAAGAAAATAATAGTAATAACATACTATAGGTCTCAGCTGAGAATACGTACATACTTGCAACAAGGCAAACACTAAATAATGATTTAACCAACAACGGTGATAACATTATATGGAAGAGGTAGAAACAGTAGATGTAAAGGGAGAGAGAAGTGTTGAGGACCAAATCCTTATTTCCTCTTTGTACAACAGAGAAGTGAATATATAAAGCCAACACTGGAAAAAAAAAACTTCCAATAGCTGTAACTATGTTAGTTAGAAATACTAAGGTAAACACAGAAGGAGGGCAGAGACAAGAGTTCACAGTCACTGTCTAGGACAATCTGAAATGGAGGAAGGGAACAGGTGACTGTTGTTCGTTATAAGCCTTTCCCTTTTTACATTATGTGCACGTATTCTTTAGATAAACATTAAAACCGAATTAAAAATGAAACATAAAAAAAGAATCGATACAAAGAGTCCTTGCTCTTCAAAGCCAAGTTTAGGGGCGCCTGGGTGGCTCAGTCGGTTGGGCGGCCGACTTCGGCTCAGGTCATGATCTTACGGTCCGTGAGTTTGAGCCCCGCGTAGGGCTCTGTGCTGACAGCTCAGAGCCTGGAGCCTGTTTCAGATTCTGTGTCTCCCTCTCTCTGACCCTCCCCCGTTCATGCTCTGTCTCTCTCTGTCTCAAAAATAAATAAACGTTAAAAAAAAAAAATTAAAAAAAAAAAAAGCCCAGTTTAACTGACATACAATTTACAGGTTGCTTTCTTTGATGAAAAAGTTTGAGGAATTTTTTAAATTTCAAAGGTATCAAGTCTCTCTACTAGACACTAGCGATCTTTTTATAGACGTACCTACTGAACACAACTGTTTTAGAACTACCAAAATTCACTGTGTAGGAGATAAAGCTTTGAAGACAGAAATGAGGAAGAGTTTTCATGTTTTCCCACATTATTAGTTGTAGTGATTTTAATACTCTCCCCATCAAAGAGCTAGCACAGTTTAACAAAACATGGGGGAAGAACAGAATTTTTAGAATCTGACAATTACAAAAAACTTCTCTCTTCCTTTTGTAAACATGTATGCTTCTCTATAACTTCCATACACGTCTCCCATTTCCTCCCAGAGAATAAATTTATTACCTCTTCCACATACAGGCCTTAAAATTACCCAAAGACAGTGACCATATATACAGCTCCCCAACCCACCCGTCTTTACTTCTGGTTCCTGCAGTTTTAAATCTGCTTATCATCCTGGTAAAATTCCTTAGAGCATGCTGCAGTTAATGTACCTCTTAAAAGAAGCAACCAGAATAAAAGCAAGGTGTATTTATGACTTCCCTCTCTCTGAAACAGTATGGTTCCAATCAAAAGGAGACTACATCTTACTCAGGAGTCTGAAAAAATATGTTCCAACTTAAAAAAAACTGTCATTCCTCATATTTCGAACAACTCAAACAAGCTTCCCACTGCTACCGTAAAGCCAGTTATGAATTTCCTTCTAATCACATCCAATCATCCAACTCTTAAGACAAGAGTTCTCAGGTGTGGGCCTGTAAAGGATGTCACAAGGAACCTGCTACTAACTACTCCAGGTTATGAGTGATTTACCTTTTTTTTATACACCTTAGAGGAATCCACGGTGGGTATTCCTAACCAATTACCACTCTGACTGTGTAAAGTGGGAAATACATTAAGAAGTCAGGGGGATCAATGGGAAGAGTAACGGCACCTAGTTCTGATTATCTCCACAGGACTTTCTCAAGAATATGAGCATTATGCACATAGTCTAGAAAAGGGTGAAAACAGGATGCCACCATACCATATATGCTTATGAGTTTTCCCAGGACAGAAGATGCTCACAAAACTACAGAACAGCCCCCCTTCATCAATTTGTTGGAGGAATCCATGTTTCTCCTCCCTGCTGAACAACCTACCTACAGCAAATGCCTATTGCGCAGCAAACATTCCCAGCTAGGAGGCCGGCTCTCTCCTGCTCCTTCCAACTGAGTTTCATGTTTATCAAGAGCCGTTTAATATAACAACTTGGTAATGCAGTTGGCACAGTATTTGGTAAATATACAGTTTAATTAAAGATTATGTAAAATAACGACACATGAGAATTGTTTCCATAAAAACGAAGTATTTTGGAGACTTAATTGAGTCACTATGAAAACTTGTTGTTTAACCGTAGACAAGAATTGTAAAAGACTGAAGAGAAGATCGAGAACAATCCCACACTCAACCTGCTTTAAAAGCAACTTAAAATCTAAGTATTGTGGGCGCCTGGGTGGCTCAGTCGGTTAAGCGTCTGACTTCGGCTCAGGTCATGATCTCATGGTTCGTGGGTTCGAGCCCCGCGTGGGGCTCTGTGCTGACAGCTCAGAGCCTGGAGCCTGCCTCGGATTCTGTGTCTCCTTCTCTCTGCCCCTTCCCCGCTTGTGTTGTCTCTCAAAAATAAACATTAAAAAAAAAAAATTCTAAATATTGTAAACAACACAATGTGAGTCTGGGTTATAGCAAAGGGACAAAGAATCTAGTCAGTGGAACCACATTCAAAGAAAAGTCTAGGTTTTACAAAAAACTCTGACAAATTAACAATTATACATTAAAATAAAAAAACTAAGTATATAAAAACATATATACATATGCACACATACATACATAATTGATTTTTAATGAATCTAATCACTATCAATCCTAAATGCATAGGATAGGAGGTTTTCATTACAATTCAGGTATAGAAAACAGTAAGAGAATTCATTCATGGCAGTGTAGATAGGCCAAATTCAAAACAGCACCATATTCCCATTACACTCACAATACACAACAGCAGTTTCTGAACAAAATTCAAAGTTAGGAAAACACATTTGCAACTAAGTTCCTTTAAATTTTTTTGAAAAGCATAGCTATGAAGTAAAAATGCATGATACATCCATAAACTGTCTGTCCTGCTTTTAAAATCCAACGAAGTTAAAATCTACCATCTAACTCCCCAAAATATAGAGTTCAAAACAGTTTACAATAATCCATGGGAAACCTTTATACATTTGCTAGCGGTGGACTCAGCATTAGTTCTGGATCCCAACATCAACCAAAGTATCACAACAAAGCACTAAGAATGTATGCTAGGGATGCCTGAGTGTCTCGGTTGGTTAAGCTTCCAACTTCGGCTCAGGTCATGATCTCGCAGTTTGTGAGTTCGAGCCCCACGTCAGGCTCTGTGCTGACAGCTCAGAGCCTGGAGCCTGCTTCAGATTCTGTGTCTCCCTCTCTCTCTGCCCCTCCTCCACTCATGCTCTGTGTGTGTGTCTCTCTCTCTCAAAAATAAACATTAAAATATTTTAGAAAAAAAAGAATGTATGCTAATTTTACAATTTGAAGTCGTTTTTATGGAACAATTCACGTGTCATTATTTACATAATCTTCATTTAAACTATATATTTACCAAATACCATGCCAACTGGATGACCAAGTTATTATATTAAACAGCTCTCGATAAATGATAAACGTAACAGTACTTTCCTCATGTTGTTACTAGAATCCTGCCTGACACACAGCTAGCACTCCATAAATGTTACTAATTATTATTATTATTATTATTATTATTACATTTTCTATTTCCACAAATACTTGAATTGTATCCCCAACACATGTATTAGTGCTGGGAACCTAATGAATATTTGCTTAAAAACATCGTGTCCTTCATAATTGAAGTATCTCATTGTCTTCCCACTTACACTAATTTGAAATTGTACTAAATTTTCAAAACATCTCATTGAATACAGCCACATTAGAGTACTAAAAAAAATGGAAAAGGAATTAAAGATATAAATCACTGCCCACTGTAATCTCGTAAGATCCTGACTATTATAAACAGAGCTCCAAAAGACTATTTGATTGCAATCCACTCTAATGCTAATAATTGTATAAAAACAAACTAGATGCCTTTTCATCTAACTTTAAAATATTCACCATGAGTCAAAATGCACACAAAATTAATAAAGTATAAGTTAGTATCAGGCTACATTTATACACCTATTGAAATTCCCATTTTAAATACACTGTCCACATAAAATACCTGGTATTAGAAGGGACAAAATATTTCTCAAATGTTATTTTTTATCTTATCTAAACCCTTTTGAAAAACATGAATTACTTTTTAAAGACGAACAATTCTTATTTACTGATTATGCCAATATTAAATAATTTGGTCTAAAACTAGTCTTTTTAATTTTTGTTTTATTTTATATTTGAGAGAGAGAGAGAGAGAGAGAGAGAGGGAGCGTGCGCATGAGCAGGGGAGGGGCAAAGAAGAGAGGGAAACAGAATCTGAAGCAGGGTCCAGGCTCCGAGCTGTCAGCACAGAGCCTGGTGCAGGGCTCAAACTCACAAACCGTGAGATCATGACCTGAGTTCAAGTTGCTTAACCAACTGAGCCACCCAGGCACCCCCAAATTTTTTAATTTTTTTTTTTTTTTTTTTTTTTTTTTTTTGAGAGAGAGAAAGCTCATGAGCAGGGAAGTGGCAGAGGGAGAGAGAGGATCCGAAGCAGGCTCTGTGCTGACCGCAAAGAGCCTGATGTGGGGCTCGAACTCACAAACCTTGAGATCATGCCTGACCTGGGCTGAAGCCGGACGCTAAACTAAGCTACCCAGCCACCCCAATTTGGTCTAAAACTAGTCTTTAAATCAACTAAAAGTTCCTTAACATGAAGGCAATGTTTGACTGTTGGCTGTAATGGAGTGTCCATTCATAATTTTAAGTATTTCTGTAGGTAGGACCAGAAAGCAAGTGACAAATCAATCTGTTACAATACCCCCATTCTAGCTCAGTAATAAATCGTTTAACCATCTACATTTCAAGTTTCACAATTTGAATTGTCATATACTCTGAATGAGCATCAAACAGGTATAGGACAATCATCAGGAAAGAAAAGATTCTGAGGGTCTAGCAATATAAACAATAAGATGCTTATTCAATTTGTGTGAACAAAGATAGCACTAAATGAATGACAAAGGGTATGTGACTAACCTCTAAAATGTAGAATTCATGACAGTAGACACCATTTACTGCATATCAGCATTTTCTAGGCACATCAAGGTTTCCCAAAGGATCCAGGACAACGTGCACACAGTGGCCTTGCTTAATACCTTGCCCTAAGTCACAAAGCTAGTGGCAGTGTCGGATTCTGATTTCAAAATTCATATTCTTCCAAATATACTGTGTCACCTCCATAGCAAACATGTAATTATTAGACTCAATAGTTATTTTATTCTCCTCAAATTATTTTCCTTTATCATTGCTTTTCAAGGACAGAAATCCTTAGGAGCTCCTGTCCCTTCAATATTTCTGCAGTAGCCATCAGATCCTGCATCTCTTCTTTCCTTCCCAAGAATCCCAGATTTCTGACGTGAGGACTCTATCTGGGGACCCTTGTTGCCCCAGTGAAGTCACTGTGGATAGTGAGTCCAATGAGGGCACCGGTTCAAGGTAGCTACATGCCTGAGTGATGGCAGAACTTCTGGAAAAGCTGGGACACTGGCGGGAATTAAGGCAGTACCCAGCTTGCAGGGGCTGGGAGCTGCCAACTTGGGTTGAGAGAAATCTAGGCAACATCGTCGAGCCCCTGGAAAAAGTCTCCCTTCAGAACAAAGGTTTTGAGTCACATCTGAAGAATCCAAACTGATAGATTTTTATAAGGGTGCTTCTCATCTCAATGTCTTTCACATACTGTTTGCCACTCACGGAATGGCTTTTCCGCCACGTTAATGCCTCCTATTTACCGGGCAGCTACTGTGTACCAGGCATCAAGTGAGATGTTAAACAGGTTATCTCTAACACTGAAAACTAATCTACATCCAAAAGCTACAAGGTAAACTTTATCCTCACTATTCACAGATGAGAAAATTCAAACTCAAGGAGACTGAGTGACATTCTCAATACCACACAGGTAATAAATGGCGCCAGGATTCAAGATCAGGTTTATCTAGCTCACAAGTACTTGTTCTTTCAACACCATGAAGCAGCCAGCCACATGGATCTTGCCTTTAAAAGTCTTTGTTCAGAAATCAAATCTTCTGTGAAGCTTTCTCTATCCATTTACATATTTCATGAATAGTTTTTAGAGAAAGGAAATATTACAACGTATCACCACTGTTTACACAGTTAGAATACAAGCTCCTTAAAGACAGTAGGATCCAAGTAACCCCACTGCCTCCCATAACGTATGTGACACAGACCAAGTGAGCAATAAATATATGCAGAATCACCAGCGAATGGAGATATAAAGTCTTATCTATCACAGATTAAATTCTTAAAATAAGCAATTGTCAGCATAGTGAGATATCCTTCTACATAGAATGCTTCTGAAATGTGGGCTTTTAGGAAGAAATTTGTAAATATTTGTTGATCTTAAACATTTGCTGCCTAGACTAAATGTTGCCCTGCTATACTTATGAAGGACTACAGAGAAATGTCAGAAATTCAAAACAGTAAATATAGACATTTTTTTTCCAAACCAAGTATTTCCCATGTACCAAACGACCTTGTGCTTAGTAAAAGCAGAACATACTTACCATTATGCACATAAGAGAAACCAAATACATTTAAATCACCAGACTGTTGGCCTTCATTTTAGAACCAAAGTTGCCCAATACAGGTCACTTAACTTTATCTGTAAACGCGAAGTGTGAACCAGACTTTCTTCTAGATATCACCCAGCTCTACAATTCTGTGTAATTCAGTAATATTACTGTTTACCAACTTCTTAGAGTGCTTCTCTGACTACAATCTGAGAGTAACCTTCCGGGGAACCTGGGTGGCTCAGTTGGTTAAGCATCTGACTTCAGCTCAGTTCAAGATCTTACCATACACGGGTTCTCAGATTCTGGGCCTCCCTCTCTCTCTCTCACTGCCCCTCCCCTGCTCACACTCTGTCTCTCTGTCTCTCTCTCAAAATAAACAAACATTAAAAATTTTTTTTAAAAACAAAAATTAAAAATAAATAGTAACGTTTCAAACAAGGTCTCTCCTATCACATACATTTTAGCATACTTACCCCTGACATTTCTCTCATTTACTTATATTACCATCTCCCCTACAGTGTAAGCACCAAAAGCACAGTGATTTTGCTGTATTCATCAGCACACCCCAAGGCTTCACACAAAACACAGGAGGCACCCAATAAATGTCTGTTGAAGAATTAACATCATGGAAGGCTAATAACATCTTTTTGCCCAAGGGGGAAAAAAAGCGAATTGTGGGCTGCTAGGCACGTCCTGCATTTTCTAAACATGAGTTTTCTAATCTATTATATACTTTGCCTCAGTATTAATCTTACAAGGTGTTTTTTTTTTGGGGGGGGGGATGGGGTCCAAATTACTTTATTTGAAGGAATGCTACCAATGAAGAACTCAAGTGGATGTTTTGGCACAACAAAGGTTTTAAGAATATTTAGTGACCACCACTTTGCCAAGATAATTAGTACCCAAAAGCAGCTCGGCAGTTCCACAATCATCTGCAAACTTTCCAAAGGAAATTTCACAGTGACAAAAACCTTATCAAAATAAAGCTTAATAAACCGAAGAAGAACAAATACAAACCACCCCAAACGATTCAAGAGGTAGTCTCCGTTTTTCCGAACAAAATGCTGTCGTCCCCTCTCCCCTGTCTGTAATACAGATACTGACGCTGATAGACAAGTCTTCCAGATACCATGACACAGCTTCTAGTCGGTACCTTATTTGCATTCAAACTTTCCCCAAACTCAAGACTCTCTTTGGACCATAAAACTAAAACCCCACCACCTCCCATCTGCTTCTCTGCCTCCCTCTCTCGCAATTAAGCCTCTCGAACTTCTTCCCTTGGGATTCACATCTCTGCCACCAAGACAATTTAATCCTGCTACTCCTCCTAAGTGCCTGCTTTCTCCCAGTGACCTAGGTTCTCTCGACCCGGGGGGCGGGGGAGGGGTGGAGGAAGCCCAGCCTAAGCGTCCCTGCTCTTTCCCACCCTAGCTTCTCCCCCCACCCCCACCCCCACCCCCTCTCTGCGGGCTCCCGGCAGGTGCCTCGCCGGGGATCTCCGCGCCCCGGCCGCCGCCAGGCGGGGCACACAAAAGACCCGCACGGCCCTCCCCAGCCTCCTCCGGTCTTTCCCCTTCAGCCCCATCGGGTCAGCGCCCCGGAGAGCAGAGGCCCGAGGGAGACGGCGCCGGCTCCGCGGGGCGCAGAGATGCTCGCCCCGGGCGCCCCCTCCTGACCCCACCTTCGCCCACGCCCCACCCACGAAGCCTGCCCCGGGCCGGGACCCTCGGCCCGAGAAACCGAAAGCGCGCATCCCCAGCCCGGCGGCCGGGGCCGAGCGCAACCCGCCCCACGGCCTCCGCCGCGCCCCTCCCCGCCAGCCCGCGCCCCAACCGCCGGCCCAAGCGGGCGCCCCCGCCGGCCTCCCGCGCCGCCCGGCGCCCCCGCTCCCCCCGCCCCCAGCCCCGGGGAAGGGCCCACCCCCGCCCGGCGGCCCGGCGGCCCGGCACTCACAGGCTGCCGGAGCAGGAGGTACAGACGAAGGAGCCGACCGTCATGTTCACGTAGGTGGGGCCGCGCTGGTCGCAGTCGAAGCACTTTCGGTTGTGCGGGAGGCCGGTCATGTCCCGCAGCATCTTCAGGTGCTTCTCCTCCTGCTTCCGCTTCGCGCTGGCCGCCATGGCCGCGGCGCCGAGGGAGGAGGCCGGCAGGGCCGGGAGCGGGAGCCGGGCGGCGCTGCGCCGGGGGCCCGCGGTCCCACGGGCCGCCCTGGCCGCGGCCGCCGCCCTCCGTCAGCGCGCGCCGCCCGCGCCGGATCTGGCCGCCTCGGTTCGACTCGACTGCGCTGGGCGCGGCGCGGACGCTGCGGAGCGCGGGCTGACGGGCCACACCAACCGGCCCGGCCGGGACAACCGCCGCCGCCGCCGCCGCCGCCGCCACCTTCCCGACTTCTCCTGAGGGGAAAAGACGAGGAAGGGGGACGGCAAGAGGAGGCCCGCCCCGGGCGGCCGGAGGCCAAGTGGCGGCCGGCGCCCTCTGCTGGCCAGGAGGAGTCAGTTGCTGCGGCCGCGCAGAGGCCTGGAATTGGGCCGGGGCAAAGTAGCAAAGATAGGCAGGTGATGGTAGCGATGGACTGTAGTTATTAGACAGCTTGGATGTGCTAAGCGCATTATTACCTGAGTTAACTTCCTCCCCCGCTCAAAACTCTCCCAGGGGCTGCCGACTGCTTTGGGGATAATTCCAACTTCCTCATCGTGCTCCAAAAGGTGCTCCCTCACCTACCCCAACCTGCCTCTCTCCCCATCCTGGTTTCCTCCACCACGCTGGCTTTCCGTTTGTACCCCAGACACCGCAAGCTGCCTTCTGACCCAGGACCCTTACCCTGCTGTCCGCTCTGTATTCGGGTTTCTCGGCCTTGTCACTATTCACATTTTGCATTTGATAATGTTTTGGTGAGGCGGCGGTCTTATTGCTTTGGAGAATATTGAACAGCGTCCCTAGCCTTTTATCCATTAGATGTCAGAACGCCCCCTCAACCCCACCCCCAGTTGCGGCCACCAAAAATCCTCAGACATCGCCAAAGGTGGAACCGTGGTCGAGAGAGATGTAATCAATTGATTTATGCCTGTAAGGCAGGCAACCTTCCTCAGCCCAACCTACCCGTTTAATGTTGCCACCCACCTCCCTGAAAGCAGCCTTCCATGAAATCGCTGTGTTGGGTTTTCTTCATAGTTGTAGCTGTTTGAAGTCCTGCTTCTTCTTTAGTGTTTACTGGGTGTCGTCTGGGACCCTCCCATTGGGCTCCAAACAGCCTGGCCCCAGCCTTTTCTTCACTACTCCACCCACCCCCCCTTCGCAGAGCTGGGAGCAAAGTGCCCAATGTTCATGGAATGAATGCATTCAGTATCTCATTTAATCTTCACAGGATCCCTTTGGGGTAAGCATTATTGTTCTTTCCATCTTTAAAGCTCTGGGGCATTAAGCAAATTTACCATAGGATACAAATGGGAAACTGGGATTCCAACCCAGACAGTCAGACTGTAGGACCCAAATCTCTTTGTCCCTCTAAGCACACAGCCCGCAGGATGTTAGAAATCACCCCTGCTCCTCGGTTCCTGAAGGAGTACAGGGAGACCCAGAGAACTGAAGTTCCAAAATCACTCAGCTCCTGAATGGGAGAGTAAGACTAGAACCCACCAGCCCCCAGACCTCCCATGAAAGTGCCTGGATGCATCGCACAGGTGAGACTTCATGTTAATATAATACTGTTAATAATAGCTAGATATTAAAGTGATCAACAGATTTTGGATCGGTCAATGGACTTTTTTTTAACTTTCTGTTAAGGAAAATATCAAAGTCCCATGAGTCTGGGGCCCACCTTCAGTAATCACGAGCTCATGGCTAATGTGCTTTCTGCCCTCATCTTCCCATTCTCTCCTCCTGTTATTTTGAAGCAAATTCCAGACATACACTATTCATCTGCACGTATTTTAATTTGGGTTGCTAAAAAACAAAATAGCAACTTTCTTTTTTTTAAACCTAACCACAATAGCATTAGCACACCTAAAAAGTTAATGATAATTCCTTAAAATCATGCAATAGCCTGTCAAGTGTTCAAGGTTCTCACTGATATTTTTAAAAGATTTTTATAGTTTATTTTGATCCCCACATTGCCATTGGGTCATATATGGGTTGCACGGCCTGTGGGTTTCCCCTCTATCTCCTTTTTTCCTTGTAATTCCTTTTTTTTAGGAATTGGGCCCTTTGTTGCGTCCTTTCTAATAAGCTTTGTTATTTAACACCTCTACCCTCTCTATTTCCTAAAAATTTATGGTTGGGTCTAGTTCACTTGTTTCCAGTTCTGTTTTTTTGTTATTGCTGGCAAAATTTTGTTTGTGTTCTTCCATCAGGAGGCACATAATGCAGGGAGGGAGGGAGGGAGGGCTGTCCTTTCTATCTTTTTATGATGTTAGCAGCCATTGATGATTAATGTCTAGATTCATTCATATGTTAAGGGTTACACAGTGGTGATAATCTAACTCTGTCATTCCTTCTCCGTGTGTCAGCTGGAAGATTTCAGCTAGTATCTGGCACAGTTTACATCACAAAGGATCAATGTTTGATTCCTGTCCTTTATACACAGATGTTCAAAATAATATATTGGTTTCCTATCACCTTGCAACGGTGATCAATAGTTTTGTGTGCGATTGGTATTTTTGTCAATGTCATTACCAACTCGAGAATTGGAGCACAGTTGATATATTTCATATCCTGGGTGTTCACGTAGTCTCATCACTGGCCGGCAAGAGCCTCTGAAAGTTGGCCCTTGAGTGTTTCCGACCAAGACTGTTGACTTAAGGTCATCTGGAGTGCCATCACAGCAGGGCCTGGGCTGGTTGGGAGATGAGAGCACCAGAATGCCCAAGCGTGGATTGATCAAAACAGAGGCTTACTTACCAGCGTCACTTTGGCCAAATATGACACCCAGCAGACTGTTATTCATCACCAACAAATGCACTTAACCCACAGCCAATGGCTTGCTTCATCTTTCTATGGTTTATCATCCGATAAATGTCAGAGTCACAAGGCGTGGCTGCAGCACCTTTCTACAAACAGTTTAATAAGTGGTTGTTTCGCTATCGCATTGTTCAAAGGAGCAGGAGAAGGTGTTTCCAGACCATCCATCTGGGTGGAAGGTGAAGTTGAAGTCCGAAATATCTTCTCCAAGTAAAGTTGCAAGTCCATATGATGGGCTGAATTTTGGCCTTTTCGTATTCTGTGTCACATCCACGCAGGTTTCCACTTTTAAAAGATCCCAAGGGAAGTTTGCCGCATGTCAGGCCAGACTATTTACTTAAATTTCCTTATCCCTCATAACAACGCAGAAGGAGGTATTATTATCTCCATTTTATTGAGGAAATTGAGGCTCTGAAATGCTGGCTTGCCCAAGGCCACGCTGGAAATGAAGCAAGAAGCTGGGATTCAAACCCAGATTGGGCTACGCCACACCAGCTTCTGCTTCCCATAACTGAATACTGACCCTGCTTCTGAAGCAGAAATTACCTTCAGAGATGTTAAAGCTGCAGCCAGAGTGATTTTTCAAAATGCTAATGCGATTCAGGCCTCCCCAGCCTCCTCCCCCTGCTTAAAACCTTTCAGTGACGTCCCATTGCTCTAAGGCTGAAAGAAAATCTGGGAGGCCCAGAAGCTCCTTGAAAGGGGCCTCCTTCCTGCAGGCCATGCCAGGTCTCCACACCCTGCCACAGCTCCAGTGTGCCCCGGGGAACCACCTTAAGTCTCTGCCACACTGCTCCAGCCCCACTTCCTTCTCGGGGCCTTATATTCTCTTCTGTCCCACCTCAGGACCTTTGCACATGCACTGTTGCTTCCAAAAAGAGACTTCCTTCTCTTTCCCTTCTCATCCCTCAGATCCAGCTCAGTGTCTTGGTTTTCAGAGATCCTTCCCTGTCCTGCCTAACTAAGCTAGACCCCGTAATAGGTGCTCATAGTAACACATGCCTCTGCTTTAGAGCACTTGTTGCCGTGGCTATTTACAATGCTTTGTGATTTTCAATTAGGGTCCCTAGACCCGCACTACGTGGTGAGCTTCACCCAGGAAGGGGCTAGGTCTGTGTTTCCTCACAATCGCTCCTCCTGAATATGGAGCCTGGTCTTGGAAGGGACTCAGTAAATACTGGTTGAATGAATAAATCAACGCAGCAGTGAGGAGGCAGAGAAGAAAGCTTCCTTCAATCCTACACCATGGGTTCAGGGTTCTGTTCATTGTTGTCTGCTGCGTTGGCTCCCGGAATGATTCCAGTTCTGTCAAAGCTACCACAGTGTTGTTAAAGAACTTGCAAATTTCCGAAATCAAACCTCGGAGGGGAGGAATCTAAAACCGGCTCAAGCCTATCTTATCCCCAAGGGCGACTCAGAGAAAATGTCCTGGAGAGGCCCCAAGGAGCCAGGCCACCCCACCCTCAGCACCTGTGAGCGAGGCCCAGAGAGGAGGCCCCTCAACTGTCCTCCCTGACACAAAGCAGGACAAGCAGTGGCAAAAACCGTGGGAGAACAGGCAGTGGATTCGTGGCCCAGAGCATCTGAGTGAGGAGAGGAGAGGGATTCCCATTCAGGAAGAACTCAGGAAGATTTAGACTTGACAATAATCTCTAACTGAATTAGCCCCGGGGTCAAGGTGACCCAGCGACAGAATAGAAAGAAGTTCTTGCCAGACGCACACGTGCGTCCCATGCCCATCCTGGCCCCCTGCGGCACACCCCGAATTCCTACTTGGAATGAATCCTGGATTTGCCTTGCGAATAGCACCGCCATCTTGTTTCCTTGGTTTGCTTGTGTATTAAAAGGCCTGATTTGTTAAGTATAATTATTTTTAAACACACCACAGTCTTCGTGGCCCCATTTTGATGGCTTGTCATGTTTTAATCTACGGGGAGCCTTGAAAACGTGGATGTGGCAGGAACCCTCTCCGAGGTGAGTGCCAAGGTCTCTGCCCAGCCCCCAACTTGGAGAGCTGACCTTTCAGAAGCTCTTTGTCCTCCCTCTGGCACCCAGTTTCGGGCTGGAGAGCCTCGATTCTACATCCTTAGGGTCCTCCTATCTTTCCTTCAGGACCTCCTGATGCTCCAAGCTGACTTTCATTATAAGAGGAGTTACCTGATGACAGTGAGCGTCTACAATCTGGGCAAACTGGAGCAGTGGGTTTTTCCTTTTTATTGACAGCTTGTCTCCTCTTGACTTTTTCCAGCTGGTGGCCACAGAAACCAATGCTAATTTTTATGGCCCGTTTAAGTAATGCAAAAGGCAAGTAATTGTGGCCCCATTAATTCCCCTGGGCCCCCGCCACCAAGGGGTTTCACAGAATGAATAATCACAGGGCCTGTGTTCAAAGCACAGCGGAATAATACTCACCTCGGGGTTTTTTTCCCCGCCTTTCTTCTGTTGATAGCACCTTCCTTTAGCTGTGGTTTGATTATTTTTAACATTGCTTTCTGATTCACTTTTTAATTTGCAAGAAGCAGTGAGAGAGAAGAAGAAGACGGGCGGGCGGGGGGTTGGAACCTATAGACGACACGTAGTGCATACTTCCTGGAAACATTGGTGTGGTTTCTGGGTAGATTGCAGAGAGCAGCGAGAAACTAGACAGCCGAAGGACCCTAGTCCCTCAGTACTAGGCAGTCACCTGGCTTCCTCCTCCCTACAGGTGCCAGGATAAACAGGCGGCAGACCGCCCCCCCCTCCCCCCCCGCCACCCCCAGCAGCTGTCCCAGCTGTTGAAGACCTTCTCTTCTGCTGGGGTTCACTTTACTCTGTCCTTTGTGAGTTTGGTCTCAGCAGCTGAATTCTGTCTGCTCAGAGAGCAGGGACCGGGTCATAAGCTGCGTCTCTAGTTTGCCAGGCCATAAAAGGATCATGCCAGGTGGTTGACCGCTCCAAGCCCAGGCCATTCTGGAAGCCCAGGACAATTGCAACTAGACTTCAGTTACCCATTTATCAGGCATTTACTGGATTGGAGAGGGAATTCAAAAATGCCTTTCGGACTTCATTCATCCGTTCATTCAATAAATATCCACCGAGCACCTACTCTCTGCCAGACACTAGGGATTCGGCAATGAACAAGACAGAGTCCCTACTCTCCCGGAACTTGTGTTCCCACAGGAGGGAGAACAAACCATAAACATGTTCGTGGAAATGGACCGGGTGACGCTAAGCGCTCTGATAGAAAATGAAGCAGGGCAAGGGAAGGTGGTGTGGAAGGAGGGGATGTTACTGGGTGGTCAGGGCAGGCAGGCCCAGAGGCAGGTGTCACAGGGAAATTTCTAGAACTCGGAAGTCATGGCGTGCCTGTAAAATGGCCTGTTGTGGAGACTGGGCAACTGGGCAGTTTCCCTTCCTTGGTCGGATCGTGCCGGAATCAGACATCCTGAACTGCCCTGCCCTGGTCGCCTCCAGAGAACTGGAATCATGGTCTTGGGAAGCCAAGCCAGAGAGAAAAGGTCCCTGCCTCTGCAGCAAGAAGAGTCTTAGGGTAAGAAACGCTCCATTCACGTTGTCAATGGGACGTTGTTCTTGCCCGTTACTGGGGAGAGAAAGGGGACCTTCCCTTCTGGTTCAGGGGAAAGAAAGGGGCCCCTGTGGGGAGAGAAACCTGCTCTTGTTGTCAGGAAAGAAATACCAGCAAGGCCTGTGGGACTTACAGAAAAGGAAGATAGACCCTCCCCATCCGCCCTCTGTTTTGAAGGGGTCAGACGCAGACATTTTTAAAAGTGGGTCTTGCTGGGGGCGCCTGGGTGGCTCAGCCGGTTAAACACCCGACTTCGGCTCAGGTCATGATCTCTCGGTCCGTGAGTTCGAACCCCACATCGGGCTCTGTGCTGACAGCTCGGACCCTGGAGCCTGTTTCGGATTCTGTGTCTCCCTGTCTCTCTGCCCCTCCCCCACTCACTCTCTTTCTCTCCCTCTCTCTCAGAAATAATAAATGAATAAACTTAGAAAAAAAAAAAGGTGGGTCTCTGCAAAGACTCCTCTTCCTTTTCTTTTTCTCACCTAATGCTGGCAGGTGGGTAATGGCTCCTTATACAACAGGAGGTGAACGGAGCCCAGTGGAACCATGTCACCACTACACCTCGTCTGGAGAAGGGAAGCAACACAGAACTCCACTGCTGATATCCCAGTAACGATGACTCACATTTCCTGGCCCTGAGCCCCAAGCCCCTTGCAGGGCACATGCCGCAGGCTAACCCCATTCGTCCTCACACCAGCCTTTGGTGGTATGTTTTATTCCTGTGCCCATTTTACAGATGAAGAAACTAAGGCTCCCGAGTTGAGGACTTTGCCAAGGTCACACGGCTGGAAAGTGATGGAGCTGAGTGAGATTTGCAGCTTGGCGTTTGCCTCCAGAGCCCATGATTTAATACCCTCCACGGTCAGCGCTGCGCTGTCTGTGGGATGCTCTGATCAACCAAGCACGATCCCACAGGAGAGCAGAAGTCAGGCTGTATGTATGCTTTCCTGGTCTTGATTTAGCCTCTGAGGGTACGAGCACCCGGGGGCCGTAACTGGGCTGGTTTAGCCTGAGGTTTCTGCTTTCCGAGGCTGCCTCCTTTGCCCGGAGCTCCAGGCTGCACACTTGAAGGACCTGTTTCCTCTCAAGAAGTTATTTAGATAAGAAAAATTACCTGAAAAGCCACACACACACACACACACACACACACACACACACACACACGAGCTTGGATGGCGACAGTGAAAACGTCCTTAGTATTCATTTGGGTAATTGTTGCCAGACAGATTTGTCCTCACTGACTGTGCACAGCACCATAGAGCTGAGTCCACTTTGGAGGTGGGACAGCCCCTGGAGGAAGTTTACAGGAACAAGCCCATAGCCATTTTTATCATCAGGATAACCTACCACTTTATTATTAGTCACCGTCCCAGCCCTGGGGCTATGGATGATTCAGAAGGTTGTGGTAAGGACTGCAGGAGGCGAGATACTCAGCACAGCACCTGGCATTTATATAAGCACTGCAGTCATTCTTATTTTAAAATAGGCCTACCGACTCCCCTTTTCTTCCCTCGACTCCCTTTTCTTCCCTCTGTGTGTGTTGGCTTGTGAGCCACCAGGTCGACCACAAGTGCAGACTGGCAGCAATTTGCTAGAAGCTGCTAAAAGTGAACCCCGCCCTGGATGTGTGGCTACTCTTTGACCAGTGCGATGTCACATTCTGGTTGGTTGAAACCACCTGCGGTCTGAGGAACCTGCCAGGCCATCGGTGATGTGCAGGAACAGCTGTATTTTACCCAGTCCATACTAGCTTTCATCTGTCCCGAGTATGTGTCTGACTGCGCCTGGTTCAATGGATTCTGCAGTTTAAATGCTGCAAACACATCTAACCAGAGAAGCTACGAGCTCATTTATTACTGTTCTCTTTGGAGGGGGAGGGAGAGTATGTGTGTCTGCGTGTGTTTAGGAAGTGGTGAGGAGTTTCTTGAATCAGACCTACACTTCCTATGTGTGCCTTGCACACACGAAGAAACAGTACAGGGGGGCAGTTGTAAGCACAGTTTCCGAGTCAGACTTTCTGGATTCCAATCCTGGATTTTCCCCCGGAGCTTGAGCAAGTAACTTAACTTTTCTGTGCCTCAGTTTTCCCACCTGTAAATTGGGAATGATACTCTCCCCCGCTGTATAAGATTGCTATGAAGATTAAGAGATATAATATGCAAAAGCACTTAAAACAGTGTCTGGCCAATAGTAAGCACTCTACAAGTGTTAGGTATTATTATTATTCTATTCTCCTCTCTTCCCATGAACCACCTCACCTGCAATTCAGCCAGAGTAAGAGAGCAAATATCATGTGTGTGTGTATACATATGCACTCTTTTTTGTTGTTTCATTTTGGTTTTTTCTATCCTAAGTACCCCACGAGTACAAGCTCAGTTTGTAGAAAAATTTCCAACAATGCTGGTGTGGGGGGTTAAATCACATCCTCCATTCACCTGGAACCTCAGGCGTGATCCTATTTAGAAGTAGGATCTAAGAAGATGTGATTAGTTGAGGAGGTCAAGATGAAATCATCCTGATTTAGAGTGGACCCTAAATCCAGTGACTGGTGCCCTTATAAGAAGACGAGAGGACACACGAAGACGCACAGGGAGGAGGCCATGTGACAGAGGAGGCAGAGATCAGAGTGATACTGTCAGGACGACCAGAAACTGCACGAAGCAAGAAAGGATCCTTCCCTAGAGCCTGAGAAGGGAGCGTGGCCCTGCTGATATCTTGATTTTGGGCTCCAGGCCTCTAGAACTGTGAGCGAATAAATTCCAGTTGTTTTCAGCTACCTAGCGTGTGAAACTAACAGCCCTAAAAACAAACACAGTCAGTAAAACCAAAGTTCCCCTGGACCACGGCCAGTAGAGGATCGGCGGCCGCTGCCTCTTGCCGGGTCCTTCAAGGACCATCTCCTGTCTCCCGTGAACGATGCCTCTGGTTGACGACCTTTAGAAGACACTGGAATCCTCTAGAACAATGTGTCCTTTTTCATAACTTATGGGCTTTCAGGGTCATTTTAACAATGCTGGTTCCTTAATTCTCACACAGGTTACATTTTTGGTCTACCTTAGTCATTTTCTGCAAATTTGATTAATATAGGTCCTTTAGTATTAAGATGGGTCCATTCTCTGTAAGAAATGGGACAGTGCTTTGCCCCATCCTGCAGCTGTGAGCATGAGACACAGTGATCCATACAGGAAAAGGGATTTTCACATGCCAAGTTTCAGATGGAAAGAATGTTAGAAATCGCCTATGCATGTGACTCTTAACAATGTGGGAGTGACAGTTCCTTTTGAGAATCTGATAGAAGACGCCATCCCCGCACTGTGCACCGAACATATAAACTATAATCTCAGGTCGGTCCTTGTGCCTAGGCTGAAATCTGCCTTGTTTTACAGACGGGGAAGAGCAGCCTCTGAGAGAGAAAGCAAAAAAGGCCTGAAAGGGATCTGTGGGCAGAGCCAGTCAAAGAGTACAGATTCTCCATGACATGCCGTCTCCCTGAGCCTCCCTCTGTCTCGGTCTGAAGACCCCAGTTTGCCAGCAGGGGTGACAAAGGTGGGAAAGAGGGCACCGAGAGAAGGGAAACCCTGGACTGAAGGTGGCCGATGGTTAGAGCAGCGGGAGAGTCCAAGGTCTCCACCAAAGGTGCACGTGGAGACCGGGACACCACGGTGGGTTCCCAGGACAGCGCACTCTTCCACTGTCCACCAAGGCCAAAACAAAGGAAAAGAACTTTACATCAGAGCAACAAAAGCCTGGATAATGTGAGGAGAATTTATTTTAAGTAACAATCTCTGCATTTCCATTTCTGAAAGAAGTTTATATAATGTCCTCTGCAAACCTCTTAAAAATAGAATAGCACCTCATCTTTCTAAGCTGATTTATTCTTTTCAATTTTTTCATATTTATTTATTTATTTTGGGAGAGAGAGAGAGAGAGAGAGGGAGAGCATGAGCAGGAGAGGGGCAGAGGGAGGGAGAGAGAGAATCCCAAGAAGGCTCCACGCCCCGTGTGGAGCCTGACAAGGGGCTCAATCCCCATGAGTCGTGAGATCACAACCCGAGCCGAAATCAAGAGCGGGATGCTTAACTGACTGGGCCACCAAGGCGCCCCTAAGATGATTAAAGTGTAGACAAATATGAAGGCAAGAGGACCAGTGAGTCAGGAATGATAAACACATGGTCCATGTACACCATTCCCACTCCCTTTGCCTGGGGCAGGCACCGTTGGTCCACGCGGTACCGTGTCCAAATCAATACCAGGGGTGGCCTCAGAATCCTTCACAACTCAGCACTCCAGAAGTTACTCCCAGGAGGCAATGAGGTCTGCAACCTATTTGCCATTCTATGGCTAAATGACCTTCCGACACGGTTTCCCGTCCCTCGTGAGTAGATATTTCCCTGTGGTCCCATTTAAACTTCCTGATGGCTTTACTCAGTTCAGCAGAGGCCCAGAGACCTCCCTTTCTAGGGCAGTGATCTCTCCTGGGACTTTTTCTAATAGCTGTGCTCCTACATTCTCAGTCATGTGAAACAGTGAAGAGAGCCCTAAGAATTCTTGCTGACTTCCTTATGTTTACGTAGGTTACGAAGACAGTTGTTCAGAAGTTTCACGTCCAACGTCATTGCTCCTAAGTCTTGTGTCTTAATTTTTGATACCTTCTTTTGTAACAATGATTCTCCCCCAACCCCCCCCCCCCCCCCGCCAATCTGGATGACATCCCTAATGTTAGATATTTTAAAAAATAGGGGTTCCTGGCTGGCTCAGTCGGAAGATCATACGACTCTTGAATTCAGGGTCATGAGTTCAAGTCCCACGTTGGGTGTAGAGATTACTAAAAAGAATAAATTATTTTTAAAATAAATAAAAAGAAAAAAATAGACTGACGCGAGTCTAAGCTGCCTCACGAAATTCAAAGGCAATGACAGAGTAAGGAACGGTATGGTATTTTACGTCTTGCCACTCGAAATATCAAAGAAAACCAGCAGTCTAACCCACTAACAGCTTAGATAATGTTGACCGTACAGCCCAGGGGAGCCCCCCCCCCCCCTTTCTTGATTCGGTTCTTTGCTTGCATCACCAAGCATTCCAGAACTATTTCTGGAACTTTCCAACCCTATGTTTGCCTGAGTGCCCCTTGACGGATGATTTGTCTTCTGTGGCATAACTGTACTGCTCCCGAAGGGAGCTACCAAGTTAACCTAAATGTCGTGCTCCGCCACAGTGGAAGAAGCCACGTGCTAGGAACACTGCAGCCCGTGTCGAGGAGGGCGGCCACGTTTTCCTGTAAGAGACGGGTGGGCAAGAGAGGGGCCGAGCCGGAAGCGGTGCTGTGTCTTTTGCCTTCTAGTTCAAAATCTGGTTTAAAATCAAATCAAAGATGCAAATCGAAGAGGTTTTCATGCTATCTGTTGGGATTTCTGTTTAACAAATGGTTTGGTCTACCTGCTTCTATGTTCACCTTCGTCCACTATCCATTTTCAACCAAATGCTAGAGGGGTCTTTTTAAGCTTTAAGCCAGATCATGTCCCCTTGCCACTCAAAATCCCGTATTGCCTGCCCCCCATCCCCAGCTCTGTCCTCCTGTCCCCAAGGCTCCTCCTCTCTGTCTTCTCTGCCTCAGCCTCTCTGACCTTCTTGCCTACATCAGAAAGACACCAGGCTCCTCCCTGGGGCCCTCACTCTGCTTTAGACTGGATACTGCTTGCCCGTCTCCCACGCTTCTCTACGGGGCCTCTCGTGATAGCCCAGTTTAACCTGCACACCATCCGCATTAGCCCTCCCCTCCCTCCTCTCCTTTTTGTTTTTATTTTTAATTTTACTTTTCCCAGAGCACTTCTTACTACTCTGTTTACTGTTTACCATGCAACGATCTCCCATGAGAATGTACGCTCCAAGAGGGCGGGCATCTTTTTTACTAATTTTCTTTTTCACGAATGTATTCCAAGTGCCCTAAACAGTGCTAGGCACTTAAGAGGTTCTCAATTAATATTTGATGCATAGGAGCACCTGGGTGTTTTTCATGTTTTTATTTTTTGGGGGGGGGGGGGGCGGGGAACAGAGAGACAGGGAGACACAGAATCCAAAGCAGGGTCCAGGCTCTGAGCTGTTGGCACAGAGCCCGATGCAGGGCACAAACTCACGAACTGCAAGTTCATGACCTGAGCAGAAGTCGGACGCTTAACCGAGTGAGCCACCCAGACGCCCCAGCATCTGACTCTTAATCTCGTCTCAGGTCATGATCTCACAGTTTGTGAGTTTTGAGTTCGAGCCCCACCTCAGGCTCTGCACTGACTGCACAGAGCCTACTTGGGATTTTGTCTCTCCCTCTCTCGAACCCTCCCCTGCTCTCTGCCTCTCTCTTTCAAAATAAATAAATAAACTTTAAATATATTTATGTGCATACATGTATATACATATATATATTTGATGCATAAAGGGTTGAATGAATAAACAAGTGAGTGAATAAGGCCTTTGTTCTGGGATGAGTATTGATTAGTTGCAAAAACATCCCCACCCGTTGTTGAAGTAAGGAAACAGAGGGAAAAATCAACATGGTAGAAAGGCTGAATGCAAATGATGGCGTTTATTACTGTCCTTCGCATATTACTCACTGCTGGTATTTACATATCTTGATAGGAGGAAAAACATACAATTTCCAGAAAGTCGTTTTTACAGTATTATTATTATTTTTATTTTATTTATTTATTTATTTATTTATTTATTTATTTATTTATTTATTTTAACTAACGCCGTTCCCAGCCGATCTTTGGGTCTTTGGGGCAAAAAACAAAGTGTTGCCTAGATCACTCTAACAGAACGTCAGGTTTGGCTTCATTGGATGGGAAGCAGAAATGTGCGTACAAGGAAGTGACTTAAAAGTCATAAATATTTTGCCTGAAGAAACCTGCTTTTGTGGTTGAATGATGGAATAATTTATGCGAACTACCTTTCAGTGTCTCTAAGTTTGCAGAGGTGAGCTCATGTGATGAGCCAAAAAGCCTTAGTGAGACATGCTCTCTGGACTGTTAATGAAATGCCAGGCCCAAGGGTCACACTAAGGCTGGGTAATGGATTACCAGTGAATAACCATCATCCCATCCAATTAACTTCTGCGGAGGAAGCAACCTTGAATCTATATGCCAGCAATATTGGGGTATATAAAGACATCATGATTCTATTTAAAAGAAAGCCTGACACTCGAGGCCCAATGAGATCGTGTCCATAAAGCTCTGAATTGGGGGGGGGGGGGGTAATCTCACACAAAATCGTGTTACAAACTAGACGTACTCAGAGATTTTATGCTTCTTAAGGAAAACGTACATTTTTGTAGCAGTTTGGGTTTTAAAGATTGACGGGCCTTCCTTGTTTCCTTCAATGTACTTTGCCGAAGTACTTTTCACGATCTAGATGCCGACGTGACTACTTCAGCACGAACCCAACGGCATCCTACTGTGCGGCCCTAACAAAATTGCAAGCCTAACCTTTTAAAAAAGTACACGTAATTGCTAAGACTTGACGAGAGGTGACTAAAGAAAGCTTTTTAGGTGAATCTCTGGTGTAAATCCAAGGTTAGCAGCATTTCATGGACAGAGAAGGGGGTAACCCTGGTTTCTTAGCCAAGATAGCCTCCTAAGAAAACCCAGGCCCTGTGTTTAAGTCTGGCCTGGATCTGAAAAACCTGGAGGCCTCCTTCTTGCTGCCTTCAAAGTCAGCAGGTGTCAACAGGCTCAATGCCAGGCCATTCTCTGAGACCTTTCTGTGGCCACTCTGCCAACCCTTGTCCCTCTGGCCCTTTCATCCCTAAGTTTTTTCATCACACACCATTTCTTTCTGACCGTGCCTCTTTCTCCTCTTTACAGGGCTTCTTCCCAGGAGAGGAAGATCCTGAGTTCTCCATTCACCCTCTCTGGTCCTGTAACGTTTCCTACGCCCCACCTCTTACTTCCCTCTTACAGCCCTCTGACCTCCCACCTGCCCCCTGCCCTGTTCTGTGCCAACGGTGTGTGCTGAATGAAGTTGAGGAACCAGGCCCCTTAGGCCTCGTTTTCCCCAACCGAGTATGGGACTTTGGGTCAGCCACCTCAACTCTCTGTGCCTCGACCTTCTCATTTGCAAAGTGGATGAGAATACTGACCGTGCCTGGTGCGTATTAAACGAGACAGCACACGTAAAGCGCTCCCAACAATGGAGGCACGCATTACCCATTGCCACCGTTATCTTCAAATGAAGAAATGCATCTATTCTTGAAGCCTCGGGCCACATTTCGTTCTTACGTGAAGCCTACTAGATTTTTGTTTGTTGGTTTCAACTGATGGAATGGTTCTTGGTTCTTGTTTATGAATTTGAAGCCTTCAATACTGGGTTGGTGTTTTTCTCATCTCCTCGGAAAGGTACCGTTTACTGAGCACCTACATGTGTCAGGGACTGGGTTCGATCGATACTTCGTGTGTACGGTCTTAATTTGTTTTCGAAAAGTCGGTGTTACTACTTCTCTTTTCAGTGGAAGAAACCATGACTCACAAAAGATAAGCTGGTTTTCCAGCTTCACAAAGCAAACGTGACCAAACTCACCTGTCTCCTCAACTTCAGTTTTAGATTAAATGCCCTCCAAAGGCAAGGTCAGGACCTCTCGCTCGCTTTGCCTGTTGCTCATGGGGAGAAGGTGTTGGGATGGACGTCAGGTGTGGAAAGCAGAGTCTGGTGATACCAGAATTGGCACTCACAGAGCACTGAACAACTTTACGACGCACGCTCGCTTGCACTGTTATTGTTGTCCCTTCCCAAACAGGGGACTGGAGGTAGGAGAGGTTAACTGCCTTTCCCCAAAACCAAATCGCCAATAGTGGCAGAACCAGGGCACCAATCCAGGTGTCCCTCCATACTTTGCCCACCAGAACACCATTACCTTGTCCCCAGTACCATCTGAGACCCAACCAACCGCACAATATTCGGAGACAGAATAAATTTTGTGCGAATCTCAAATACTGCAAAAGCGGCAATGACCACAAATTGGCAGAAAACGTGAAACTGTTTTGCCAGCGTTCAGTTCTTCCAAAGGAGGAAGACAGAGAAACTCAGAGCCAGGCCAAGTTAAAGAAATCTAATTCTCACTCCGTGGTTAGAACTATTCAGCTCAAATGGTTCCTTTAATCCAAATATCGATTTATATAAATAACAAGCCAATGGGTTTAGGAACTCTAAACATCGTCCTTCCTCATTCGTAAGAATTCACTTCTAGAACATTCCTTCTCATCTTTCAGAAAGGTCAGGCATGGGATCATTTCAACCTCTGTCCTACAGTGGCATCCCTGAAAAGGGATTGGATTAGGTGACATAATTGTTTTTCTATTTCTAAATATGAATGAGCACGTTGGCGTGTTATACAACAGAGAAAGAAAAAGAATGGTGTGTGTTCAGGAACATGCCCCATTTCAAGAAGCAGCCCGTGTTTACTAGGGAGTTTGTTCATCACAGATCTGTAGACGGAATGGTAGCAAAAACGCTTACACATGTTTGCACAGGGAACAATTGCAACATGAGTCCAGCAAGTTGAACTAAAACCCATATTTGTGTTTCTTCAACCGATGGTGTTACAGGGGAGCCTGACCCCATTATCTTGACCTCTAGACAGACACACTTAGAATCGAACAAATATCAGACATGGATAGGTATCTAAAGGGTCATATATTTAACATGTTATCTCCCGAATACAGTGCCCTAAGCCACATGGTATGAGAAATAGAGCAAGGAACCAGAGACAGATCTTTTGCTGGAAGGGCAAAGTGTCACAGGAGTAGGGAGATAATGTGCTAAGGCAGCTCAAAGGAAGGCGTGACTTCCTTGGTCTCAAAGGATGAGGGACAGAACACTCCACGGAGGAGGTGGCAGTTGAGATGGGCAGGGTTTGGAGGGCAGTTGGCCTCGGGGAAGAAAGACCATCCCAGACAAAGGAGACAACCAGGGTTAAAGCTAGAAGTGGGAAAACGCAGGAGGCAGACAGAGAATGGAGAATCTCATCTGTTCATAGTGTAGGATGCTTGAAGGTCAGGTTTTTAATGGCAAATTCTGTTACTGAGATTTAGAAAACATTAATAATTTTCAATGAGTTGAGGGCGCCTGGGTGGCTCAGTTGTTAAGCATCTGACTTCATTTCAGGTCATGATCTCATGGTTTGTGGGTTCGAGTCCCACATCAGGTGAGCTCCACTTTTCTCTCTCTCTCTCTCCCTCTCTCTCTCTCTCTTTCTCTCTCTCTATCCCCTTGTCGGATTCTCTCCCTCTCTCTGCCCCTCTCTCACTTGTGCCCTCTCTCTCTCAAAAAAAAAAAAAAAAAAAACGATTTTCAATGAAGTCAAATTCTCATCAGTTAGCCAGTCCCTTGTCTGACCACCCCCTTGCCTCTCCTAGCAGAAGAAGTTTCCAGGCACTTCAAGCTACATGAGTGGTGTAGACAGTTGGCCAGGCACCCCCCTAGGAAACATTTCATGGAATCATGTTTAACTTTTACAACAAAAGACCTGTCCTTGGTTTGTACAACATGAAAAGTTCTGCAAGCTACAGAGAAGATAGCAAAACCCACGCTCCCTTCTCAGATCTTGCTAGGGAAGGCAGCTGCTTGATTTTCAGCGTTCAATCGAACATTAAAGTACACAATACTTGGACTGACACATCCATGCCTCGTGCTTGATTTCACAATCCAGATGTGTTGAATCAACTTTTCTTATATCTGTGAACACTATAATGGAAAAAAAAAAAAAAAAAAAAAGGAAAGAAGAAAAGTAGGGGAAAAGTGGTTTCTTTTTTGTCCCTGCGTCTCAATTTCTGCATTTCATAATTCAGCAGAATCTGGGAGGCATAGTGTGATATCTCTCCCAAAAAAGGAAAGAAGGTGTTTTCCTGCCAAATTGAATATATAGATTTGGCTGTGAATTTTAAGCCACCTGGTTACATATTTCAAGATTTCTGCTTTTGCCACTATATCTTTGTACAGATATGGGCTCCATCTATGTACAGATATGGGCCGGACAGAACCACAATAAAAGGGCCGACTTTTCACTTTGCCTCGAATCTGATGATTTCTGCCTTCTGAAAAATGTACCATGCAATGTTGTGTTTGGCCCAGGCTACTAAAAAAAAAAAAAAAAAAAAAAAAAGACAAAAAAGAAAAATCTTTCTTCAGGGGAATTTGACTCTGTTCCCATTGTTTCTTCAGCATGTTTTCAGCATCAGCACATTGATTATGCTGTCATTAGCCAGAATACAGAGACAGGAAAAGATCTATTAGGTCATCAAAACCCATTCCTGGCGCGGGTCTGTGTCCCCTGGGAGAGGCTGTGACAGGTCACCTTAGGCAAATGACCAAGGAAAATGAAGAGGCGTGTACAGTTTTACTCTGCTACAGTTTTTAATTTTTTTAAATTTCCAAAATGACTCCCAGAGATTGTCCATAAAACAGTTCTATTGCTGAATTAGGTTAGTGGTTCTGGGGTGGGGGGGGGGGAGCGATTGTGCCCCCCAGGAGACATTTGGCAATATTTAGAGACATTTTTTTTTCGGTTGTAGCATCTTGGGGGAGGGGAAGGCACTTCGACCATCTATTGGGTAGAGGCCAGGGATGTCGCTACACATCCTACATTGCATGGGCCCTCCTCCACCGCCCCAACACCACCGCAAAGGATTATCTGGCCTCAAATGTCATTATTGCCGAGATTGAAAAACTGGTTTAGGCTTTTTTCCTAAACTTTTTTGCCTGTTGTCTAACTGTTCACTCAGCCCCAAGCAAAGCCAATTCCTTGGTTACGTGGCTCCAAGGAGCACACGTTATTCTGAAATAAACTATTTAGTTTCCTACTAACTCTGGTTCTTAGTTCCAACCTCAGCAAGTATGAAAAATCATACAGAGAAACAAAGGCACCTTTTCTAGTTATTTCAAGAGGTAGACTGTTTCTAGCAGTAGACGAATTGAATTTCATAGGACTCCAGATCAACTAACTAACATTAAAGAGATGTAAAGAAAAAGAAACCCTCATACTTGCCTAAATCATTAGAGTCCTATTGTTAATCAGAAACTTATATTTTTGTTTCTATGTATTCTTCAAATAGAAGTTTTGACAGGCAGGGTAGATCTTCAAAGTCAAACCTTAAGTGAAAACCCTTCGGTAGCAAACAAATATCTCAAGAGTATTCCACAGACACTGTATCACCCGCCCTCACCCCAAATCATATCCAGCCTCCATTCTTTTTTAGGAAGTAAAGAAAGGAAAAGAGAAGAGAAGAGAGAAGGGAGCGGTAGAATAAGGGAAGGAAAGATGAAATAAAAGGAAAGTAGAAAGATAACTAAAAGTTTGGCGTCTCCAGGTTCGAAAGGACGTTGGCTGCCCAAAGGTTCCTGGTTGGCTCTTGGGTCTCCAGCTTTCCGTGGAATTTAGCCCTGGCCTTGTTCTCATCTGCAGTGTAGATTTCAATGTAATGTAGATGTCAGTGACATTCTAAAGGGGGAAATAACAGGTAAAACAATTTACCTTATGAACAGTTACTAAAACACTAGCATCAAAAAGGTAAGCAGTATTAGAAATACATTAGCTTGTCATAATATTTTTGCTTGCTTTGAGTTTCTGGTCTGGGGAATCTAATTTGAGTTTTTATTTTCAAAGACCAAAGAACTGTTACAAATTCCAGGTTAGCTCAGATGTTTTGGAAGTGTGAGAAGCAAGCCAGATCCCCTGCAAATCCTTGTGAAATACAGGGAATGTTGTTTAACTCTTTGATGCTGGTAGCAGAATAATATGTGCCCACGGGAGACATTAAAGACATTTACTCAGTAACCCATTAAGGAGTCATTCTTTCCTTGAAACTGTGCCTTGGTTATGACAATCTGTCCCCTCCCCTGCCCCAAACAGAATCAAGGGTGGACTTTTCTGCACTATTGGGCTAAGCTGAATTAAAATCTGTCACTAGCGTTCAGTTACAACTCTGTTACATTTCCTAATGAACTGTGTCTGATCCTTGGGCATTTCCTGGGGTATTTATGACAATTGTGCAGCTAAGGCTTAGCGGAGACATCCTGGTGATATTTAGTGCGTGAAGCATCTTTACAAAGGATACAGTCTAGAATCTTAGCCCTTTATTGTTATTAAAATCAGTTGCTTACATTCCTCCTCTACTGAATGAGGCCGCCCAGGATACTTCAAACACGAATTCTTTACAGGGAAGACAATAGGAGGGTCGTAACAGAACTAAGAATTGAAGAATCCAGTCCTAACTTTCTCCATAAACTCAGAATACACTTAATAAGCTCTGTTCCTTTCTTTCTGATTTACTTATTTTCTACAAATTGCAATAGTCATTTCAGCTCATGGTGAATGAAAAAATGCCTGTCTCACAAAGTGGTAGTGAAAGCAAACTTTCCTTTCCCTACCTGCCCCACCTCCAGCCCCACTGCTCAGAAAGAGGCACTTAATAGTTCCTCGTGTGTTCTCCTAGAAATTTTCAGAGAGAAGAAAGAAAAAATGATTTTTTTTCTGTGCCCCAACTCCTTTTCTCTCTCTCCCTCTCTCTCTCCCTGTTTTTGTTTGGTTTTTTTTGTTTGTTTGTTTGTTTTTTTATTTCCAGAACTCACAGTGTTTTATATCGCCACTAAGCCTTTACCAGGCCAGTCCCTGGGATATATAACTCAAGCTACTTCAAATAAGTGAGAGAGATAATTAGAGAAAATAATCTCTTAATATTAATGGAAGGCTTTAAATAACATTGTCTCCAGCCTTCAGTGAGTTCTCTCTCTATCTGCTCTTAACCCAAGTTCCCAAGTTGACTTGGAATGTTGTAGCTGTTTTTCTTTAATTACAAAAAGGGCTTCATGTAGTGAAACGCAGTGGAGCCTGAAAGTAACATCATCCTGCTAATCGAAGGAGACCGTGTGGAACTGGGATGTTCATTAGCGGACACATAGACCTTGAGTATCTTGTTACTTCAAGAGGCAGGACCCTAACTATTCCCTTTAAATCCTAAAGCAGGAATGCATCGTTTTCCCAGCCATCTTCCCGGCTAGTTTCCTGTTCCCCCCGGACATACCTTGAACCTTTGTGCTTTTAAACACGTACCAGAAACACACTACTGTATCTGAGCCTGCCCCCAAGGCTCTTCGTACAGTCATTCTGGCCTCCAGTCTGCTCTTAGGGAAACTCACCAACTTCACCCAAGCCACTAAGGGACTGCCACCTGGTGACAGATTCCTGGCTGCCTGCCACCTGCCAGGCATTCTCTGGCTGTCTATTCATATGGAATCAGAGCTCTACCTGGGTCATCTCTCCCCAAGCCTGGGGAATCCCTCCTTGGAATGGTTAGTGGGTAACCTGCCCCATCTGGCCCTAGCCTGGGGCCTTTTAACATATCCTCATGGACAGAACACATGTGGAAGAAAGTTCCTCCCTTCTCTTAAATTCAAATCAGTCCAGAACCGTTGGCACCAATAGAAATAGAACCAAGTTAAGGCACCTGGGTGGCTCAGTCGGTTGAACATCTGACTTCAGCTCAGGTCATGATCTCACAGTTCATGAGTTTGAACCCCACATCTGGCTCGCTGCTGTCAGCCCAGAGTCTGCTTTGGATCCTCTGTCCCTCTCTCTCTCTGCCCCTCCCTCACCTCTTTCTCTCAGAAATGAATAAACATTAAAAAATAAATAAAACAGTAAATCTGCAGAAAGAGAGCGGCATAAATGCCACGTGAGTGAGGGTTGATAGGGAAATAGCTTCCATTGCCCCTCCTAAACCCCAGTTTTGCTCAAGACAATACTTAGGTCCTCAGGAGCCCGGCATGGGCAGAGAGCCTGGTTGATATGTTCAGAATCTCAACCCTGCTGTCAGCAGCTGGTTCAGCAAAGGGCCAGTGAGCAACCCAGGTGAGGGGAGAGCCCCCCTTAAGGCTCCTCTGTCTGAGAAGACAACAAGACCTTTCTCCTCTCTCTCCAGTCATCATCACGGTGAATGCAAGACCCAGAACTTCTCCGTGTTGGCCTACAAATGAAGGCAGCCCACAAAGATGGCAGAGCCTGGGGAACTAGAACCACAGTTGTAGATTCGGCCACCTTGACCGCACCGTACCAGCTCCCCAGTCCTGTGGGCCAAGACAGCTACTTGCTGTTTAAGCCCGTTAAGTTCAACGTCTGCTACTTGACAGCGAAAGCATTCGGAATGATACAAAGATAGAGAAGCCAGCAGCAAAGGAACAAAAACAGAATTTCCACCCCACAAACCATATTTTGTCCTCTTGGGCAAAGTAGCTGCTGTGAAAAACAAAGCACACTGCGAGTACTCTGCAGTACCTTACGGTTTCTTTGAATTTGTGTACAACTTCTATTGGATTTGTTTTGGCCTATTTTGTTTTCTTTATCGAATGAAGACTCAAACTATGTGGGTTTTTTTTTTTTCTTTCCTACTAATCCAGAACCCTGGAACACAGCTAAATGCATAATAATAACAACAGTATCAGTAAGAATAACAATTATATTCAAGGCACTGGACTAAATCCAGGGCTAAGAAGGGGTGTAAAGAAAGATGAATCACCAGGGCTAGACATAAGATGCTCTCATTCTGATTCTATCCCCATAGAGCCTGGGAGAAAGAGCAATTAATGTAATTCTAACTGACAGTAGCCTTGAGTAGAGGTGACATTTGACCTGAGTCTTGAAGTGTTGTTTTTTTTTTTCAAATAAAGGAGCTTTGGACATGAAAAATACGGAAAATTATATAATATGCACTCGTGTACTATTTTAATAAATACTAACATGTTGCCACTTTTGCTTCAGACCCACTTTTCTAATGACACTTATCTTGAGATAATTGTAGATTCACATGCAGTTCTGAAAAATATGAGAAATGTAATCTTTATCCAATTTCACCCAATGACGACGTCTTGCAAAACGATACTACGATATCACAGCTAAGATGCTGACATTGATATAGTCAAGACACAGAACGTTTCCATCGCCCCAAAGATCCCTGATGGTGCCCTGTTATGACCACACTAAACATCTTTCCTGTTATAACCTCTCCTGAAAACCTGGAAACCACTAATCTGTTCTCCATTTCCATACTTTCCTCGTGTCCCGAACGTTATGTAAATGGAACCATACCTACGTGACCTTTCCGGATTTGCTTTTCACTCGGCTTAACTCCCAGGAGATTCATCCAAGCCGTTCTGTGTGCTAGTAGTTCTTTTGTCGTTGTTGCTGAATAGTCTTCCGTGGTGCACAGATTTCTCAGCTTGTTATCCATCGACGGACATCTGGATTGTTTCCAGTTCTGGGCCATCATTAATAACCATTATCATTATTATTGCTACAAACATTCCGGTGCAGGTTTTTGTGTGAACGTAAGCCTTTACTTCTTTGGGATGAAGGCACAGGAGTGTAGTCACTGGGTTGTAATAGTTGCGCTTATAATATTTTAAGAAACTGCCAAACTCTATTCCCGAAAGTCTGTGCCAGCTGAGATTTCCACCAGTAGTTTGATGGGTGCTCAAGTTACTCTGCATCCTTGCCAGCATCTTCCGTTGTCACTACTTTGTAGTTTAGCTAGTCTGGCGGGTATTTAATGATACCTCCTTGGGGTTTTGATTTGCAATGCACCAATGACTGCTGATGTTGAATATCTTTTTATATGCTTATTTGCCATCTGTATATCCTCTTCGGTGAAATGTCCCTTCATGTCATTTGCTTTTTCCTTAATTGGCTTGTTTTATGTTTGCTTCACTGTTGAGTTTTGAGACCTCTTTATATATACAATATGCTAGTTCTTTTTTTTTTTTAAGTTTATTCATTTATTTTTAGAGATAGAGAGCACAAGTAGGGGGAGGAGCAGAGAGAGAGGGAGAGAGAGAGAATCCCAGGCGGGCTCTGCACTGACAGTGCAGTGGGGCTTGAACTCACAGAGCAGGAGATCATGACCTGAGCTGAAATCAAGAGTCCGCCGCTTAACCGACTGATCCAGTACCCCTACTATGTGCTAGTTCTTTGTCCGGTATGTGGTTTGAAAAGATTTTCTCCCACTCCATAGATTTTCTTTTCTTCCTTTCAACAGGTTCTTTTGCAGAGAAAGAATTTTTCATTTTATGATGTCCAATCTATTAATTTTTTCTTTTAGGGACTGAGTTTTTATCGTCAAGTTTAAGCACTCTTTGCCTAACTCTAGATCCTTTAGAGTGTCTCCTATGTTTTCTTCAAAAAGTTCTTTGGCTTTACATTTTAAACTAGATCCATGATCCACTTTGGGTTAATTTTTTTTTTTTTAATTTTAGAGAAGGAGAGAAAGTGTGAGTGGGGGGAAAAGGGTTAAGCATCGAGAGAGAGAGAGAGAGAGAGAGAGAGAGAGAGAGAATCCCAAGCAGGCTCCATACTCAACATGGAGCCCAACGTGAGGCTTAATCCCACAACCCTGGGAACACAACCTGAGCCCAAATCAAAAGTCAGATGTTCAACCGACTGAACCACCCAGGGGCCCCAACTTTGGATTAATTTTTATAAGGCTTGAGACTTAGGTTGGCATTCATATTGTTGCCTGTGGATGTCTCAGTGTTTCCGCACCATGTGTTGAAAAGGCTGTATTTCTTCCATTGAACTGTTTTGCACTCTTATCGAACATAAAGTGGGCATATCTCTGGGTTCTTTATTCTGTTCCATTCATCTACAAGTGTACCCTTCCACCAACACCGCACGATCTTGATGACTGTAGCTATACCGTAAGTTTTTAAATCAGGTAGGCTACTTACTCCCACTTTATTCTTTTTTTTTCAAAATTGTTTCAGCTATTCTGCTTCCTTCCCCTTTCCGTGTAAACAAAAATTTGAACGTTTGTTTATTTTTGAGAGACAGAGAGAAACAGAGCACAAGCAGGGGAGGGGCAGAGAGAAAGGGAGACACAGAATCCGAAGCAGGCTCCAGGCTCCGAGCTGTCAGCACAGAGCCCTGTGCAAGGCTCAAACCCACAAACCATGAGATCATGACCTGAGCTGAGTGGTCAAACACTTAACCAACTGAGCCACCCAGGGGCCACATTTCTGTATATGTCTTAATATAAATCTTCCCTAAATCTTCAAAAACTCTTGCTGGGATTTTGATAGGAATTATGTTAAAACTGTATGTAAATTTGGGGATAATTGACATCATCATTATGTCAAGTATTCAATCCACACACACACTGTGACTCTCAAAGAAGTAGATCGTCTCTGATTTCTTTCATCAACATCGTGTAATTTTCCACATACAAGTCCTATACATGTTTTGTTAAGATTTACACCTGAGTAATTCATTTTTTAAAGCAATTGTGAATGGTATTATATTTTTAATCTCAGTATCCACATGTTCATTGTTACTATATAGAAATGCAATTGATTGTGGTAAGTTTGTCTTGTATCCTATGACCTTGCTAAATACACTTATTACTTCTAGGAAATGATTGATAGATTGATGATTGATTTGTTTTTCTCTTGGGATTTTCTACATAGAAAATCATATAATCTTCACGAGGACAAATGTTCTTACGTTATATTATTTCTATTTTCATTAAGGCCAATGTAACTTTTTATTTCCTTTAAGACATTTCACAGTGGTTTCATTTACAAATGTTTAGAGATTTTCATGTTATCTTTCCATGTTTGATTTCTAGTTTGATTCCACTGTGGTTGGAAAACACACTGTACGATTTCAATTCTCTTAAATGTTTTTAGCTCTCTTTTGTGGTCCAGGATCTGATCTATTTTGGTATATGTTCCATTGGTACTTGGGAAAAAATGTGTATTCTGAAGTTATTAGGTGGAGGGTTCTATAAATACCAGTAAAATCTTGTTGGTTATTAGTGTTGAATTCTACACCATTGCTGATTTTCTTTTCTTTCTTTCTTTCTTTCTTTCTTTCTTTCTTTTTCTTTCTTTCTTTCTTTTTTAAACAGTTCATTTTTTAAAACATTTATTTATTTATTTTGAGAGAGAGAGAGAGAGAGAGAGAGCGTGCACATACTCAAGCAGGGGAGGGGCAGAGAGAAAGGGAAAGAGAATCCCAAGCAGGTTCCACACCATACCTGAAGCTCTAACTCATGAACCACAAGATTCTGACCTGAGCCAAAATCAAGAGTTGGATGCTTAACTGACTGAGCCACCCAGGCTTCCCCCATTGCCAATTTTCTATTAAGTTGTTCTAGCAATAGTTGAGCAGAGTGTTGAAGTCTCCAGATACAATTGTGGATTTCTCTGGAATATATATGGGACAGAAAGAAAACCCAGAGATTTAGCACTATGTCATTCTTGGAGACCTGAGGCTCCTAGCCAGTCTGCCTTCTCTCCAAACTTTCAGAGTCTTAATTTTGTGTTTTGTTTTGCTTTAATTTTTATAAATTTGTTTTAATGTTTATTTAGTTTTGAGAGAGAGAGCCTGAGCAATGGAGGGGCAGAGAGAGAGGGGGATAGAGGATCTGAAGCCAACTCTATGCTGACAGCAGTGAGCCTGATGAAGGGCTTGAACTCACCAAAAGTGAGATCATGACCTGAGCCAAAACCAAGAGTCAGATGCTCAACCAACTGAGCCACCCAGGCACCCCCCAGAGTCTTACGTTTGTTTTACATATAATGCCCAGGTATTATAATTGTATTTAGGTGAAAGAAATAGGGAAAATCACATGTACCTGTAACTCCAAGATTCATTATTTTTATGGAAATAAAATGTTATGGTTCATGTTGAACACTTCTTTGTAAATTCTACTCAGTTCCGTGGTCTTCTCTCCTACCCCGTCTATCTATCACATTTATTTTTTGTTTATCTAGAGATATTTTTGTGGTTTAAAAATTTACATGTCCCATCTTCTACAAAAACAAATCCAAAATGGGTCATAGATCTAAATATAACACATAAAGCTATAAGGCTTTTTGAGAACAATATAGGTTAGTCGGAGTGTTCTTAGATATGATGCAAATAGTAGTGATCCATAGAAGAAAAAAGTGATCAATTAGACTTCATCAATGTTAAAAGTTTTTGATCTGCAGAAGATACCTTTAAGAGAATGAAAAAAAAAAAAAAAAGGAAAAAAAGAGAAAGTGTTTGCAAATTGCACATCTGACAAGGATTTTTATATAGACTATATAAAGAACTCTCAAAATTCAACAGTAAGAAAACAATCTAGTTTTTTTTTTTTTAATGGGCAAAACATTGGGAAAATACTTCACAAGAGAAGATATACTAATGACAAATGATCACTTGAAAAGATGTTCAAATTGTTAGTAATTAGAAAAAACCTCTAATTGGGGCGCCTGGGTGGCTCAGTTGGTTAAGCGTCCGACTTCAGCTCAGGTCACCATCTCGCGGTCCGTGAGTTCGAGCCCCACGTCGGGCTCTGAGCTGATGGCTCAGAGCCTGGAGCCTGCTTCTGATTCTGTGTCTCCCTCTCTCTCTGCCCCTCCCCCGTTCATGCTCTGTCTCTCTCTGTCTCAAAAATAAATAAACGTTAAAAAAAAAATTTAAAAAAAAAAGAAAAAAAAGAAAAAGCTTCTAATTAAGCCACAGTGAAATATTACTATAGCTATTCAAACGACTAGAATTCAAAGCCTCACAATGCCATGCGCTGGCGAGGATGTGGCACCACTAGAACTCCCTAGACAGGGAAACTGCTGTAACAGTTTCCTATAAAGTTAAATATATACTTACTATACGGCCCAGTAATCCTTCTTCTGTGCTGTTGCCTAAGAGAAATGAAAATCTATGTTCACACAAAAACTTGTGTGCAAATGTCTAACCCCAGCTTTACTTATACTTGTCAAAAACTGAAAATAGCCTAAAAGCCTCTCAACTGGGGAATGGGTAAACAGAACAAGGTCTATCCACGCGGTGGAACACTACCTAACAATGAAAAAATAACTTGATACGTGCAGCAGCTTGGAGCATCTCAAGGGCATTATGTTGAGTGAGGAGAGCCAGTCTTCATAGGTTACATTCTCTATGATTCCGTTGATGGGACATTCTGGAGAAGGCTATAGTGACAACTTATATGTCAGTGGTTGCCAGAGCGTGGAGGGATCTGGGGGGAGTAGGGTGAGATTTGACTACCAAGAGGGAGCAGAAGCCAATTTAGAGAGGCTGTGAGATGAAATTCTTCTGTGTCTTGATTGTAGAAGTAACATAACTGTAGGAATTTGTCAAAACCCACAGAACAGTACACCCAAAAGCGTGTATTTTATTGTACGTAACTAAAAAGTAGAGAAGAAAGTTATTTGAGTGCTGTTGTATACTATACTCCATCCTTCTACAACTTTCTTATTTACTCAACATTTAAAAATTTTCAGATCTATCCATGTCTCAGAAAATTATCGATAGGTAGAATGCATTCCAAGTGGAGACATTATTGAGAACAAAGATTCAGAGACAACATGGCCAGGGAGTCATCTATGCATTAGATTCTAAAATGGAAAATGTCATTCAGATGAAGCAGGTTCCAGATGACCCCGAGGAAAACAGTGCTTGGACACCAAGGTTGACAGAGGTTATCTGTCACCTTCAGGGCTGTTATTCTCAAAAGGTGAATTTTTCCAGGGACCTTAGCTATATCACCACTAGGTAAAGAACATGGGGAGACTAGTCTCTACAATCTCTCTAATTTGTTTTTGTTCAGTCCTGTAAGAATCAAATTTACTTATGCATACTGCTTGGGAAAAAGTACCAGATGTTGGGGCGCCTGGGTGGCTCAGTCAATTAAGTGTCCGACTCTTGATTTTGACTCAGGTCAAGGTCTCACGGTTCTTGAGTTGGAGCCCTGCGTCAGGCTCTGGACTGACAGTGTGGAGTTTGTCTCCCTCTCTCTCTCTGCCCCTCCCCCACTTGCTCTCTATCTCTCTCTCAAAATAAATAAAAATGAACTTTAAAAAAAAGAAAAAGAGAAAGAAGTACCAAATGAGTCCTAATGGTGTTTTATCATCTAAACAGTTGGTGACGCGGGGCGCCTGGGTGGCTCAGTTGGTTAAGCGTCCGACTTCGGCTCAGGTCGTGATCTCACAGCTTGTGAGTTCGAGCCCCTGGAGCTGCTTTGGATTCTGTGTCTCCCTCTCTCTCCCCCCCTCTCCCTCTTACTCTCACTCTCTCTGTCTCTCAAAAGTAAATAATAAAAAACATTTTCAAAAAATTAAAAAAATAATAAATAGTTGGTGACATTGGCAGGTCATTTAAATACATGGAGTTGCTTTCTTCTCCCATGAAAAATTGCATTGTGCTAAATGATTTTAAGTCTCTTTCTGCTTATAAAATATTATATGATATTAATCCAACCTCTGAAGCATTCAGTCGTCCATTCAACTGTCTGACATGTCTCAGGAACCTATCTAGGGGTCCTACGCACAAATAAGAATTAGAGTTCTCCATGTAGTGGGGGCTAAGCATGGCCATAGGACAACGGTGGGTTGGTCAAGGTCGTGGGGAAGTGCCAAGGGCAGAGTAATTCATAGCCAATGTGGGAGTCAGGGAAGGGCATGAAGGGTGAGAATACCAAATAAGCATCCAGACAAGCCCTTCCCCCACCAAATTCACTGCTGCTTCTCTGTTCTCCACACCTGATTTTGTTCGAGAAAGAAAAGTTTTCTCTCCTTCTCCTAATCTGTCAGTGGATGTAAACGGACAGGAAGCTATAGACTCTCAGTCATGCTTAATGCTCAGACGGATATCCTGTCAAGTCTTCATTTCTTATTTAACAAAACATAAAATGAAGGCATCTGAAACTTGGTGGTGGGGGCAGCGCTTCTGTTAATGTAAAGCTGTAAAAGCCTTCCCGGGCGGGCGATGAGTAAGCATTTAGAATCGGGATGTTTTGTTTTTTGTTAAAGTGGTAACAGCCTAGCTTTGAGAAGCATGTGTAGCACATTTTCCCACACTTCTTATAAAGAAATAACAAAATAAATGTTGTAGAAGATGATTTTAGAGAATGAACATAATTCCTGCCCATTAATTACCACATGATTTGATGCCAGGAATGTTCATTTTAAACACAGTTAACCCAGGGGCGCCTGGGTGGCTCAGTTGGCTGAATGTCCAACTTCAGCTCATGTCATGATTTTGCGGTTTGTGAGTTCGAGCCCCGCATCGGGCTCTGGGCTGATGGCTCGGAGCCTGGATCCTGCTTCGGATTCTGTGTCTCCCTCTCTCTCTGCCCCTCCCCTGCTCACGCTCTCTCTCCCTCTCTCTCAAAAATAAGTAAACATAAAAAATAAATAAATAAATAAATAAATAAATAAATAAATAAATAAAAATGAAAACAGTTAATCCCAAAGGTTAAATGACAAGGGAAATCATTGTGGTTAAAAATCTAATGGTCCATTAATGCAGTCTCACATATATGTGAAAAGGCATAAAAAACTTAAATGTGGAACAAATACTATGTATTAGGAATATATTTGTCAAAGATGAAACAGTTTCTTACATGCTAGAGAACCTTGATTGAGTGGAAAATTTTTATTCAAGTTTAAATAGGAAATGGGAATTTTTTTTCAGCACTTTTAACATCGATTGCTGAAATTCTTACTAAAATATATAAGCTTTCCTGACTTTTTTTTAAATGTTTATTTATTCTTGAGAGAGAGAGAGACAGAGTGTGAGTGGGGGAGGGGCAGAGAGAGAGGGAGACACAGAATCCGAAGCAGGCTCCAGGCTCCGCACTGTCAGCACAGAACCCGACGCGGGGCTCGAACTCACAAACTGTGAAATCATGACCTGAGTCGAAGTTGGACACCCAACCAACTGAGCCAGCAGGCACCCCAAGCTTTCCTGACTTTCTAAGCACAAGTATCATCGTGGTTGAGTTAACCCTTGAAGACTGAGTTATCAAAACATCCATGCTAACGGCCAACTGCAGTGGATGCTAAGGTTGAAGACCAGTCCTCAGAACCTCAGGGAGACCCTAGAATATTTTTTTGGAAAGATAAATTCCTGATGCCAGCTTTAAAACATTGTTTAAATCGTCTCCTTTCCCCAGGTGGTAGGGAGCAACCAACAGTTTAGCAAAGAACAACTTCCATTGCACGGACTCTGCCCAGCTGAGATTATACTGTTTTCAGAGAAGAGTGTTCATGAGGATAGGGTGCTGAATCATAATGTGGACCTCAAGGAATATTCCTCCTCGAGTATTTTTGAATTATGAAGGGCAAACCAGTTACTTTACAGTGGACAAATGTGGCAGACCCCACCTTCACCAAATGACCCGAATTAACGTCGCAACAATGGGGCGAATCAACAGCACGTGCTCCTGCTAGGATGGTCTGAGAACCCGGCGTCACTCCTGTGGTATTCCCTCCCAGAGTATGTAACCTGAATCTAGTCGTGAGGAAACACCAAACCACCTGAGTGAAGGGGCAGTCTGCAAAATAACTGACCTGCACTCTTCAAAAATACCAATGTCATGAGAAAGAAAGGCTCGAGGAAATGTCTCAGATCACAGGAGACAGAAGAGACAAGACGACTGGATGCAGGGATGCCTGGGTGGCTCAGTTGGTTAAGCATCAGCTCAGGTCATGATCTCACAGTCCTGAGATCAAGACCCCCATTAGGCTCTGTGCTGGGCATGGAGACTGCTTTAGATTCTCTCTCTCCCCCTCTCTTTACCCTCCCCCCCCCAAACAGGAAGATGACTGGATTCAAATTTCACATTGTTTTGCTATAAAATAAGACATTGTGGGGACAACTGACAAAGTTAATAAGGTCTGTAGATAAGATAATAACATTGATTCAGTGTTAATTCCCTGATTTTGATCATTGTCCTATGGTCATGCAAGAGAATTCATGTTTTAAGGAAATGTAAACAAATATTTGGGAAATAAAAGATCATCAGGGGTGTCTGGGTGGCTCAGTCAATTCAGCATCCAACTTTGGCTCAAGCCATGATCTCATGGTTCATGAGTTCAAGCCCCACTTTGGGCTCTGTGCTGACAGCTCAGAGCCTGGAGCCTGCTTGGGATTCTGTGTCTCCCTCTCTCTCTGCCTCTCCCCTGCTCACACACGCTCTCTCTCTCCCAAAAATAAATAAACATTATAAAATAGTTTTAAAAAATCATTGTGTCTGCAACTTACTCTTAGATGGAAATGAGAGAACCTATAGGCTGTAAATGTTTCATATCTTAACTGTCATGGTGGTTACAATGATTACGCAAATGATTTGTCAAAGTTCATCAAACGTAAATGCATGAACTTCATTGTTTGTAACTATACCTCAATCAATAGAGCTGATTTTTTTTTTCAAAATGTTGTGCATTTTGGGGGCACCTGGGAGGCTCAGTCGGTTAAGCATCTGACTCTTGATTTTAGCTTAGGTCAAGATACTGCAGTCCATGAGTTCGAGCCCTACGTTGGGCTCTGTGCTGTCAGTGTGGAGTCTGCTTGGGACTCTCTCTCTGCCCCTCCCCTGCTTTCTCTCTCTCTCTCTCAAAATAAATAAACTTAAAACAAAACAAAATGCTGTTCATTTTGATATTGTATGGTATTTGTTGTGACTTATTATTACTCAGATAGTAAGTCATATGAACTACCCTTACGGTTTTTATGTGTGTTATTTTATGTTGATTGATTGATTGATTGCCTAACCTGATACATGAAATCCAATAGCTACTAAATTGTTGCAAGTTATGTCTTTTCATCTCATCTATTTTAAGTAGTTTGCAAATAGGCACATAGGTTCCCATTCAAATCTTGCTTGCTTTTTAAACAGCTGCAAATATTTTCTACCTACAAAAACCTTTTTTTTTGCCAATGAAAGATATCTCCAACATAAAACAATCCCTATATGTTGTATTATATAAAAATGAAAAGAGAAAAAAAGAGGAAAAGCATGTTGGCTCCTTCAAAGGAAATGAAAAACTAGGACTAGGGTCATTTCTGATCACTAAATAATAGAATTTCAGTCGCTCCACATCCCACAGGAGCTCAGCTATTAACTCAACTTAGGAAAGGGATTGCAAAATGGACTGTCTCCTGTTGTGAAAGAGAGTCTGATGCCTTTATATCGCGCTACCAAAGGCTTGAAGAAAGGTGAGCCGCCAGGTCAGCATGTACCATAGAAATTGGCTCTCAAGCCTCAGGAGCGAACGGCTGTTAGTACAGGTAGAAACGTTCCTGATTGGCATGTGGATTTGGACCTGACCCACATTCGCAAGGCGGGACGTGGATGCAGGCTGCCTCCGGCGGCCAGAGCTTAACAGAAAAGTAAGCTGGAAATGTGATCGCTTTCCTTCCTTCTGGTTCTACCAAAATCACCAGGTGTCCTTGTACACGCTTCTCCATGGCTCAGTTTCCCTATCTACAAGATGAAGAGTTGCACGGAGTAATCTTATATCCCATGATTCTGAATCTCAGCATCTTTGGTATGCAGCACGGAGGCTTTTCTACCCCCTATTTTTTTGTCATTTCTCTCCCTCTTGCTTCCCAAACTGACAATATTGTCATATTTATTTTCTACAGTGCTACGTGGGGCATTCTTTGCATAAGAGGAAACATTTACAATTATTTCCATCGTGGTTTTTGCTTACTGGGAGATAGAAAATGTTTCCTTCCCCCCACCCCCAACTAATTCCTGGGACTATCCATAAAACTCTCCCCAGCATGTACACACAGTAACAGGGTACAGATACAGCTAATAGATAGAAATACTTTCTGTTTGTTTAAGTACCTAGGGATTTCTGAGTAAACGAATAACTCTATCTTGCAGGTAGTAATAACATCTGTGTGAATGAACCTGTAGGTTCTTTTATCATCATTTACAAATGAACAGATTACAAATTCTGGATTTGACATTCCCGACAGTGTATGAGGCCAGTTTAGGCTTCAGCTTAGAACCTCACCCAGCTTTACCTTATGGTGAAAATGACTGGTTTAAAGTTGGCCAAGGATTGGAAGCTGGAAAGTGCTGGAAGGCACCAGGATCTACCACCCTAAAATATCGCCTCTTTGGCATGTGGATCATTTTGAGAACCAGCAGAAGAAGGAAACGCTTGAAAAACAGGGCACAAGTTTCCCTTTTGTAAAGGCAATTTGCATTAAAAGTGTAAATCTCCTGTGCCCACAAGAGAAGGACTCTTAACTATTAATGGAGAAGCACCATAATAAATGTTACTGAACAATCCTTATTTACCATACTTTTCCTTATTGCCTTGACATAACTTTTCTCCCCTCTCAGAAGCCAAGACCCCTTTCTCTTTGTCCAGTCTACGTATAGAAGCCAGAGTTCCAACATCCCCTTTGGGTTGCTTGTTACTGAGTGCTCCCGTGTACGTATGCATGAGGCACAGGTTAATTAACTTCTGTTTATTTTCTCTTGTTAATCTGTCTACAGCCAGATTTACAGAACCCCAGCTGGAGAAACGAAGGATAGAGGAAGAGATTTTTCTCCCTTCCCTACAGTGCTGTACCTGGACTAAAATATTAGAATAAACATTCTTACCTTAAAGAAGAGATATGTGTCAGACTTATGAAAGAAGCTATTTTTCATCCCCTTTGGGGGTCATCCTTGGGAAGCATGTGTCAGGTGTCTTCCTGAGAACAGTAGTCATGAGGGATAGATGTGCATAGAAAGCCAAAATCTGAGATCGATGTTCTACCCCTCCTGGGAGAGTCACAATTTACACTGGCCCATTCGAGGCCCTAAGATATTCTGCATTCATTAAAATGCATTTAACTTTACGATTAACTTTCACTTGTAGCATTCCAAATAAATGACTCAGAACACTTTTTCCACATAAACTTTTCTCGTTCTGCAGAACACCTTTTGGGAAACCCAGCGGCGGCTCTCATTTTTCCCAGCAAAGAGTCCAGAATAATTTCTAAGCCAGTCATTTCAATACCCATCCACCCCCAAGCTTCCTTGGCAGGACAGAAAGAGTCTACCTCAGGGTGCAGGACACCGGGTAGCAATCACCCTGGGAGCACACACAGGAGTGGCAGAGGAAAAGGATTGAGCAACTTGTCTGAGTCCCTGCCTTAGGAGATGGTTGTGGGAATGAACGGGGTAGTGATGAAGGGGAAGAAAAGGTCCCCATTCTTTCTTAGGACCAGCAATCCCCAGATTGCTAAACCTCAAGATGAAAGTCAATGCCGGTGCTTGTATCTGGAAATCTGATCTGGGAACACAGAAAAGACAATCTGTACTTTCACGATGAAGATCTCAGGCTCCAAATTTGGTCCAAGTTTGGCTCAGCCCCTTGCTGGTCATGTGACCCTTGGCAGTAAGCATTCTATGCTTTTGTTTCCTTATTTTAAAGTAGCGAATAAAACAGTACCTATTTCTTTAGCTTGCCTTGAGGATTAAATGAAATGTTACAGGGAAGAGACTTAGCCCAGTATCTGCCATAAATTATGTACTCGAAATAAAGTTAGATATTGTCTTATGTCAAAGATAAAAATACAGTTACAAAATAAATTCATAAATACCAGCTAACAGTTACAAAAAGTCAGCTGGGAGGGGCAGGCGCCTGGGTGGCTCAGTTGGTTGAGCGTCCGTCTTTGGCTCAGGTCATGATCTCACGCTTCGTGGGTTCGAGCCCTGCATCAGGTTCTGTGCTGCCAGCTCAGAGCCTGGATCCTGTTTCAGATTCTGTGTCTCCCTCTCTCTCTGCCCCTCCCCTGCTCATGCTCTCTCTGTCTCAAAAGTAAATAAACATTAAAAAAAAAAATTAAAAAAAAAAAGTCAGCCAGGGCACCTGGGTGGCTCAGTCAGTTAAGGGTCTGACTCTTGATTTCACCTCAGGTGATATTCTCATCATGGGTTCATGGGTTCATCTCATCATGGGTTCAAGCCCCAAGTCAGGCTCTAAGCCGTCAGCATGGAGCCTGTTTAGGATTCTCCCTCTCTCCCCCTCTGTGCCACTCTCCCACTCGTGCTCTCTCTCTCCCTCTCAAAATAAACATAACTTAAAAAAAGAAAAAAGTCAGCCAACAGAGAGCTACAAAACCTGAGTAGCAAGAGTACCTTATGTATTGGTGAGAATCTTTGATCAGGACCCAAGCTCTTTGCCTTAAAAGTGAAGTAACTCAAGAAAGAAAGCCATGACTTAATTAAACAGTGCCTGAACAGGTAGATGTAGATGATAAAATATATATACACTTTGCTGGTTTTTTTTTTTTGTTTTTTGTTTTTTTTGTGAATCTTGGGCCTCATTGTATCTCTGAGTCTGTTTCTAGGAATTACCTCTGAGTCTAATTCTAGGAATTGTAATACTTGTTTAATTTTATTTTAAAAAATTCAATCAGTTGTTTAATGGATACAGAGTTTCAGTTTTGCAAGATGAAAAGTGCTGGAGATCTGTTGCACAACAATGTAAACATGCCTAACATTAGTGAACTGTACACTTAAAATCGTTAAGAAGGTTATGTTTTTTTAAACAAAAAGAAAAAGAGAGAGAGAGAAATGAGTTGGATCAGTATCTTGTTTTCACGAGGTCTATAGGAGAGTTGACATCTTCAGCCTGCTCAGTGGCCCCATATACATCAGTAGGGGAAGGTGATGTGAGCAGATACTAAATGGCTTTAGAAAATTTCTTGATTCCACTCAAGATTTGGTAAGAAATTAGGGTTGTTCATGGAATGTGGGGTTGGGGCCTAAGCGGGCTCTGCTCTTACCCTTAAAAAAATTTTTTTTAACGTTTATTTATTATTGAGAGGCAGAGAGAGACAGAGCATGAGCATGGGAGGGGCAGAGAGAAGGGGAGACACAGAGTCTGAAGCAGGCTCCAGGCTCTGAGCTGTCAGCACAGAGCCCAAAGAGGGGCTTGAACCCACAAACCACAAGATCATGACCTGAGCCAAAATCAGATGCTTAACCAACTGAGCCACCCAGGCGGCCCTGCTCTTACCCTTTTGAAAGTAGCATATTGGAACTGGGGAATATGTCTAAAACAGAACTTCATTTTCTTTGCAAAACTGCTCCTTCTGTGTCCCACGACCCCACCAACCTTCTCCCCTAAACCAGAAACCTGAGTAGGGGTGTGCTGACAGATGCATAGCAACTAGCTCTCCAGAAAACAAAGAGGGACTCTTCACGCACATGCGTGCATGAAAACTTTTACTGCTATAAAGAATGCGTGCCACAAAATTTACAAATGTAATAAAACATATAATAATCCTTACCGTAAATTCTTACCGAATGCTTCTGTTGAATTTCACTGACCTCTCGTAAGCACAGCCATTGTGTGGTGGCACAGATGGAAGAACATGGCCCCAACAATGAATGCTGGGTAATATTAGTATTTTTATTTATAACAGTTAATATGAAGCCAGGAAGACATATCTTGGAACCTCACTCATTCATCAGTGATGTGGATGACTTTTAGCTGAATCAGAAGTTTCAAGGTTGTATGTTACTCACAGTGTAATGGCTACAGACATGAAACTCTTTCCTGTTTGACTTACTCCATTAACAATATCTCCATCACTTTCTTAAGTCTAGACCAGGAGTTGGTGAACTATGCCTGCTGGGCAAAAAACAAAAGCAAAAACAAAATATCAGGCTGCTTCCTGTTTTTGTCAATAAAATTCTACTGGGACACAAGCCCACTTAGGCACATATTGTCCACGGCTACTTTTGCACTCCAATGGCAGAGCTGAATGTTTGGATGGGAACTGTATGACCCAGAGAACCTAAAATATTTACCATCTGGCCCTTTATAGTAAAAGTTTTCTGGTCTAGTTGTCTCCCTGATCTAGAAAATCAACAAAGCAACGAGGTTAAGTCCCGATTTGTAGCTTTTTCCCATTTCCGCGGTGTAAAATGTTCCCACTGTGGCAGGTTTCCAGCAGTTGATGTGTCATCACTGATTGTGACGTGAGGAAGAGGTGCACAGGAGCACATCATTAAGTGGCGTTTCCAGCAAACATAGAGAGTAGATGCAAATAACCTCAGAGCTTAGACAATGGAAAAACGCAGTAAAATAGAGAGTGATGACTTTCGTGAATTTATTACCTTTATATTTAATATAATTCATTTTATTGTCAGTGTGTGTGATTTAAGTTTTAGTAATTGTTATGTGTGCATACACTGGGATCGCCCCCTGGCTCTGGCATGCCACCCTTTGAAGGTCATGTGAGCTCCCCACTTCCCTCACGCCAGCTACATCAGTTTTCGAGTCCTATAATTCCATCGCCTGAACCTGTATACCAATCTGTTCTTCTTCCTTAGGGTTAGTTCTTTAGCTCTGGACATCTCCATTTCTTGACCAGATTGTTATAATCTTTTCAAATCGTCTCTTAACTTCTGAACACATCCCTCTGTTCCATCTTCTAGACAATGCTTCTTAAACTATAATGCTGTATCCAAATCATCTGGGATTCTTATTACAAAGAAGATAGATGTCCATTCAGTAGGTTTGGGGAGGTCTGGAAATCCTGCATCTCTAACAAGCTCTTGGACAGTGCCGATGCTGGTTGGTCCTGGGGCCACACTTTAGGTAGCAAAGCGGGACTGCTGCTAAATGCTCTCTAAAAAAAAAAAAAAATTTTTTTTTAACATTATACTTATTTTTGAGAGACAGAAAGACAGAGTACAAGCAGGGGAGAAGCAGAGAGAGGGGGAGACACAGAATCCAAAGCAGGTTCCAGGCTCTGAGCTGTCAGTATAGAGCCTGACATGGGGCTTGAACCCGTGAACCGTGAGATCATGACCTGAGCTGAAGTCAGATGCTTAACCAACTGAGCCACCCAGGTGCCCCTAAACGCTCTTTTTAAAGTGTAAATCTGGGGTGTCTGTATGGCTCAGTCTGTTGAGCATCTGACTCTTGACTTCAGCTCAGGTTACGATCTCACAGTTGTGAGACCGAGCCCTGGGTCGGGCTCTGCTGGGCGGGGAGGCTGCTTAAGATTCTCTCTCCCTGCCCCTCTCCCCCCCCTCACTCTTGCTCTCTCAATAAAATAAAATAAAATAAAATAAAATAAAATGTAAATCTGACCTTGTTACTCCCTGTTTCCTAAATACCACAGGCTGTTTCACACCCTTCTGCTTTATTAATATTCCCCCCACTGCTTAAAATCACCCTGCTCCCTCCTGCACCTGCCTGGGAAATGACTTCATTTCAAAGCACTGGCAGCATCTCTTATGAAGCCTCTTCTGACGTCCCCAGTTAGAAAGGAGCACCCTCCTTGTCCCTGCTGCCCCGTGTCAGCACATCCATCTCAAGACACTGCTGCATGTTATTTATTGGTGTGGCTTTCTCCATCATTAAATTCCAACAACCAGAGTTCCCTACACCATATTCTGACCTCAACTCAAATGTCATCTCCTCAGGGAGTTTCTCTGACCTCCCAGAGAAACCCTCCCGTCTTTGCCTGGTCCCTCTCCATTACGCCAGGCCTATTTCTTTAGACACCTCCACCCTGCAATTATCTTGTTTTAGTTTTTAGTAGAAGCAGTCTTATTTAATGCAATTGAGACCAGTAGTCGGTTGGACAAAAATTGGGGAATCATAAAAAATGAGGTATATTTATATTAAATATTTTCACGAAAATATCAATGAATGCACGTTCATTTGCTGCAGGTTTAACCTAGAGGCAAGGTCATCATCCTGAGCAGGAGTTTGTTGATTCAGGTTCAGCATCGTCTTTCTTGCATAAGCTAGAGCCATAGAACATCATCTATTATTTTCGGTTCCAGTTTCTTTAAAGCAGAGCAGGAACATAAAGGAACTTGGGAAGCAAGCTTTAAAATATTTTCCTTATCTTTTACAATTAGGCGTTGCCCACGTCTAATTTAACAGCATTGTTTGAAAGCAACCCACAATTATCAAATCTTCCAAAGCATGCAATTTAGTTTTTTTTTTTTTTTTTAAACAGACATTTTGTTTTGGAGTAATTTTAGATTTATAAGGAAGGTGCAAAGACAGTACAGAGGGCTCCTGAGTACCCCTGGCCCCACTTCTCCCAGTCATTAACATCGGCATTTGTCAAAACTAAGAAAATGACACGACGTATTATTAGTAACTAATAATAACTCCAGGCTTTATTGGGATTTTACCAACTTGTCCATTGTCCCTTTCTCACCCAGGGTCGAGCCCCCTGTGCCGCATTGCATTTCGTTATCACATCTCTTAGATTCCTCTGGTCTTTGCGAGTTTCCCCATCTTCTCTCGCTTTTCATGATCTTGACAGTCTTGAAAAGTACCGGCCAGGTGTCAGTATACTGTCTCCCAATATCTGATGTTTTTTTCAGGAGACTGGAGTTGTGGATTTGGGGAAAGGACACACAGAGGTGAGATGCCCATCGCAGGCACGTAATAGCTGTCCACCTGCATCCCTGTTGATACCAACCTTCACATAATTTACTTTCTTTTTCTTTTAAAAAATTTTTAACATATATTTACTTTTGAGAGACAGAGCATGAGCTGGGGAGGGGCAGAGAGAGAGGGAGACACAGAATCCGAAGCAGGCTCCAGGCTCCGAGCTGTCAGCACAGAGCCCGACGCGGGGCTCGAACCCACAAACTGTGAGATCGTGACCTGAGCCGAAGTCAGACGCTTAACCAACTGAGCCACCCAGGCACCCCCAATAATTTATCTTTTATAAAAAGAATTCCCATCCTTTGAGCACTAGATTTCGTTGAGTTACATACTATTTCATTGGATAATGTAATCAGAAACATAAATAGAAGAACACAATGGGGCTGGACAAGCGTGGCTGTCGCCTGGTGGGAGCTGGGGATTTAGGAGCCCAGCCATCAGCCTGACAGGGTCTGTTTCCCTCCTCCCCCATGAGTGCAGGGAGCCGGTCTGACATCTTCATCACTGAGTCCCCAGCACTTAACACGGTGCCCAGCACACGGCAGGAACTCATTACCTGCTTGTTGAATGAACACAGGCCCAGAGCAAACCTTAGGTGTTATGTTGGTCAGGGTCCAGCAGGAGATATCTAAACAGAGAGAACTTCATTCTTAACTAAGTGCAGAGTTGTTGACTAGATAACAGAAATGGCATAAAGATAGCAATAAATTATCTTGGAAGCAGTAACTGTAGGAAGCGGATGTCACCCCCCCCCCACCCCCCCAAAGCTTGGAAGCAAAGAGAAGAGGCTACAACTCTGGCCTCTGGGAAGCTTGGAGGAAGAGCCCCCCCCGCGCCAAGGGGGCTGAGTTGAAACCCAGGACAGCCTTGCAGTCCCCCTCTGGTGTCTTCTGGGCAGAGCCACCCAGGAAGCCAACTCCAGAGCAAAAATGAGTCTGTGGTGCTCCGACAGCAGAATCACAGGGCAGGGTGTAGAAGGCTGGGTTTGGAGCAGGGAGAAGATAGCTCACTGACTGCTCAGGTACAAATTAGGTCACAGTAATTGTAGCTTTTTGAGAAATTTATGTATTTTCATTCAAGTTACTTAACATCCAATGTAGTCTTGGTTTCAGGAGTAGAACCCAGTGATTCATCACTTACACGTGACACCCAGTGCCCATCCCAACAAGTGCCCTCCTTAGGGCCCACCTCCCCTCTAGCCCATCCCCCCACCCACCTCCCCTCCTGCAACCCTCAGTTTGTTCTCTGTACTTAAGAGTCTCTTATGGGTTGCCTCCCTCTCTGTTTTTGTCTTATTTTTCTTTCCTTTCCCCTATGGTCATCTGTTGAGTTTCTTAGATTCCACATATGAGTGGATTCACATGATATTTGTCTCTCTGACTGGCTTGTTTTGCTTGGCCATAATATCCTCTAGTTGCATTCATGTTGTTGCAAATGGCAAGGTTTCCTTCTTTTTGATCGCCGAGTAATGTTCCACTGTACATACGTACCGTATCTTCTTTCTCCATTCTTCAGTTGATGGACATTTGGGCTCTTTCCATACTTTGGCTATCGTCGATAGTGCTGCTATAAACATTGGGGTGCCCGTGCCCCTTCGAATCAGCATTTTTGTATCTCTTGGATAAATACCTGGTGGCGCAATTGCTGGGTCATGGGGTTGTTCTATTTTTAATTTTTTCAGGACCCTCCACACTGTTTTCCAGAGCGGCTGCACCAGTGTGCGTTCCCGCCAACGGTGCAAAACTGTTCCCCTTTTCTCCACATCTTCCCCAACATCTATTGTTTCCTGAGTTTTAGCCATTCTGACAGGTGTGAGGTGGTGTCCCATTGTGGTTTTGATTTGTATTTCCCCGACGATGAGGGACGTCGAGCATCTCTTCTTGTGTCTGTTAGCTACGGTCACAGGGATTGTTAACGCAGCATTTGCTACCTCGATTTCTCCTGTCTACCCCAATTCTAGAACCATGTCGACCGTGAATCTACAGACACTTATTTTGATAACAAAATAAAACTTGATGCAGTTCTAAGCAGTTAAGGACGAGAATCCAAACATTTAGTATAAAAGCAGTTTTGCAAATGTTTCATTGAGATCTTTCCTCATTAAGGTTTCCAAAAATATAAGTCCAGTAGCGTTTGGCCTGAAGATGCCTTCCTTTTCTGGCAAATCTGCTTAGCACATATAGCTGTTCCTCACTGCCATAAGGAATTTCAAATCAAATTAACAGTCAGGATCGTCTTTCTTGAACAACTAAGTGGTATTGTTAATGTGTTAAGCACTGAGGCTTCCAAATGCTTTGGATGGTGAATGTGACAGAAGGGACAAAAAGGGGGTAGTGGCTTCGTGGTGGCTTCACTAATAATGCCTTGCTGCTGTTTCATCAGAGTCAACTGCCTGATGCTGTTCAATGACTTTAACTTATTCTGGGTGAGTCGCTCATGTTCCTATAGGAGAAACTGGAGCTTTCTTTCCCCTGAACTCTGATAGGATAAAACTGACTCGCTCCTTAAACTTGACCAAATCATCCTCCACTTGGGTTACGGACATTTTACTGAGCCTCTTCTTAAGCATTTCAAAGTTTCAAAAATAATGCCAATAGGGAGAGCACAGAGACTGTTTAGGGCAGCGAAGCTGTTCTGTATGACCCCATAATTGTAGTCACGTGTCATCGTGCATTTATCAAAAGCCACAGAATGTACAACCCTGAGAGCGACCCCTAATGTAAACTATGGACTCCGAGTGAGAATTTATCGATGGAGTTCATGGATTGCAGCAAACAAACTACTCTGGTGTGGGGGATGTTGACAGCCGTGTGCATGCAGGGGCAGGAATATATGGGAAGCCTCTCTACCTTTGGCTCACTTTTGCTGTGAATATAAAACTGCTCTGAAAAAGAAAGTCTATTAAGAAAAGTTAAAAAAAACAATAAAGTATAATAATGCCTTTGCCAAAATCATTATATGGCTTAAAGGCATCTCCCATGATATACAGTATTCTCCTAAGGAACCTCAGGATTCCCTTTCAATTTGGTGTCTATTGTCCACTTCCAGCCTCCCAGGCCAAATTCTCCATACCTGGGAGGGGTGGTGAGGGGGAGGATTTACGTAGGTAGGGGTTGTGGTCACCAGACATACTCGAGCCTCAGTTCTGGATCACCCAAGAACCCACGTCACCATAAACTTTTCAATGGCAGGGGCCAAGTCTGACTTATCTTGGCTTTTCCAGAATGTAACATAGTGCCTGGCACATATCATTTGCTTAATAAATGTTTACTGAGTCAATGAATAAACGAACAAACGAGAAAAACAAATGGAGATTCGGGAGTTGGGCAGAGGCGTTTAGTGGAGAAAAGACTTGAAGAAAAAAGAACAGAGAGGTGACAAAGCTTGTATTTTTAGTACCCCTTCTCCTGTTCCTTGGCAACTCTTGTATGAAGAGAGGCAGAGATTGAGTCAGGAAGCCTCACTCCAGGTTTAGAAAACATTGTCGGGGTGACAGAAGAATCCAGTCCCATCCTTCCTGTTGGCCTTCGCTCAGCCTGACTCCTTGCTTGGGAACACACAGTTCAGAAGCTGACATTTCCAAAGCAGTGGCTTAGAGGGCCCCACGAATTTCAGTATCCAGAAATATAGGGAAGAGAGAAATTGGTCACGAGTCTGGCTGGGTCCGATACAGCCACAAAAATACACATGTGCAGACTCTCGTTGAAGCAAGGTTTTGAAATTCATAAAAATGAACACACATGAGCTCAGGGCAATTTCAACCCTCAATTTTGCAGTACGGGCTGACCGGGGCAGGAGTCATAGACTGGGGACCCAGGCCAGATCCCGCCCACGGACAAAAAAATGTCTGGCATAGGTGTTTTTTGTTGTTTTGTTGTGTCTTGTCTTTAATTTTAATGCATTGCCAAGATCTAGAAATTGAGAAATTGCAGATCAAATCTGGATTTGCGGCTTCTGGTGAAAAAGCAGATCTGGGAACAGCTGGTCTGTTTCCTGGTAGCCACGATGTGCTGGGGACGGGGCGGGGGGGGGGGGGACGGGGGAGAAGGGCAGCCTACTTCACCTGACTGGCCTCTCTCTCTTTAACCCACCGGCCTGGCCCTGTGGCCGCTGACACGTACACCCCCCGTTTCTCTGGACACCGCCCAGAAAGGGCCTTCATGGGAATGAAGCTGATGGAGAGGGCAGATTTGTGTGACATACTCCTGAAAGGATAACATTCCACTAATGAGCCCTTCTGTTTAGGAGGAATCAAAGCTTCCTGGAGACTTTCAAGCACAAGCTCCAACAGAGGATGTCACTGTACTGTAATTTTATCGGGTGATCTAAAGATCCAAGGATCAGGTTTTGTAAATAGGACCAATTGTTCCTGTCCTTGTTCTGGTCCACGTGGCCCATTTTAAGTGGCAGGAGAATGCCTTCATGTTTATGTCATGTATGTATCTGGGCCAAATGTCCAAATGAAAGCACGTTTCTTCCACATTTAACATTTCACCATAACTCAAATTAAGGAGAAACCGCTGAACGAGAAACAGTCTAAAAAAATTGGCTGAATTATGAAATTTGCACTTATTTGAAATACCATTTCCTACTGACATTTCCCTTCCGGCTGCCTCGGCATTAATGTAAGAATTATTTATGACTCAGCATTTCCCCACGACAGCTGCCCACAGGACAGAGCATGAACTGAAGAAAAGAAAAGGACCGCGGTGACTTCACCCTGTCCGCGCTGGCCCTCCTGGCTGAGGAGAGGCGGTGGCTACAGGAGGCACGGGCTTCCCTGGGGCCACGTTGGGTTCAGATCCTGCCTCTGGAATGTACCAGCTATGTGACCTTGAAGCTATTGTCTGCAACGGGGGTCAGCAAACAATTTTTATAAAGGGCCAGCTCGCGAATATTTTCCGCCTTGCTCTGCAGATAGTCCCCGGCACAATCACCCAACTGTTAGTGACTATTGTAGCACAAAACCAGCTGAACACAGTGTATTCGTCCCCCAGGGCTGCCAGAATGAAGCACCACAGACTGTGCGGCCTCAACACCAGACGTTCATTCTCTCAGGGTTCTGGAGGCCAGGAGTCCAAGATCAAGGTGTGGGCAGGGCTGGTTTCTTCCAAGGCTTCCCTCCTTGGCTCGTGGAGGGCCTTCATCTCGCTGTCTGCCTGCGGTGTTTCATTTCTGCGTTGTCTGTGTCCTAATCTCTTTCTCTAAGGACATCATTCATATCGGATGGGGACCCACCTTAATCGGTTCATTCTAACTGAATCACCTCTTTGAAGGCCCCATCTCCAAACCCAGTCATATTCTCAGGTCCTGAGGGTTAAGACTTCAACATACGGATTCTGGGGGGACATAATTCAGCCCCTAACAGACAGCATGTTAGGTAAGCAGTCTCGCTGTGTTTGGATGAATCTTTGCACAACCAGGCTCGTGGCCACATTTCGCCTGTAGACTCGGGTTTGCGTGCACTTGGTCTCTACTGCCCCCTTCCTCCGGTCCCTCCCTCTCCTTATCCTCACTCACATCCTTCCACCTAAAATCCTCTCCCTAAGGTCACCAGTGGCCTCATCTCTCTTGCCCCCAGCAGTGCTGGCTCCGCACAGGTGACTCCTTAGTGAGCCTCTCCTCCCCGGACTCTAGCGAGGCCACACTCCTTCGATTTTCTACCTTTCTGGCCCTCCCCTCTCCTGATTCTTTGCTGGCACCTCCTTCTCTAAACCACTAAATGGATTCTACTGCCTTAAAGCCCAGTGCTTTAAGGGGCTCTCCTCCTTTCTTGCTGTGTAATTTCTTCCCCGGTGATCTCATCACTTCCAATGTCAATTGCCCTCTCTAACCTGAGGACTCCCAAATATACAGCTCGAGGCCGTACATCTAACCCTTCCTGCGTATATCCTCTTGTCATTGCTTCTGTAATTTCGTGTGGTGCATCCTGGCTATTTGCTATTTGCTTTTCTTTAACTACGATAATCCCTGAGATAAATTTAGTTCCGTCCTAAAACCATTTCCATGGCTCATCTGCCCTGACTTGCCCCCCTGCCCCACAGTTGAGGTTGGAGCCCTCTTTCCCTTGTTCCCTGAGCACACTGTATGTTTCTTCTTCATTTATAATCACGAATGTGTGTGTTTGATTGAGGTCTGTCTACTTTGGAGGACAGGACACCCAAGAGAAGCAAGGATCCTGTCTTTTGTTCTCTTGGTATCTGAGCACTGAGCCCAGAGTCTGGCACACTCTGGAGTCTCAATCAATACACATGAGACAATCAAAGAACTTTAAGTAAAATAATTAAATTCTCTGAGATACAGGAGAATGAGTTGACTTCAGCTCAGAATATTTTGTATTAGGCTGTGCTTGGTTAGTTTACCATTTTGCTTATTTTATTTATTTTGGGAGAAAGAGAGAGTGAGTAGGGGAGGGGCAGAGAGAGAGGGAGAGAGAGAGAACCCCAAGCAGGCTCAACACTGTCAGCCCAGAGCTTGATGCAGGGCTCGAACTCACTAACCGTGAGATCGCGACCTGAGCCGAAACCAAGAGTCGGACATTTAACCGACTGAGCCACCCAGGTGCCCCTGTGCTTGGTTAGTTTAAGATGTGACCCTCCGGAAGGTTTTCCATGTATATTTCCATTCTTTCTATTTTCCTAAATTCTGCCTGTGTGGAAAGTTGAGGTCATTCGAAGAATGAACATCCTGGGCTCTACGTATTTCTTTAGTTTTGTGCATAAAAGAAGGGCTAGAACCCTGGGGGCAGACACTCTTGGTGCACATTCCAAGCCCACTACTCGCTAAAGGTGTGTGACCTTAAGTAACTTGCTTAATCTCCTTACTCGTCAGTTTTTTTCACCTGTAAAATGACGATGCTAACACCTGTGTTAAATATATGGCGTACGGACAGGGACTGACACAGTGCTGGCATTAGCAAAGGTTCCTTATTTGTTTCACAAATACTTATGTGCCTACAAATGGGAAGGGTACTGTTTCAGGTGGCGGTGGGGGCGGGGAGGAGGCACACTGCAGTGAGTCAGGGCAATCCTATGCTCGGGGGCTCACGTTCTGGCTGGGAGACAGGCACTAAAGACAAAGCCAGGGGTGCCTGGGTGGCACAGTGGGTTAAGTGTCCGACTCTTGGTCTTAGTTCAGCTCATGACCTCGCGGTTCGTGCGTTCGAGCCCCGCATCGGGCTCTGTGCTGATGGTGTGGAGCCTGCTTGGGATTCTGTGTCTCCTTCTCTCTGCCCCTCCCCCACTTATTCATTTCCTCTCTCTCTCAAAATAATAACTAAACTTAAAAAAGAAAGACAAAGCCAGGCAAGGGTATAGAGGTTGACAGTGAGGGGGCAGGAGGGGAGCATTTTAGCTGTGGGGATCAGGGAAAGCCTTCCTGGTGAGCTGAATGGAAGCAGGTAAAAAGTAGACACCAGAATGAAACAAGGATCCACACATGTTCATTCTTCTCCCCTTTTGCTTCCCTGAAGGCAGAATTCCCATGCCACCTGGTCACCAGGGAGAATGCCTCCCCCCCTACTCATGTCCGTCTGGGTGGGAGCAGTGCCGACAGCAATAGGAGGTGGCATTCAGGGGGCCCTGGGCTGCTATAGGCACAGATTGTTCCATCCAGCTGGGGGTTAAAGGTCAAGGTCTTGGGCTTGGTTTCCACACTCCAGAAGAGTTGATATGCAAACCAGATTAGGCACAGAGAAGTGCTTCTGTGTAATGGAACTTCTGCTTGGAGAACGATAGGTGAAAATAAAACTTGAAGAAAACCCACGTCTCTTTCAGTTGGGTTTGAGGTAAGAGTGGGCAGTTTGTTTTTTGCCTTTGCTTGCCTCTGAACAGAAAACCAAATGAGTCAAAACACAGCCAGAATGGAATAACTTGAAGCTTAAGAACCTTAAGACTGCCCTGGTAGCTCTCAAGGATTCCTGGGGCCCCAGGGTCTAAGGAGGCCGAGTCGGCCATGTCCCGGTGTGGTTGCCTGTCTTTCCACGCTGCCTACTCCCGCAAGAGCAGGAACCCTTGGCTGAGTTATCGCACCAGCCTGTTGGACTTACAGAACATTTGAAAGACTTCAGATCTTTGTAGTCAATAATTTCTCCCCGCCAGGCTCCATATATTTTCTCCTATCTGGTCAATGTGAGGCAACGAGGGACAAAGAACCCTGTCTCCCACGAAGAACCTAGCTCTATTTTGTAACCTTAATAAACTTGAATAAGAGGACTTCCTTCCCATCTCCAGAATCCCTTTCCAGCCAGCCAGCTTGTAGCCACGAGGAGGTGAGTCCTTATTACGTGAGAGATAAATTTGCCTTCTAGGGGGACCAAGAATTGTCAACTTGTAAATAAGACATTTCAGTCAGATAAACAGTTGGACCACAGAGGCAGCTGAGAAATTAGAGAAGGTGTTGATACATTAAGATTGAAGAAGCCGAGGGGTGCCTGGGTGGCTCAGTCCGTTAAGCATCTGACTTTGGCTCAGGTCATGATCTCATGGCTTGTGGGTTCAAGCCTTGCATTGGGATCTGCGCTGACAGCTCAGAGCCTAGAGCCTGCTTGGGATTCTGTGCCTCCCTTGCTCTCTCTGCCCCTCCCCACTCGCACGCGCACGTGCGCTCTCTCTCTCTCAAAATAAATAAACATAGCTCCAACACAGTGGGGGAGAGCGCACATCCAAGAACCACCCCTCTCAAAGTGCCGAGGTGGGAGATTCAAAAGTTGATAGATGCCTACTTTAATTCAAAAATGATACATCAATAAAATAAGGGTCCTGAGGAAGAAATTTGGTTCTTCCCATTTTCTCATTTAGGCCAACATTTATGGGGGCCTACTTTGTACAGGACACTCTTCCAGATGCTATAGAAGAAGAAACCGATGAATTTGACCCCCTCTTGGGACTGGAGAGCTTTCCCTTGGGGATGGTATGAGGTGGAGCAGAGAATAGAAGAAGAGATACGCACCGGACCTCTTGGGACTTCTTGTGTCTACGGCCTATTAACTTAAGATCACAACACTTGACCAACTGCCGTGGTTCCATTCAATTCTAAGTTTTGGGAGCATAAACGGTCTGTCCTCCCAGATCCAGCCAATTCCTGGACCCCCCGATGTGCTCCCGATGACCAAGTGTCCCCCCTTGGAGTATGGCCATTTGGATCCCAGCTAGCTTTATCCTTGTGTTTGTTTGTTTGTTTGTTTGTTTGTTTTGGGGGTTTATTTTGGCGGGGATGGGGGGAACACAAGTGGGGGAGGGACTGAGGGAGGGGGACAGAGGATCTGAAGTGGGCTCTGTGCTCACAGCAGCGAGCCCGATGTGGGGCTTGAACTCACAAACTGTGTGATCACGACCTGAGCCGAAGTCAGATGTTCAAGTGACTGTGCCCCCCTCGGTTTTAATAACGAAAGACCTCATCTTAAAATCTCTGTTCCCTCATTTTCAAGGCTGAGCCTCCTCTCTTCATTTCAAGGGGAAAAGGACTAATAAAAAGTCAGGAATGATGACCTGGGTATTAGGGTACAAGAAACATGCTGTAGCAGGCTCCAGGTTACCTAAGATGTGTCCAGACTGATTCACAAGTTCAGTCACATTTCTGTTACAGCAGTGTAACGAAAACCAAACAAATTACCAATTATGTAGTCTGGCGTCAGCAGAGCTTTTATTATTATTTTTTTTCTTTAAAGCTTATTTATTTATTTTGAGGGACAGAGAGCACAAGTGGGGGGTGGGGCAAAGAGAGAAGGAGAGAGAGAACCACAAGGAAAACTCTGCACTGATAGTGCGGGAGCCCAAGGCAGGGCTCGAACTCTCGAACCGTGAGGTGACGACCTGAGCCGAGATCCAGAGTCCAGTGCCCAACTGGCTGGAGCCACCCCGGCGCCCCCGCCATCAAAGCTTTAATTGGACAAACGGTAGTGCGTTTAGTATACTGCAACGTGTATTTAATATAAGGCTGCCGGAATCCATCTGAATTTAGAAATTAGAAAAAGATGTTCTCAAAAGTGGCGTAAAGACTCATCTCTGCTCATTTATACAGAGACTGTCTTCAGGAAGATGTAAGCCCCCAGTGCCCGTGGCTGCCTCTGTTTGGAGGAAGCAGGTGCCCTGGGGAGGAGGTGGGCCTGTAGTGGTTTCTGCCCTGCACTCACCTTTGAACTTTCTGCATTTTGTGCCGTGTGTATGCACTACCTACTCAAACCTAAGTCAGTTTTTATTACATGTTAAGTAATTTTTTTATTACATACAGAGAAAGAGCTGTAACGCTTATTTATTTTTGTCATGAAGTCACTCCCTCCGACACTTCTCCGGAGTCAGAAATTCTCTCGAGGCCTGGGGAAAATGACGAATCAAACTTTTTCTGACAGTAGAGACGAGCTCTGAAAATCATGCCTGACGGATGCAATGAAGAGTCCTGGCAAGGGACATGGTGCTGACAGGTGAAGGCGTGCGCATCTGACGGGATTCGGACTTTACACCAAAACCAAGATAGAACAAGGAAAAAGACGTGTTTAGAATAGCTTCCTTGCTTCTGTCAGTGTATTCAGCGAATCGGTGTACTTTCTCATCCCCTCTCCATCCTCACTCAGCTAACCGTGGAGTCTTGCTCGTTTCTTCTGAACGAGCTCGTTTCTTCTGAACTGACACGACAGTTGAGAGACCCGCTGCTGGTTCGGCACGCGTCGCTGGCTATGTGCATTTTCCGCTGTACGATGGCTCCCTGTGGCCCGGCGGTGACCTGCGGACGCCTCTGGGCCTGGAGATTGTAAGACTGAGCGATGCAACCGGGATTATAGGAAAGGATTAGCAGCAACACAGCCCAGCCAACGCGTGGAGAGAGGTGAGACGTGTGCCTCCATCCGGCCGTTTGACAGAAGTGTGCCAAGGTTTATGTGCGGGGACGTGGCCAAAGAGCCCTTTTTGTGATGCCCTTTGACCTTTTGGGGAAGGCGAGCAGCGTGCTTCCAGGGATGTGTCCCAAACGTTCACCTGCAGCCCTGACTCAAAAGGGATACCGAGGGGCTGGATACAGAGTTTGTCACGACATCATTCACTGTAAGACGAAAGAGGTCTTGGGGCTCCCGGGGGGCTCGGTTGGTTGAGCGTCCGGCTTCGGCTCAGGTCGTGATCTCGCCGTTCCCAAGTTCGAACCCCGCGTCAGGCTCTGTGCTGGCAGCTCAGAGCCTGGAGCCGGCTTCGGATTCTGCGTCTTCCTCTCTCTCTGCCGCGCCCCACCCCCTCCGCCCCCAGCCCTGCTCACTCTCTGTCTCTCTCTCTCTCTCAAAAATAAATAAACATCAAAAAAAATAATAATAAATAATAAAGGAGTCTTTTCTGGGGAAGGTTTATGGGCCTTGCCATCTAATGAGTGGTACATGTGTATGGGGAGGGGTGGCCACAGTTATAGCCTTTCTGTTCCTGTTTCCTCAAAACCCACTTAAAAAAAAAACAACTTGTGACAGAACAGCTTCTAGAATGGCTTCTACAATACTTCAAAGCTTCTAGAATACTAGAAGGCTTCCAGAATACTAGAAGCTTCTAGAACAGCTTCTAGAATACTTAAAAACGCTGGCAGTGAGCCAAATCATGGTGCTACAGGTAGGAATCTGAGGTAGCCATGGTCTCCTGGAACACAGAAGTGCTGTGTTACATGGCATTTAGAGGAGTCAGAGTTGGCTTCTGGCTAAAGGGATTAGGGAAGGTTCCGCAAAGAGGGGCTTGCATTGTTCGCTTTGTCGAATAAACCCCAAATCAGTGAATTGCAAGCAGGCCGAGCCAGAAATCATCTCGGGGGCCAAGACCACACGCTTTCCCTGCATCCCCTTGCGTTTGGTAAAAGGTCGCGGCATCCCGGCTCTCCACTGTGCAGTCGGATCCACCAGAGCCAGATGGTCTCTCTAAAAATGTGGCCTGTGGCCACGATCGGAGAGTCGAATATGTGACGTGCATTCTCTTTCAGAGTGAGAATAGATCATATAAGACAGCGCTGGTTGGCCTGGCTCCGAGAGAAAAGAAGCTAATAGATGAAAATATGTGCCCGAGGTTATTGATTTGTGTCCTTATTTATTCATCCTTCCCTCCTACTAGAAAGTGAACTTCAGGAGGGCGGGGGCTGGGGCTAGGTGACCCAGGACTGCAGCCGAGCCCCTAGACTTGGACGTCTGGCACATGGCGAATAAATACACGGTACGTTTTCCTCGAATGCATGAGGGGCTTTCTCAAAATAAAGTTTTGTGATCTGTCATGGATACAGCTGCTGATTCTCTGCAGTCTTGAAGTCTGTTTTTTGTGTGTGAATGTCCCAACAGAGGACAAGTCTTGATGACAGTCAAGGATTGCGGCACAGACTTCCCTACTGCCCTGAACTCAAGGACAAGAATTCCTCCCGGCTCCTGATAGGCTGCCTGCAGAGTCTGACTTCACATCCAGCCTCTTCGATTAGACTTCAGGGCCACGCTTGCCCCTCCCAAACATATTTTATTCATTCCTTTTAGCTCTGGGAGGTGAGCCAAGAATTCCAGGAGGAGGCGGAGTCCTTTTCCTGGCCCCGGCTGACGTCTGAGCACATACCGCCCTCTAGCGTTTGCCACGCATTTGACAAAATCCTTTCCAACATCCGCTAAAGCCCCGTGAAAGTGAAGTCTTCTCACAGCTCGCAGGCACAAAGATCTCAGCATTCGTGGGGGAGGGAGAACAAACATGCCAGTCTGCCCAGAATAGTCCAGAATGCTGTGAAGATGGCACTGACTATCCAACCCAGAGCTTTGAAAATTAAAAGAAATAACATAAAAGCAGCCTTGTTAGAATCCACATTCAAGGGTTCCCAGACAGAAAGTTCTACTTTGTAATGGAGTTGGACATTTTCTGTAAACTGAAATTAAAATGTTTTTAATGTTTATATACTTTTGAGAGAGAGAGAGAGAGAGAGAGAGAGAGGCAGAGAGAGGGAGACACGGAATCCCAAGCAGGCTCCAGGCTCTGAGCTGTCAGCACAGAGCCCGATGCAGAGCTTGAATTCACAAACCGTGATACGACCTGAGCTGAAGCCAGACGCTTAACCGACCGAGCCACCCGGCGCCCCTCCATAAACTGAACTTTAGACTATGAAGTAGAAGCATGAGGATGTCCCTCTAGCTTTTTCATGCTCAAGGTATTGCCTTTCGAATCACCTTTCATATCCTTTTTTGTGTTGTTCATTCATTCACACACCGCATACACACACACTCACACATACACAGAAATAAACCCATCCGCTGGGTTACTCTCAATCTCAATGTTAAGACTGCTTGTCTTTCTCACATACCTTCTCATGGAGGGAGAAGGATCTTGGACCTCTAACCCTGACATCCCCTCCTCTCCACCCCTTTAAGCAGGTGCAAGGTGGGTTTCTGGCACAGCCTGACAAGCACCAGAGGCTGAAAGTCTCATATTCGCTGGCCCAAGCGTGGCCTGGAGGAGACTGGTGGCCCAAAACTTCTGTTCTATTGTTTTGGGTTTTTTTAAGACACGAGAACAAAGACACTTTCACCATTAACATTATACAAGCCATCTTCTGAACACTCAATTATGTGTTGTCCTGGGTTACATACTATAGATAAAGAAAGAATAAAGACACACTTTGCATTGAAGGAGCATACTTTTTACAGGTCACCTCATATGGGTGCAAAAATGGCAGAAAACTGCAATTAGAATCTCTGGAGGAGGCCCTGGATGCAGTATGAACAATGCTCCTGTACGTGTGCAGTGCGCAACCCGAACATCCTTTTGAAGCAGTCCTGGTAAAATACCTTATTGACAAAAGAGCATGAATGCTCAGACTATGCCTTTAAAAACCCCATTTTGGCTGCCACTCAGCAAACTCGAGAAGTCAGGCTTGCCTTCCCTACGTCCCCTTTTGATTCCCATTCAATCAGTACCATGCGTGCTTCCTACTCACCTGTACGCCCTTCCACCTTTGAGGAGAAGGTGCTTTGAGGTGCACCCTGTTTTTAATGGGACAAAATCCCTTGCTTCAGAGGAACAGAGCTCTGCTGGCAAACTCACGGGCCATGTTCATGACCAACAGATAAGGGAGATATTGGAGTAGCACATCTCTGATACCCCTTTAAGCACACTTCCTATGTCTGTCTTTGTTATCTCTGTGAAAAGAAGTCTCTCTTTCTCTCTCTCTCTCTCTCTTTTAAATGCTTATTTTTTTAATGTTTATTTATTTTGAGTGAGAGAGAGAGAGAGAGAGAGCCAGCAGGGGAGGGGCAGAGAGAGAAGGAGACAGAGAATCCCAAGCAGGTTCCACGCTGTCGGTGCAGAACCTGACTCAGGGCTCAAAATCATGAACTGTGAGATCATGACTGGAGCTGAAATCAAGAGTCGGATGCTTAACCGACTGAGTCACCCAGGTGCCCCCCTCCACACCCTCTCTCTTTTTATTTCTTATCCCAGACTCACTGACCAAAGGACACTTGGCCCCAGTGACAGCGTAAATCTGACCTTTGCCTCAAGGGTCTCTGACAGGCAGCCTTGATTACATCTGTGTAATGGGCACAGGAGAAGTATGATTTGTTCTGCACTAAATTCTTCCGGGAAATTTTTTTCTGACTTCTCTTTAAAGTAAATAGAAGCTAAGGGTGGAGGGCAGGACTCTGGGATTCACGGTTTTCTACTGTAAAACCTAACAACGACTCAGTCCTCTCCAGGCCAGTTTCTAAGGTGATGCTCAACCGGATGAGTCGATTAGCATTTCAAAGTGATTCCTGAAGACACCTTCCTCTTTCTGAGACCTGAGGGAGGTCTGTTCGCGGGTGGAAAATCTAAGAGAAGTCTAAATGTAACTGCTATCACCCAAGCCTTGTTCTAACCGAGCCCATCACACCATCCAGAAGGTTCTTTTGGGTCCCCACGTGGCTAAATCCAGGGCACCGTGTCCAGCCCTCCTCATCCTCAAGCTCTTTGTAGGACCTGCCTTCTCAGAGCTGCCCGTTCTCTCCGGAAACGTTCTCTCTTCTTGGCACCTTCCCTGGCTTTCCTACCAGAGCTCTGCCTCTGCTACCACAGGTCCTGCGGGGGCTCCCCTGACCTGGTTCTTCTCTGGGTCTCGGGCACATCCACAGCCTACATGGCATCTCTGTGACATGCTGCACAGGTATTTCCGATCCTTCACAACGGAGCCCCGATCTTGTCTTCATCCAAAACAACCCGGCAGCAAAATGGCTCCTCCCACACCAGGTCACTCAGAACTGGGAGCAGGTCTTGCTGTCACCCCTCCCTCACCGACCTTGAAGTCCCTGCTAAGAACACGCTCAACCCCTCGACTTCTTTCCCCTGCCGTTGCCCTGCCTACATCCAGCCTGTCCCACTCTCCTCCGGTCACAACATCGCCCTCACTGTCTCTCCTTTTCCATCTCCGTGCCTTTCCCAAGCCGTCTCCACACTGTGGCTGGTGGACCCCCTACCCCTGCCCTGAGCGTACCCCCTGCTCTCAGGAGAGAGTCCAGGATTCCACAGGTCCCACAATGTTCTCCCCAAACCCTGACGTCGCATTGCCAGCCATTCTGCACTTCCTTTGTCCACAGCCGCAAGCTCTAGCTTTCTTTCGGTTCCTCTAAGTCCAGAACCTCCCTACCCGGGACTCTCTGAACGTGTTCTTGCCTTCCCCTGGATTGCACTCGTTCCTCCACGTTTGTGGTCATGCCCTGGTCAGATGTCAGACATCAGTGATTTTCTCCAGGGGCACCTTCCCTGACCCACAAGCTGGGTTAAGATCCCTCTTCTAGGGGCGCCTGGGTGGCTCAGTCGGTTAAGCGTCTGACTTCGGCTCAGGTCATGATCTCTCAGTCTGTGAGTTCGAGCCCCGCGTCGGGCTCTGTGCTGACAGCTCAGAGCCTGGAGCCTGTTTCGGATTCTGTGTCTCCCTCTCTCTGACCCTCCCCCGTTCATGCTCTGTCTCTCTCTGTCTCAAAAATAAATAAACGTTAAAAAAAAATTTATAAATAAAAAAAAAAAGATCCCTCTTCTATACATCCCTCCTTCATAACACCCCTCACCACTGTAACCAGAACATATCTTTAGTTCTTTGTAATCGCTGCTTTCCAACGAAATCAAAGGACCTAGTGGCTGCTGAACGTCTTAAGGAATCTGCCTGTGAATGTCTATGGGAGAAATAAAATGTTCTACTGAACACAATGGTAGGAAGTAACAAGACTGGGTTCCTCTAGCAATCCCAGAAACGTGAGCAAAGGTGGGCAGTGGGTGAGTGCTGGGGAAGCAAACGGTATGGAGAGGGACCCAATGCAGTGACTGGAAAAAGCCTTGTGGAAGAACCGAGTTAGCATTTACAATACACCATTGTGTTTACCCAGGACTCTAGGAGCGGATGCACCTGTCTATGTAAAACACTTCGATGACTCAGCTCCTATTGAACATGAGTTCACGAAGAATTTCTCTTCCAAGTAACAAGGACACATATGGCCAGAGAGCTGTCTGTAAGAGAACTGTCTATAGGAGTGGACAGGGTCAAGCCAGACTCTGGGACGTTGGACATCACCACACCTGGACCCTGACCTGCAAGGGTCTAGGCTCAGATTCCAGGAGGAGGCAGAACTCAGGAAGGCAGGGGATGATGTGGAGGCAGTGCGGGTGGAGGCGGGCAGCCTCCGTCCCGTCCTCCTCTTCTCTCAGAATGAGCTGGCCCCCCAGGCAGACAGCAGAAGCTACAAATGTCACGTTGGAAATTCCCCAAGGTCAATCGTTAGCTGGTAATCCATTCATCGTTTCCAAAGAGGTGACTTTAAGGCACATTTATAACTAATCTGTGTATTCCCAGTCACACGTGGGTGGGAATAAATCCTAGGACAAGACAGAGGCCAATCCAGCACCTGTGCAGTGAGACCCAGTTGGGCATCAGTTCCTCAAGGTCTGCAGCTATCGACTGGCCTAGGCACCCTTGGATTTTTTTGTTTTTGTTTTTATCACTTTTTTTTGAAATTTCCCCAGAATAATAGTAAGTATTTTCTTAATTAAGAAAAATGTTTCTTGGGGCGCCTTGGTGACTCAGTTGGACGAGCTTCTGACTCTTGATTTTGGCTCAGGTCAAGATCTCATGGTTCATAGCTTCGAGGCCCGGGTAGGGCCCTGCACTGGTAGCACAGAGCCTGCTTGGGATTCTCTCTCTCCTGTCTCTGCCCCTCCCCCTCAAAATAAATAAATAAACTTGAAAAAAAAAAAAGAAAAACGTTTCTTTCTTATCAATCAAATAAAGGAAGTCAGAAGGAAGTTCTGCCTTTGAATAGGGCCACCTGCTGTTCCTGCCCCATAATTTATTCTTTTCTTTCTTATTTTGACAACACTTTAACAAACATCCTGAGCTTGGGGACGGTACAAAACCAGACCAATATCAGATCTGATGACAAGCTGACCCTTGCTTTAGGTAAGGAGAAGTAGTAATGAGAACACTCGATGACACTTTCTGAGTGCTCATTAGGGGCCTTAGGGGGAGGCATCAGATGGAGGGCGGTGGTCAGAGAGGTTAAGTAACTCCTCCAAATCCAGAACAAGAAAATGCAGAGCCCAGATTCAAACTTGGCCACTTGACTCCAGAACCATGTTCTAAATCTCTGTGCCAAGAGATTTAGTCAAGTGGACTTTACGACGGTCCACTCTTTGTGGGATGCACGCCAGCAGACCTTAAAGGGTGGTCCCGTGGGACTCTCAACCGCTGTAGCACAGGCAAAAGGTTCACACGTGAGCCATCATCCAAAGGACTCCTGAGAACCAGGAGGGAAGGACTCAAAATCTGTGCTCTTCTCGCGATGGGTGCATGGTGCTTTCCCCACATTTGTAAAGTCGCTCATAATTATTTTTATTGCTTATAATTTCTTTAACGTTTATTCATTTTTGAGAGACAGAACACAAGTGGGGGAGGGGCAGAGAGAGAGGGAGACACAGAAATCGAAGCAGGCTCCAGGCTCTGAGCTGTCAGCACAGAGCCCGACACAAGGCTCAAACTCACGAATCAGGAGATCATGACTGGAGCTGAAGTTGGATGCCAAACCCACTGAGCCACCCAGGCGCCCCTTATCGCCTATAGAATCCAGAGAAAGCTCTCCTTCTAGCTTTGGTTGGGAGTAAGGGAGGGGCTGGGGAGAGACACAATGTTTATTACGTTTCTACTAGGTGCCAAGGCACTGTTGTGAGTGCGAGGCCTCCCTTGTGGGTTCAGGGTCTTCAGCTCTGAGTGTTGGGTCTACACTGAGTGCAGGGTGTACATTGTGAGTACAAGGTCTATACTGTGAATGCAGAGTCAATGTGTGAGTCCAGGGTTGGCTGTGAGTTCAGGGTCTTCAGCTCTGAGGGTAGGGTCTACAGCTGTGAGGTGTTTGCTCTCACTGCAATTACCTTACAGCAGTGGAAGACAGACAATGAGCAAGTAAACAGACAACATTCCAGGTACTAATAAGTGCCTGAAGAAGGAAGGTCACCTGAGTGAGAGCATCACAGCGGGGAGTGGCTAAGATATTTAGAAAGAGTGGATCTTGATGAGAACAGAGAGCCTCTGGAAGACGAGGGGCCAGAGGGTTGAAGCAGAAGGAGCAGTTCTGTACGTTGGTCCTTTCTTTCTTTTTTTTTTTTTTTTAATTTTTTAATGTTTGAGACAGAGAGAGACAGAGTATGAGAAGGGGAGGGGCAGAGAGAGAGGGAGACACAGAATCTGAAACAGGCTCCAGGCTCCGAGCTGTCAGCACAGAGCCAAACATGGGGCTTGAACCCACGAACCGTGAGATCATGATCTGAGCTGAAGTCAGACGCTCAACTGCTCAGCCAACTGGGCCACCCAGGCGCCCCTCCGTTGGTCCTTTCCACTGCCAACCAGGCGCTGGCCGCTGGGAACCATGTTCTGCAGGCCAACAAGGCCCTCTTCCTCCTCTCAGGAAGAAAGTGGTGAAGGACGGGGGTACAGGGCAATCCACACCCAAACCAGGAAAGATCTTGTAAGGGACCCTAACAAGTCTGGATTTTATCCTGGAAGGTTTGGGGCAGGACTGGAACTTTAAGGAAGGAGAGGGAATTGAACAGGAAAGAGGAGAAATGGGCAGGACCAGACTGAAGAAACAGAAAGAGCTAAGGAAGTGTAAATAATAATAATAATAGTAATAATAATAATGATAATAAAAATAGTGAAACTTAGAATAACATATTCTGGTAAAGAAAAAAGTGGCTAAAAGGTAATCTGGCAACTATTAGCTAACACCTGAAGGACTCTTTGATTTTTCATTTTTGCCAGATGATTTCTGGCAATAAGAAATCTTATTTTTGCCAGATGATTCTGTGGACAGAGGACCAGCCTCAAGCTATACAAGCATTCAGGTTAGTTACATGGGGGGAAAAATCCTTGATTGCAGAGAGTGGTTAAATAACCTCTTTTCCTAAGAATCTATAAGGATAAGGCAGACAACTAATGATTTTTGGATGGAAGAAATCTAGTTTAAACCAGTGTTTGAGTGTCCCTAGCAATTGGATCCACACAATTATTGGTTATTTGATCTCATGTGTATGTACATCCAGTCCGTGAAAACTGGGACTCAATTTTAATGCTGTGTATTGATTACCCTTTGTGTGTTCAGAAAGTCTAGGCTCCTGGAGGGGAAGAATACACCATGTGCACATTAAAGAATAACCTGGAAATAATACACCTCATAACATTGTCGTGAGTATGTTATCAACTATGTCAACAGGGATAAGGAGTCACCAGTCATTCATATTATAAATTATTTACGGAACATGTGATAGGTCCGTGGCAGGAACCCAGGTAATGGACCCATAGGCGGGGAATGATAAAAGGGAACAGGCCATTAGTGACTCAGCTCTCCCACTGACCCAGACACCCAGCTGGCCAGGTCAAGGTTTCAGCTCCAGCTAATCATGAGAATATCTCAGGAATAAGACATAAGACGTGATCTCTAACACCCCTCATCTCTCAGCAGCTCTGGGCTCAGAGGGAGACTGGTCCATTCGAATCATGTTCCACCGGACTATAGGTCTCTTACCTGGAGCTTCGAGGGGCAGGGTCTCGAAAAGACAGAGAGCTTTTGCCCTGAAGGTGGAAGCCAGGAAAGGAAACCTAAAACTGGACCCCCTTTCCTGGGGCTGAATGCAGCAGGAGGCTCAGATATGGGAGAGAGGACTGAGAAACAAGCAGGGAACAGGCAAGATGAGAGGCGGGCTGGAGTGAGGCCTCCGGTACAGGCCACGTGTGCATGGAATGGACAGAGCCTGTTAGCTGAGGTCACCGGCACCTGGCTCAGAATCCCAGCTTGACGTCACCACTTGGGGGACCTTGGGCAAAGTACGCGACCTCTTTGAGTCTCAATATTTCACCTTGAAATTGGAAGACTGGAGTCTTCATTATCCAGAAGTAATTAGTCCAGAAGGCAGATATAGCTCAAAGTGAACCAATTTAAATAGGCACCAAAGTTGCACAGCAGTAATTGAGTCACAAGTTTGATTACAACCTTGTCTTTAAAAATGCAACAAAAAACAAAGAAGAAGAAACAAAATAAGCAACCAAAGAAAAAGGGAGACAAACCAAGAAGTAGACTCTTAACTGTAGAGAACAAACTGATGGTTACCAGAGGGGAGGGAGTGGGGGCACGGGGGAAAGAGGTGATGGGGATTAAGGGCACACTTCTCGTGGTGAGCATGACTAAGATATAGAATTGTTGAATCGCTGTATTGCATGCCTGAAACTAATGTAACCCTGCATGGTAAATACACTGGAATTAAAATAAAAATGAAAAAAAAAATTATCGCTAGGCTACAAAAAAGAAACGAAACATTATGCATATAAGTTATTTTATTTTAGAGTTAATGAAGCATAGGTTATAATTCCAACTAGGTGCTAATTTCTAGAACAATGAATGACTCAGATGTGATTGCAGGGTTTCTGGCATGTTTTCCTGAGACAACATTCTCCATGCCAGAGGGCTCTGCCAGTTTTTCTGAGGGTTTCTCCTAACATCTCGATGGGCAAAGAATTCTTTCCCCATGATGTGGGATCCAGTTGTCAATACATTCCTTTCAAGAGCAGATAGGAAACGAGCAAGTCTCATTGTTTTTCACTTTAATATTAACTTTATATACCTTTCTAAAAATTTCTACAGATCATTTCCATTTCTGGCATTACGGTCGACTAGACACGCCGAAAAGTCTCCCCTCCCCACAAAACGCTTAAAACATGGGAAGAAATGGGATAGGACTGCACACTGAGTGGGTGAGGGGAGATCTGAAGTGTGGACCCTCAGAGGGTCCCTGTCAATGAAAGGAGGGTTTGGGAAAAACCCTCCTGGGACAAAGTGACACATGTAGTGTGTCTGCTATAGTTTGGGTGGTGGGGAAATGGGAGATTTGCAGATGTATGTTTCATTGTGTGTCTTTCAGTTATTTTCAGCACACACACACACACACACGCACTTGTCTAAATGAGTCCACATTGTTCTGTAACTTGCTTTTTCCCTCTTAATTTGTCTTAGAGATTTTTCAATGTGTACTCTATGCATTTATCTCATTTTTTAATTTTTTTAAAAATTTATTTTGAGAGAGAGATAGCATGAGCACAGGGGAGGGGCAGAGAGAGAGAGGGAGAGAGAGTATCCCGAGCACTGTCAGAGCAGAGCCTGATGTGGGGCTCAATCCCACAACTGTGAGATCATGACCTGAGCTGAGATCAAGAGTCAGATGCTTAACTGACTGAGCCACCCAGGCGCCCCTGTATTTATCTCATTTTTAAACAGCTGCATGAAACGCATGTTATAGATATTATTTAATTTCAAAGTACAAAACCACCCCACACTTATAACTTTTCTTATTTTGCTTTCTTTTTCTATTGAACCTACCACTAATGTACTCAATATTTACCCATGATATTTATGTTTTGTTTCTCTCTGTGAGTGTGGAAGCTTCGTAGGGCAGGGATATGTGTTGTGTTTGTTAACTGATTTATCCCATTTGCTTAGAAACAGAGCCTACACAGTAGATTCTCAGTAAATACTTGCTGAAAGAATCAAATTAATGAGCTCTCCTTTAACCAACCCCCCAATGACTTATAAGTTTTCATGACTCTCAACAATGCTGCAAACATCGATGTATGTGCTTCTCTGGGCACATTACAAATTACAAGGTCAAATACTCTGCATCTAAACAATGATGGTCATTGGATTAGTGAGTGTATGGAAAGCGACCTCCATGGGCAAGATAACTCAGTGTCATTTCGCTCATGATCATTTCCTGTTGATACCTAATAAATGAATCTATTAAAATTGCTACTCCAAACTTTTCCTGGAGGCTTTTATCATTGCTCTGCCCCAAAGAACATGCAAGACTCCAAAGGAACCATGTGTTTGTTCCCACTTTCCCTTTCACCCTAATCCATGTCCTTCCCTCAGATGGGTATTCTCTTCCCTCTGGACCAAGAATATAGACAAAGCGTGCTCTTGTCTATTTCCTGTTTCATTGCTCTGGGTTGAGCCTTTTTTTGAGGCTATTTTTTGAGCCGATGCAGAGCTGAGCATTTTAGGAAGACAAATGCCAAGGTTCACATTATGTTGAATGTGGACTAAAATCAGGATCCCATTAAGTTAACAACATCGTTAAGATGTTTATCTTCAGAGTAATGTTCTCGGTGAAGTGCAGAATGGGATGCATCAGGGAAATGACCACATAATGGCAACATTAGACGGGAAGAGACTATCTGTGGGGATCCACGAAGCCGGAAGGACCCGTACAAACCAAATGTCTGGTATGGACTACCTCACACCCCAGTGCATTTTCCTAATACGTCATGGCCCCCTTCTAATTTCACATGCAACAACATTCTTCTCCAAAGTTCCTCACTCCTAAAGAATCCCATGAACAGTGAATGACCAGATATTCCATGTTAAAGACGGTGCTCTCGTTTCCTTTGGTATTTTTTACCTCAGGTTATTTCAGGAAGAACAATGGCCAGGCCCCACTTTCTAAAAGAGGGTAACTCCATATGAAAGCAAGATCTGAAATGGATCCATTCAAACCCTGCCTCCCATCCTTTGACCGAAGAGGAATAGCATCTTGGGGGTACCCTTCCAGAAGATATGGTTCGGAGCATCGTAACTGACTGCCCAGTGGGAAGAACAAGTCACCTGTTCCCTGGACTACTGTGACTTCTTCCTCCCTTGTCTCACCTTCCAGTGCTGCTAGCACCCCGAGGATGAACACAAAGGGCCTAGAGTGGTTTTCAAGCCTCTCTGGAGTGTGGCCCCTACATTCCTAACTGATCTCCTCCATCCCAGCTCCTCCCTGCCCCTGTGTTCCAATCATACCAGGGCTGTCCCCCGCGCACACCCTGCTCTCAGGGCTGGTGGACGCCCTCCACTTCTCTTTGTGTGCAAGCCCAGCCCTTCAATTTGCAGGGCCAAGATTTGAGTGCAAATGAAAGCCTGCGTGCTGCCTGTCTCAGTATTAAAAAGTGATAAGTCCCACCAGCAGATTGTTAAAATATGCTCTGTTCTTCTGCCTTGCCAAATATACCTTCATAACAACCAAATGAAAAAATATGTGTAAATCTGTGATTTTTGGCAAAATACCAAAGGCCTCTGAAGTTAATCACTATTGCATTATGTCTGGGTATTCTGTTGATGGGTCAGGCTGTTTGGATGAGTAGTAAAATAGAGATACTCATAATTCGTACATTATTATATCTTTATTCCAGAATGTTTTCCTTCCAGACCATTCCAGAATGGTTAAAGGATTAAAAATGAAATGTAACAGTGTTTCAACTCTACAAAATTTGGATCTATCTCACCAACAGGACAAAATATAGGAATTGTAAAGGTAAAATATTTTTGAAGTATTTTTCACATGCTTACAAGTTAACTTTCTTGAAAAAAAATTCTGCAAAATCACCTACAAAACTAAAAGACAAAAAAAATTATAATTAATGAATATCCGTATTAAAAAAATTTTTTATACTTTATTTTTGATAGAAAGAGACAGAGCACAAGTGGGGGAGGGGCAGAGAGAGAGGGAGACACAGAATCCAAAGCAGGCTCCAGGCTCTCAGCTGTCAGCACAGAGCCCGACGTGGGGCTCGAACTCACAAACCGCGAGACCATGACCTGAGCTGAAGTCAAACACCCAACCGACTGAGCCACCCAGGCACCCCGAGCATCCACATTTTAAATAAAAAATTATGTATTTATTTTTTAAAGTTTATTTTTATTTATTTTGAGAGAGAGAGAGAGAGAGAGAGAAAGAGCAAGCAGGGAGGGGGGGCAGAGAAAGAGGGAGACAGAGAGAAATCTCAAGCTGGCTCCACACTGTCAGTGCAGAGCCTGACACAGGGCTCAAACTCACAAACCATGAGATCACGACCTGAGCTGAAATCAAGAGTCCGATGCTTAACTGACCGAGCCACCCAGGTGCCCCTAAATCAAAATTATTTAAATAAAGCTGAAAATGTTTTAGTGTAATTAAATTTTCGCAAATATATGCAGAGGGTGTGTTTAACGTCCATTCATTGCCCAAGGAAAGAATCAATAGCCTGTTTCATGTGCATTACGTCTAGAACTGCATGTAAACAGATCTAAGAGGAATATGTATTGTGCAATATTGTAAACATTGCTCGGCGACTTCCTGCAACTCTTGCGAACGCCACAGTAACACAGGAGCACCCCGGGAGCAACCGGGAGCACCCCGGGAGCAACTAATTAGAACCCTGGGAGAAGCCAGACACTGGATGCTCGTCACTCCTAAAGCGAGGCTTTACCAGACAAGATTGTTTTGTATTTGTGCCTAGAAAGATTTAGCAACTAAATCTGTCTTTCCTCTTGCCTAAGTATTTCCGTCGCACGAACCCTCCTTCCACACGCTCTGAAGCAACCGGCCCACAGACCTCCGTGACAGAGGCACCCAAGCTCCCATTTCGGGGACACCGGGCAGGGCTGAGGACCCCACTGTCCCGGGGCCTGAGAGGGTTAGTCACCTCGTGCAGTGCAAGCTTAGGCTCACAGGCTGAGCTCTGGACCCTAAGCGGCAGAGGGACCCCTGTGTTCTTCAGTAGATGTCTTGTTGTGTGCTGGTGGCACGTGAGACCCTAACGTGCAGGGCCCAGAGAGCCTCCTGCCCATATCTAAGGCTGCCCCTCGTGCTGGAAGGCTGCTGTGATTCCTGAGGAACCCTCCCACCCCCCACCCCCAGACCTCCTCTGTGAAGGAGGGCCTATCCCCCGGGCCTTTACAGCCGGGCTCAGCACGTCGCACTAAAGTGACTTGTGTGCTCCCACTCAGCTGCCTGAGGGCCTGTAGCCAACAAACAAGACTTGCTTGTACTTCACTCTGTCGTATTTTGAAGGCAGTACGTGTTGAATTTGCCAAATACAAAATTATATTGAGTAAGTTTTTCCAACTACTACTATTATCCTGTTTATATGCCTTGGTGGAAAGCCACCGTGCTCTAGGAAAAGCCACCATGCTCTAAGGAAAGCCACCATCCTCTGGGGAAAGCCACCATGCTCTAAGGAAAGGCACCATGCTTTCGGGAAACCCACCTTGCTCTGGGGAGAGCCACCACACTCATGGCCCACATTCCTGGGCTGCACAGCCCCTAGGGTGGGCCTGTCTACATTGACTCACTCACACTTATGACCCTGCCCATGGCTTGAGGAGCACCAGAGGCTCCAACGCTTGACTCCATGGCCCAAAGTCTTGCAATTTGGTCTTCTTTTGCCTAACTTCTTTTCACTAACTTTTGAGAGACTCTCCTCATATCTCTTAGTTTATTGGCAGGAAGCATGACAAAGGGTGGCCAAGGCCCCACAGGATTTTCTCCTTGAATCCGGGACGTGGGAGGTTTGGGTGCTTCTAAACTGGTCAACACGTCAGCCTCAGAAGGTGTTTCCTTTCTCTTAAGAGAAAGGTTATCAGAGAGGACATGGAATAAAAATGGAAAAGATCAGATGTCGTAATTCTAGTCAAGGTCTATAATTCAGATCAAGACTTCAGAGTCAGACTGGCATTGGCTGTGTGGACAAGAAAGATGACAGTAAAATGTTTCAGACCCTCATCGTCTTCTCGTAAAGATGTCTTTAGAACACATAAATTCGGAACTGAAGTAAGCTATGTTATGAGGCCAAATTTTCTCAAGGAAGTAAACCAGAGGCCCTGCAAAATGTGCCCAGGGAAATGGAAATAAACAACAGGGAGGTAGTCAGGTGCTTGGGTCCAGCCAAAGCCAAAGATGGTAGGGAAGGGCCTCCCCCAGGGGAAGGCCCCCCTCGCCGCCTGAGTCTCCCTCCTCCCCTCTCCTGAGTCCTCTCTCCTGACACCATGGGGTTCTGTGGCCGCGCTGGCGGCGGTGGCTGTGGCTGCGGAAGGGCAGCGGCCAGCAGAAGAGCTGGAAGAAGCAGTGCCCCGCCTGGCGGCCAGCGGCCCAACCTCTGGGCAGGTGCTGCGGGGGATGGGCTCGGTCCCGTGCCGAGATCTTGACACATTTTGAACTTTCATCTCTTCTGGGCCACCTAAACGTCAAGCTTGGAATCGAAGAGATACCTGACTAGAAGTCAGAAGTCCCAAATTCAAGTTCACGCTCTGCCACAGCAACCTGACGACAAATACATCATCTTAGCCTCCCTGAGTCGTACTGTCTTCCTCACTCGTCTATAAAATAATAAGGTTGAACTAAGAATTTCTGAGGACCTTTACAGCTTTAGCAGCGTACGACTCCATTAATTCTGAAAACTAAATTCACCATGTCCCCACCTCACAGATTCCCTTATTTACCTTGGCTATGGTGGACCTTAAAGTTTGTGCGTATATATATACACATACACAAATATAAACATACACATACATAAAAACACATGTATCAGCACATATATATATGCACACACATAATATAAACATACGTATCAGCATATAAATATAAAAACTCTCAATCCAATATGATCTAGCAATCAAAATACACACTGCAAAAAAAAAAAAAAGAAGAAAAGAAAAAGAAAAAGAAAAAAGGCCACAGCTCACTCCTGAGGCTACAAAACCTCACATTAATGAACTCACTGCTTTTTCACATTTTTCTTCTTTTGAAATATTTACTTTTCTGCCTGTGAAACTTCTGCTGCACTTATATTCCTACTTAAACTAATGGTTATGTACTATATATTTCTTACAATTTCTAGTGTTCTCAAATTTTCCTAAAATATTCAAAAAAAATTTTTTTAACGTTTATTTATTTTTGAAAGAGAGAGAGAGAGAGATGGAGTGTGAATGGGGGAGGGGCAGAGAGAGAGAGGGAGACACAGAATCCGAAGTAGGTTCCAGGTTCTGAGCTGTCAGTACAGAGCCTGACATGGGGCTTGAACTCACGAATGGTGAGATCATGACCTGAGCCGAAACCAAGGGTCAGACGTTTAACCAACTGAGCCACCCAGGCACCCCTAATTTTTTTTAAATGTTTATTTATTTTTGAGAGAGAGAGAGAGAGAGAGAGAAAGGGGGGAAGGGCAGAGAGAGGAGACAGAATCCGAAGCAGGCTCCAGGCTCTGAGCTGTCAGCACAGAGCTGGACGTGGGGCTCGAACTCATGAACCGGGAGATCATGGCCTGACCCGAAGTCGGACGCTTAACTGACTTTACCCAAACATATTTTTAAAAATAAAACTGCAGAAGTCCAATTCAGTGATCCAGGGTCCGGTCACCAGCCTCGAGTTTGTGGAGGGTCACCGACAGCAACACTGGGGGTGGCTTCCTGGAACCATAGCTGGAGCGGTACATGCTCGAACTCAGTTATTCCACGTGGGGCTTCTTGATTGCCGTGACTTCCAACTACGGCAGGTGCAGCAGCACCCCAGCGGCCCATTCGGCAGTTGGGTCCTAGGAAGCATTTCTGGAGGCCGGCCTGGAACCTGCCCCCGTCCCCGTCACCAAGGCCCCCAGCAATTTTGTACCCATAATTCCACAATTACCTCTCTGAGACTTTGGAGTTTCTGCAGTTGACAATGGTAGACGAAATGCCCCTCGACCGTCGTTCTATGTCAAACTGCAGCCACCCTCCAAAGCGGGGAGGAATCGCAGCTCCCTGCCTGTCTCCATAGAATCCTTCCTTTTCCCGAACACTTGCTGCTTCAGCATGGCACGTGAGAAGTCACTTCTGTCTTTTCTATCCTTGGTTTTTGTAACATTCCTTTTTCGGGGTTTTATTAGTTGTAAAAAGATAGAAATCCATTTAAAATAGTGTCAAAGGGGTGACTGATTATAATATAGAGGCATCTGACAGAAAACAAAGACAGAACCTACAGTCAGTCTTCATGTGGTAGGAATCAAGAAGAAAACGTTTGAGAAGCCAGATGGCTACTCTTTCTCTGACTCACTCTAAAGCCACATGGTCTGTCACTTCTTTCTGCACATCTGCATTTTCTCCTCCTCCGCTTCCTTCTTTTGTGCCGACTGGTTTCTCTATTTCCCCGGGGTATGACTCATGAATTTATGTGCCCTGGTAGAGACTGTGAGTTGCCCTCCCAGTACCCTCTGTTGCCTACTCGCTCTGCCCCCTGCCATTTTACCTGGGCACAAATCAGTTGAAATAATATAAAAATAATAATAATAATACATATAATAAATATTATGTAATCCCCAGACCCCCTTGCAGCTAAATGTTGTCACATGGCTCCATTCTACCCAACGAGACGGCTCTTTAAAAGAAAGAAGGTGGGCCTTTCTCTTCCTTTATCCTTCTGAGTGGAGAATACATATGATGGTTAGAGCTATGGCCGCCATATTTCCATCATGATAATGAAGGGATCAAAGACATGGTGGGGTCCATAAGGTGGAAGGGTCTCTGAGGAAGTGGAGCTATCATTCAGGCTCTTGAGTACTTACCTCCAGACTTCTTATGAAGAACTAATTTCTGTCTTATGTAAGCCATTATTATCTTGAATTTCTTTTTACGTGCACCTAAAGCCTAATCTTCATTGAGAGGTGTGTGTCCTCCCCATTTCATGCATAACAGACAATAATTACGGTCTTTTCCTTTTCCTTTTCAAAAATTTTTTTAAAAATTTACTTATTTATTTTGAGAGAGATAGAGACAGCGTGAGTAGAGGAGCAGCAGAGAGAGAGAGAGAAAGAGAGAGAGAATCCCAAGCAGGCTCTGTACCGTCAGCACGGAGCCCAATGAGGGGCTCAAACTCACGAACCCGTGAGATCGTGACCTGAGCCAAAACTGAGGGTTGGGTGCTTAACCAACTGAGTTATCCAGGCTCCGCACTAGGGTCTTCTTCAATTCTAAGATCTCGGGAGAGATTAGAAGAGCTTAGCTTCTGTATCTACTTGTATTCCAATTAGCAATGACTGGTGGGAGCCAAGTTCCAGAATACAAATGAGGTACAGAAGGTCTACTCATGTTAACTGTGGGGATTGTTTTTACAGAAGGAGGCATATGGGTCACAAAGCTACCTTCAAAGTTGTCTGCTGGGAGGAGCCAAGATGGCGGAACAGCACGGAAGCTTTTTGTGTGCCTCGCGTCCATGAAATACACCCAGACCAACACGAAACCATCCTATACACCTAGAGAACCGATGGGAGGATTAACACAACAATCTGCACAACCTGAACCACAGAATTCGGCAGGTACGCGGCGCGCAGAGGTGAACTTGGGGAGAGAGAAGCCGGCAGCGGGCAGGGAGCCACTTTTGCAGGGGGAGAGAGGACGGAGACTGGGGAGGGGGGGGGAGAATACGGGAAAAGCACCCCTCCCCAAAAGCAGCTGGAGAGAAAGTGGAAAATTGGAAACGGCCGCAGGGACTAAACTAAGAAGGGAGAAAGGAGAACGGAGAGGGTTTAAATTCCATTAAGACTGTAAACAAGGGGAGCGCAATGGCTGCAACCCCGCAGCTCCCTACCTGGCGGTGCTCTGGCGGGAAGGGCGAATCCCCAGGAGCAGAGTGAGGTCCGGGAGGTTCTCGGGCCACAAGGGGGAAAGCGGTTCCACTGCTGGAAGGACGTTTGGTGGAGACGGTTGAAGCCACCTGGTCCCAGCAGACCCCCGAAAACGGCCACATTCACTGGTGCTGGAACAAGGTCGTTAAGGGTGAAGCCTGGTGCCAGATGTGTGTGGTGATTTTCCATAATCCCTGAAACACTGCTGGTACACTATCTCGTGAACTTTTTCTGGGGAGGGCTGGCACCTGGCGGCAGTCTCGGGGCACCGGCAGCAGCAGGGTCCAGCGGGTGTTCCTGGGTGCAGCCAACATTTGGCCACCGCTCATTCGGCCATTGCTGGGTTAGACCCTCCTGCAGAAGGACAGAACGGGTCAAAGCCGCAGTCCTTCGGAAGTAAGGGTCCGGGAAAACAGCCAGAAGAAAAGAGAGAGGTACTGCCTGTGGCCTGGTCGCGGGGAGTCAAAGAGCAGGGAGTGGACGACAGCTGAAGACGGAGGACAGACTGGGTAGCTGGGTTGCGCATTTTCACCACTCCCGCACATGCGCATATGCACCTATGACCACCGCAACGATCCACCCCAGGAGGCTAGCAGCGCCATCTAGTGGAGAACGGAGCTGTTACACTGAGCCCCGCCCAACTGGGCCAACTTCGCTCTTCAAGAACACAAGTCTCACTGCCGGCTTAATTATGGACGATAAAGAGCTACATAGACTGACTTCTAGGGGAAAATGAAGCAATTTCAGTCTTACTTCAATCTGTTAGCAGGTTCATCTATTCAATTTTCTTTTTTTTCTTTTTCCTTTTTCTCTTTTACAATTCTTTTTCTTGAATACAGAAAGAGAAAAAATTCATTTTTATTTTCAATTTTTATTAAAAATATCTTTCTTTAAGTTTTATTACTATATTTTTTACTCTTGTGTAAATTTTTTTCAAATTCTACTTTATTTCCATCATTTTATTTTAGTCTACTTCCGTGTACTCACCTTTTCAAATTTTCAAACAATTTCCTCTTTTTTCTTTCTTTTTCTTTTTTTCTCTTTTTTGTTTCTTTTCTTTTTCTTGAATGCAGAAAGAGAAAAACCTCATTTTTACTTTCAATTTCCATTAAAAATATTTTTATTTAATTTTATTACTATATTTTTTGCTTTTATGTAAATTTTTTCAAATTCTATTTTACTTCCATCATTTAATTTAGTCTACTACAGTGTATTCATTTTTTCAAATTTTCAAATGATTTCTTTTTTTCTTTTCTTTTTCTCTCTTTTTTTCTTTTTCATTTCTTTTCTTTTTTCTTAAGTGCAGAAAATGGAAAAATTCATATTTATTTTTAATTATTATTAAAAATGTTTCTCTTTAATTTTTTCTACTATATTCTTTACTTTTGTGTATATTTTTTCAAATTCTATTTTATCCCCATCATCTCATTTTAGTCTACTTCAGTGTATTCATTTTTTCAAATTCTCAAACGATTTCCGTTTTTTTTTCTCTCCCCCCCTCCTTTTTTTCCCCTCTAATCTGTCAAACGACTTTCAACACCCAGACCAAAACACACCTAGGATCTAGCATCATCTATTCGATTTGTGTGTGTGTGTTTAATTTTTAATTTTAATATTTTTTAATTTTGATTGTTTAATTTCAATTTTTCTACCTCATTAATTCCTTTTCTCCCTTCAAAATGACAAAATGAAGGAATTCACCCCAAAAAAAGAGCATGAAGAAATGATAGCCAGGGATTTAACCAACACAGATACAACAAGGAGTCTGAACCAGAATTTAGAATCGCAATAATAAGAATACTAGCTGGAGTCGAAAATAGATTAGAATCCCTTTCTGCAGAGATAAAAGAAGTAAAAAATAGCCAGAATGAAATTAAAAATGCTATAACTGAGCTGCAATCACGGATGGATGCAGTGGCGGCAAGGGTGGACGAGGCAGAACAGAGAATCAGCAACATAGAGGACAAACTTATAGAGAATAATGAAGCAGAAAAAAAGAGGGAGATTAAGGCAAAAGAGCACGATTTAAGAATTAGAGAAATCAGTGACTCATTAAAAAGGAATAACATCAGAATCATAGGGGTCCCAGAAGAGGAACAGAGAGAAATAGGGGTAGAAGGGTTATGTGAGCAAATCATAGCAGAAAACTTTCCTAACCTGGGGAAAGACACAGACATCAAAATCCAGGAAGCACAGAGGACCCCCATTAGATTCAACAAAAACCGGCCATCAACAAGGCATATCATAGTCAAATGCCCAAAATACTCAGGCAAGGAGAGAATCATGAAAGCAGCAAGGGAAAAAAAGTCCCTAACCTACAAGGGAAGACAGATCAGGTTTCAGCAGACCTATCCACAGAAACTTGGCAGGCCAGAAAGGAGTGGCGGGATATATTCAGTGTGCTGAATTAGAAACATATGCAGCCAAGAATTCTTTATCCAGCAAGGCTGTCATTCAAAATAGAAGGAGAAATAAAAAGTTTCCCAGACAAACAAAAATTAAAGGAGTTTGTGACCACTAAACCAGCCCTGCAAGAAATTTTAAGGGGGACTTTCTGAGGGGATAAAAGATGAAAAAACATATATATACATATATACCAAAAGCAACAAAAGATTAGAAAGGATCAGAGAACATCACCAGAAACTCCAACTCTACAAGCATCATAATGGCAATAAATTCTTATCTTTCAGTACTCACTCTAAACGTCAATGGACTCAATGTTCCAATCAAAAGACGTAGGGTAACAGAATGGATAAGAAAACAAGATCCATCTATACTGTTTACAAGAGACCCACTTTAAACCTAAAGACAGCTTCGGATTGAAAGTAAGGGGATGGAGAACCATCTATCATGCTAATGGTCAACAAAAGAAAGCCAGAGTAGCCATACTTATATCAGACAATGTAGACTTTAAAATAAAGAGTGTATCAAGAGATGCAGAAGGGCATTATATCATAATCAAGGGGTCTGTCGACCAAGAAGACCTAACAGTTGTAAACATTTATGCGCCAAATGTGGCAGCACCCAAATATATAAATCAATTAATCACAAACATAAAGAAACTCATCAATAGTAATACCGTAATAGTAGGAGACTTCAACACCCCACTCACAGCAATGGACAGATCATCTAATCAAAAAATCAACAAGGAAACAATGGCTTTGAATGACACACTGGACCAGATGGACTTAACAGATATATTCAGAACAATTCATCCTAAAGCAGCAGAATATACATTCTTCTCCAGTGCACATGGAATGTTCTCCAGAATAGACCATATACTGGGACACAAATCAGCCCTACATAAGTGCAAAAAGATTGAGATCATACCGTGCATATTTTCAGACCACAACGCTATGAAACTTGAAATCAACCACAAGAAAATACTTGGGGAGGTAACAAATACTTGGAGACTGAATGGGGTAACCAAGCAGTTAAAGAGGAATTTAAAAAGTATATGGAAGTTAATGAAAATGATAACACCTCAACCCCAAATCTCTGGGACACAGCAAAGGCAGTCATAAGAGGAAAGTGTATAGCAATCCAGGCCTTCCTAAAGAAGGAAGAAATATCTCAGATACACAACCTAACCTTACACCTTAAGAAGCTGGAAAAAGAACAGCAAATAAAACCCCAAACCAGCAGAAGACAGGAAATAATAAAGATTAGAGCAGAAATTAATGCTATCGAAACCAAAAAAACGATAGAACAGATCAATGAAACCAGAAACTGATTCTTTGAAAGAATTAACAAAATTGATAAACCACTAGCCCATTTGATCAAGAAGAAAAAGGAAAGGACCCAAATAAATAAAATCAAGAATGAAAGAGGAGAGATCACAACCAACACAACAGAAATAAAAACAATAATAAGAGACTATTATGAGCAATTATATGCCAATAAAATGGGTAATCTGGAAGAAATGGACAAATTCCTAGAAACATAGACACTACCAAAACTGAAACAGGAAGAAATAGAAAATTTGAACAGACCCATAACCAGTAAGGAAATCGAATTAGTAATCAAAAATCTGCCCAAAAACAAGAGTCCAGGGCCAGATGGCTTTCCAGGGGAATTCTACCAAACATTTCAGGAAGAGTTAACACCTATTCTCTTGAAACTGTTCCAAAAAATAGAAATGGAAAGAAAACTTCCAAACACTTTCTATGAAGCCAGCATTTCCTTGATTCTAAAACCAGACAGAGACCCCATTAAAAAGGAGAACTATAGACCAATTTCGCTGATGAACATGGATTCAAAAATCCTCAACAAGATATTAGCCAACCGGATCCAACAGTACATTAAAAAAATTATTTACCATGACCAAGTGGAAATTATACCTGGATGCAGGGCTGGTTCAATATCTGCAAAACAATTAACGTGATTCATCACATCAACAAAAGAAAGGATAAGAACCATATGATCCTCTCAATAGATGCAGAGAAAGCATTTGACAAAATACAGCATGCTTTCTTGATAAAAACCCTCAAGAAAGTGGGGATAGAAGCAGCATACCTCGAGATCATAAAAGCCATATATGAATGACCCAATGCTAATATCATCCTCAATGGGGAAAAACTGAGAGCTTTCCCCCTAAGGTCAGGAACAAGACAGGGATGTCCACTCTCGCCGTTGTTATTCAACATAGTATTGGAAGTCTTAGTCTCTGCAATCAGACAACACAAAGAAGTAAAAGGCATCCAAATCGGCCAGGAGGAGGTCAAACTTTCACTCTTTGCAGATGACATGATACTCTGTATGGAAAACCCAAAAGATTCCACCAAAAAACTGCTAGAATTGATTCATGAATTCAGCAAAGTTGCAGGATATAAAATCAACGCACAGAAATAGGTTGTATTCCTATACACCAACAATGAAGTGACAAAAAGAGAAATCAAGGAATTGATCCCATTTACAGTTGCACCAAAAACCATAAAATACCTAGGAATAAATCTAACCAAAGAGATAAAAAATCTATACACTGAAAACTATAGAAAGCCTATGAAAGAAATTGAAGAAGACACAAAAAAAATGGAAAAAGATTCCATGCTCCTGGATAGGAAGAACAAATATTGCTAAAATGTCGATGCTACCCAAAGCAATCTACATATCCAATGCAATGCCTAACAAAATAACACCAGCATTCTCCACAGAGCTAGAACAAATAATCCTAACATTTGTACGGAACCAGAAAAGACCCCGAATAGCCAAAGCAATCTTGAAAAAGAAAACCAAAGCAGGAGGCATCACAATCCCAGACTTCAAGCCATACTACAAAGCTGTAATCATCAAGACGGTATGGTACTGGCACAAGAAGAGACACTCAGATCAATGGAACAGAATAGAGAACCCAGAAATGGACCCACAAACGTATGGCCAACTAATCTTTGACAAAGCAGGAGAGAATATCCAATGGAATAAAGACAGTCTCTTCAGCAAGTGGTGCTGGGAAAACTGGACAACGACATGCAGAAGAATGAATGGACCACTTTCTTACACCATACACAAAAATAAACTCAACATGGATGAAAGACCTCAATGTAAGACAGGAAGCCATCAAAATCCTCAAGGAGAAAGCAGGCAAAAACCTCTTTGACCTTGCCGCAGCAACTTTTTACTCAACATGTCTCTGGAGGCAAGGAAAACAAAAGCAAAAATGAGCTACTGGGACCTCATCAAAATAAAAAGCTTCTGCACAGTGAAGGAAACATCAGCAAAAGTAAAAGGCAACCAAAGGAATGGGAGAAGATATTTGCAAATGACATATTAGATAAAGGGTTAGTATCCAAAATCTATAAAGAACTTATCAAACTCACCACCCCAAAAAACAATCCAGTGAAGAAATGGGCAAAAGACATGAATAGACACTTCTCCAAGGAAGACATCCAGATGGCCAACCGACACATGAACAGTTGCTCAACATCACTCATCATCAAGGAAATACAAATCAAAACCACAATGAGATACCACCTCACACCTGTCAGAATGGCTAACATTAACAACTCAGGCAACAACAGATGTTGGTGATGATGCGGAGGAAGAGGGTCTGTTTTGCATTGTTGGTGGGAATGCAAGCTGGTGCAGCCACTCTGGAAAACAGTATGGAGGTTCCTCAAAGACCTAAAAATAGGTCTACCCTACAACCCAGCAATTGCACTACTAGGCATTTATCCAAGGGATACAGGTGTGCTGTTTCGAAGGGACACATGCACCCCCATGTTTATAGCAGCACTATCAACAACAGCCAAAGTATGGAAAGAGCTCAAATGTCCATCGATGGATGAATGGATAAAGAAGATGTGGTATATATATATATACAATGGAGTATTACTCGGCAATCAAAAAGAATGAAATCTTGCCATTTGCAACTACGTGGATGGAACTGGAGGGTATTATGCTAAGTGAAATTAGTCAGTCAGAGAAAGACAAAAATCATATGACTTTACCCCTGTGAGGACTTTAAGAGACCAAACAGATGAACATAAGGGAAGGGAAACAAAAATAATATAAAAACAGGGAGGGGGCAAAACAGAAGAGACTCATAAATATGGAGAACAAACTGAGGGTTGCTGGAGGGGTTGTGGGAGGGGGGATGGGCTAAATGGGTAAGGGGCATTAAGGAATCTACTCCTGAAATCATTGTTTCACTATATGCTAATTTGGATGTAAATTTTAAAAAATAAAAAATAGGGGCGCCTGGGTGGCTCTGCAGGTTGAGCGTCCAACTTCGGCTCAGGTCATGATCTCACAGTTTGTGAGTTCGAGCCCCGCGTCGGGCTCTGTGCTGACAGCTCAAAGCCTGGAGCCTGCTTCAGATTCTGTGTCTCCCTCTCTCTCTGCCCCTTCCCTGCTCATACTCTGTCTCTCTCTGTCTCTCCAAAATGAATAAACGTTAAAAAAATAAATAAATAAAAAATAAAATTTAAAAAAGTTGTCTGCTATATTCCTTCTCTTCATTTGTAAGTGGATTCCCTTTCCTGCTTTATCCCTAAATATCTTTCCCTTGATAATACAGATTATATTTCCACATTTTTACACAATTTTTCAGGTACCTACTCTTAGCTACAAGTGGAAAGACTACCAAAGCCAAGTGGAAGTAGGCTTTGTTATGGCCACTACCAAATCATGCTACTTAGTTTTGGTCCTCTGGCAAAGAGTCTAGAAGTTAGGTAGAGTCCAACAAGTTCAGGTCCCTTTGAACACCCCAATACCTAAAGAGTTCTGTAATTCAACTCCTTATGGGGATGGAAAAGCATGTGAAGTTGCCTAGTCCGCCTGCTAAAATAAGTAACTACCTCTTCCCATGCAGTTATCTCAGTAATAAATACATAATTTACTTATATATTATTACAATTCTGTAGCCATATAATCTATATAACTCAGCGGCATGGTAGTTTCTCGCAGTGAACTTTGATAAAATAAATATGAAATTATTCTAGATAACCTCAACCATGCAGAAGTATACAAACCATTCAACGGGACTATCCCCCTTCTCACAGCGCCACTGAAGGGTAGTGCTCTGTCCTGGTGTTCCTTCCGTCATTTTCAGAGGTTTGTGTGCTATGGTGATGGGTGGGGGATGCTTAACCCATTTGGTACGAAGAGTCATTTTCTGTTTGGACCCCAACGTGGAACTGACGCTTCGGCGTCCCTTACCAGACACGCCCAGTGTAACACCTGCCCCATGCCCTCCTGCTTCTGCAGGTTGGGGTGCCACTCTCTGAGACCATGACGCCTGAGCTTGTGGATGACACCGACTCCACTTCTGCACTCACTCAGCCATTCGTCATTCCCAACAGCATCCGCTGCATGCCTGCTCCGGGCCGGAATGGGGACCACTCGGGGGCAGAAGGAAGGCATGGGAGGCATTAGAGCCGCCTAATGTTTGAATCTCTTCCGGACACACATTGGTTTGTATCTCATCACCCACTTGAACTCAAGCATAACTGGCCAAGCAAATGTGGCAAGCATTTCTTGGCCAAGCAAATGTGGCAAGAGGTGATGTGGATCTCTTCTGGACAAAAACCTTAAGACCTCGTATGTGGCTCCCCGCATCTTTTTACTCTGCCTCTATAGTTGTGAGAGCCGGGGTAGAGATGGCTGTGCCTCTGTCAGCCTGAATCTCTCAGTCATTACCACAAGCAGAGCCCCCTTGATGACCCACGGATGGCCAATTAGCACGAGAACTTTTGTATTTCATTTTATTTATTATTAGTTTTTTTTAATATTTTTTAAAAAATTTAAATTTGCATCCAAGTTACGTAGCATATAGCGCAATAGTGATTTCAGGGTAGAATCCAATGATTCGTCCCCTACATATAACGCCCAGTGCTCATCCCAACGAGTGTCCTCCTTAACGCTCCTTGACCATTTAGCCCATCCCCCCATCCACCAGCAACCCTCAGTTTGTTCTGTATATTTAAGAGTCTCTGGTGTTTTGTCCCCCTCCCTGTTTTTATATTAGTTTTGCTTCCCTTCCCTTATGTTCATCTGTTTCGTATCTTAAATTCCACATGAGTGAAGTCATATGATATTTGTCTTTCTCTAATTTCTCTTAGCATAACACACTCCAGTTCCATCCATATTATTATTTTTTTTAATGTTTATTTGAGAGACAGAGAGAGAAAGAGAGAGAGAGAGAGAGCATGAGCAGGGGAGGAGCAGAGAGAGAGGGAGAGAGGGAGAATCCAAGGCAGGTTCCAGGCTCTGAGCTGTCAGCATAGAGCCTGACACGGGGCTGGAACTCACAAACTGTGAAATCACGACCTGAGCTGAAATCGGACACTTAACCGACTGAGCCACCCAGGCATCCCATATATGTTCATTTTATTATTGAACGTTTTCCAAATAAGGAACTTCCACAGGTGGTAATAATATCAATACAACAGAAAAAAATCATGTAAAATGGATATTCTTGTTCTTATTTTTTATAAGGCATACTAGTCAAATATATTAGAGAAGCATATCTTAAACCCATCTTTTTTTTTTTTTTTTTAGTTTTCATCTCTTTATTTTCTTGCATAAATGTATCGAACACATACTACAGATTCCCCTCCCCCCCCCCCCCCACTTTCCTTGTCCTATGGAGTCACGGAGAGTGACCTTTATCTGTGTTATTATGTGGGTCACAAGGGCAAGTTCGACCAAGAGTTCCTGCAGTTGTGGTTCCTACCTGACAGGAAATTGAGGCGTGCCAACAACAGCAATTATACAAATGATGTTATGATCAGAAAAAGAGGCTTACGTACATAAATGTGTGATACGGCAACCGAGGAGAATAACTAATGACAATGAAAAAGCCTGAGAGGACGACGCTTTGTGGCCTCCTGCTGACAGGGTGCGCTGGCAGGAGCTTGAAATTGTCATTGCAGATGAACACGTTTCTTCGACCACATCAAAGATTGGCTCTCATGGATGTCATTCAATCCAAGGATCCAGAAGGCGTCCTGGTGCTTTACTGTCTTGCCCAGGACCTGAAGTGTTTTGTCTTCAGTCTTACTGGATGACACTTCAAGATTAAGCCAGTGTAGGGGCGTCTGGGTGGCTCAGTCAGTTAATCGTCTGACTCTTGATTTAGGCTCAGCTCATGATTTCAGTCAAGGTTGTGATATGGAGCCCGATGTCGAGATCTGTGCTAACAGCGAGGAGCCTGCTTGGGCTTCTCTCTCTCCCTTTCTCTCTTCCCCTCCCCTACTGATACTTGCTCTCGCTCTTTAAATAAATAAACTTTTTAAAAAGATCAAGCCAGTGTAGATTGGATACTGGGGTGGACACAAGTTTGTGTGTGGGGTGGGTGGGAGTAGCTGTTTTTAATCATTATCAGGAAATTTTTGTGTCTATCAGGGAAACATTTTATTATAAACTATAAAAGCTTGTTTTTAACAAATACATAACGAAGTGCAAATAAACCCCAATTTACTTCCTTAACAGTTCTCATAATAACGTCCTGCCCTGCTGAACTCTGAACTACTTCCCGCAATTATTTTTCTTAAGTTCTAAACTTTAACTAGAAGGCTCAGGATAAAAGGCAAGGCAGCGCCACCCAAACAGCCACTTTGACAGGGTTTCTCGTTGAACCGGGGACTGACCATGACCTGCTGTGAAGGATGGACATCCTGTAATGGATTCACCTTGCTGGTTCTACTTCTACTGGGAATAACCCTCAACGCAATCCCTCTAATTGTCAACTTAGTTGACGAAGGCCAGTTTCTTCAAAACCCCATCTCTTGCTTTGAGTGGTGGTTCCCAGGAATTATAGGAGCAGGGCTGATGGTGAGTAACGTTTACTTGGCCCGATTTCGGGAAAGGCCTGTCTATTTTACCCAGCTTCTAAAGACTTTTAGCTTGCTGGTGGGCCACGTCTTGGCTGGGGATGCTGTCAGGAGGAGTGGAATGGTATTAATTTATACTGGCATTAAGTGAAGACCGACAATTTAAGTAAACTGGAGAACAGGCCAGGGGGCTCGGGCAAAAAAATTAATAATTTGATAAACGTTGGTTGGGTTCGTACCGATCATATTTCTTCACATGTAACGCTGTTCTTTATTGTGTTCAGGATGTTTTGAATCCATTCCCTCAGCTTTCCTTTGCCAATGCTAGTCTCTAAGTATTCACAGGAATATGGGGTGGGAAATGCTACCCATAAAGGGACTCTGGTTAAAGCCAGAGAAATGAGCTTTTGTTTGGATGTGTGTGTGTGTGTCTGTGTGTGTGTGAATGATGATGATCATGTTACTGCTTCTGGTCTTATCCCAGACTTAGATGAGAACACTCGTGGGTCATTAGATATTAAGCTTTAGATAAAAAATCCTCCTTTGGCTGGCACGCTGGATTTGAGACTACTCTGGCACCAGAAAGCCATTTTAGGAAGCATTCCGCCCAAAGTTGATGGTTTCTTTTCCTTTAACATCGTGAGCAATCTGTTCGCCTTGTTCTAGGTAGAAAAAGTTGCTCAAAGGGCTATTTCTTCCAACCACCATGGGACTTCTCTTCCAGGCTGAGAGAAAGTGATCAATAGCGCTCATCCGCGATGCAACTGCCAATCCTTGTGTCTGCTTTCTGCCCTTCTAGAAGTTTCTCTCCACTTGAATGTCATGAGCTTCCTTGCATCTGCTTAGACCAGCAGCCAGGAGCAGCTAGCTGGTCAAGTGTTGTTTGTTTGTTTGTTTTAAGCTTATTTATTTACTTTGAGAGAGAGTGTGTGAGAGAACATGTGCCAAGGGCAGAGAGAGATAGAGAGACAGAGAGACAGGGAGAGACAGGGAATCCCAAGCAGATTCCTTGCTGTCAGCGCAGAGCCCGACGTGGGGCTCGAACTCACAAACCATGAGATCATGACCTGAGCTGAAGTCGGACACTTAACCAACCACACAGGCACCCACAGCAGGCCAAGTTTAATCAATGATGGCAATGTCCATGAAAACCCTAAAAGTTCCTAATCCATTAGGGTAACTCATGTAATTTTAAATATAAATTGGTTCTACTATAAACCCCACCCCCATTGAAAAGAATTTCTTGCTAGCATTAATGGAGCCTCAGGTGGTGATAGTGCACAGCTATGTTCTATGTATGCTTATTTTGGTGGGGGGAGAGGGAGAGGAAGAAGAGAGGGGATGAAGACAGAGTGAAAGACGCACAGAGAGTACCGTTAAGCGCCAGCTACTGGGGGTCATGCTTTACACTAGTTCATTTCATCTCTCTGATGATCTGGCCAAGTAGATATTATTACTTGTATTTTGACAGATCAGCACACAGAAGGTTAGGAATGTTAACAAGGTCACATAGTAGGGGTGAAACTCAATCCCAGATGTAGCTGATTCCAAAGGTTTGTTTTCCACCAGTATTAGCACCATCATTCTCAACGACTGTCTCCAACTGACAAAGGGGAAAGATGAAATCCAGAACGTAATTCACACATTTAAGTGGCCAGGAAACTGAAGGATACAGAGGTGACAAAATCTGTGAAACAGTTCCAGAGGATCTGGACTTTCTGGTTCTACGATTGCACTTTATCATCCTCAATAAACATTAATGAGGTACCAGAATCACACAAGGTTATCTCTGTTGCGCAGCATTGTAGAAGGTCATCAAAGCAGCAAACAGCTCCTTGAAAATTTCAACATGTCTCTTACAGACTGAGCTTCAAACTCTAGGCTAGGCTCACAAGCAAACTGGTGGATGATAGAAAGGCTCAGAATGCAGGTACATTTTCCTGATCCTTGGCTATATATAGGACCTGGAAGAATATCTTTTTCAAAGGGAATCGTTCAAAATGTGGATCTCTTACTACACTTCTAAATACAAAGAAACGTTAATAAGGAAGAATTCACTGCCTGTGATAGCACTTTTGTCCTAGTTCTTGAAATCTTTCTAAAATTGCTAAGGTATTTTAAACTTTTTTCAAAAATGGGACTTTGCAGGAAGTAGCTAATAATAAAAACTGGGGAATTCATTATTGATTATTTCATAAAATACACACTCATTTTATGGTTTTATGATTTACTCAAAAGAGAGGCGAACTTTTTCATCTTTTGAAACCATAACCAAGAGTAAAGATGTTGCGTAATTATTTTCAACCATTATCTCCTAAGTGGAAAAATCAATACGTGTTATTTTTTTCAGGTACTAAAAAAAAAAGACTTGAAGTCCATCCTCTAAAAATAGAAAGGCCATTTTATTTTATATGAGTTAGTTGGAAGTCTCATCTTAATTATGCTTACTCATTGAGTGTACTTATTACATAATGGTAATATATTAAATATCATTAATTAACAGAACAAGTCTTAACAGAGAACAAGTTGTTGAATGCTAAACACATTAGAAATATTACATATAACAAGAGTTTTCAAAATATAATTTTTGTATTTATGCTGAACTATGGCTTTGTGTGTTATTCTCACATTCAAGTACATAGAAAAATCCCCAAAGTTTGCATTTTATCAGAGTTTCAATGATCTAAAAGCTCTCTTGTACTTCATTTACCAAATCATATACTACCTTACTTCTAAAACTGGATAAAAGTATGTGTTTCTGTAAGAAAAAAAATGAACAATACTATTTCTTTCTAAAAACAAAATCTATTGTGGTGCCTGGGTAGCTCAGTCGGTTAAGTGTCTGACTTCAACTCAGGTCATGATCTTGCAGTTCGTGAGTTCAAGCCCCGCATCAGGCTCTGTGCTGACAGCTCGGAGCCTGGAGCTGCTTCAGTTTCTGTGTCTTCCTTTCTCTCTGCCCCTCCCCTCCTCGTGCTCGGTCTCTGTCAAAAATAAACATCTTAAAAAATTAAAAAAAAATCTATCGAGATTTTTAATTTCACACAAACTCATGCTTAGGAATTGAAGAGAAAGAGTATTCTCATAACTACTAATGATCACAGGAGATTATCTGGAAGACTTATAATTCAGTCACCTATGTACACATATACTTTCACATTTTACTGTCCATGGGCACCTGGCTGGCTCAGCTGGTGGAGCGTGCAACTCTTGATCTCAGGGTTGTGGGTTCAAGCCTGACATGGGATGTAGACTTTACTTAAACAAAAATCAAATCAAATCACATTTTACTGTCCATTTCATAAAGAGCCCCTCCAACTCCCAAAACTCTGACTGGGCAAAATGGTTGAGCTACAGTGAGTTATTAAGTTACCCATAATCACGTAACAAAGATGTGTTAAGATGTCATGAAGCTGGGGGGCCTGGGTGGCTCAGTCGGTTGAGCCCCTGGCTCGATTTTGGCTCAGGTCATGATCCCAGGGTTGTGAGATGGAGTTTTGCATCGGGCTCTGCTGACAGTGAAGAGCCTGCTTGGGATTTTCTCTCTCCCTCTCTCTCTCTCTCTCTCTGTCCCTCCCCGTCTCATGCTCTCTTATGCTCTCCCTCTCAAAAAAAAAAAAAAAAAAAAAAAAAAAAAAAAAAAAGATGTCATGAAGTCAACTGGGTGAGAATTCACATACTGTCAGTCATTGTTATGTTATAAAACACCTTTGCAAGGGAAAAGAATTACGAAAGAAGATGTTCAGCAGCTCTGAAATAAATTAATCCTCAAGAAAGTTGGTTTAATTTACATCGATAGGGAAAATGGAATGATTTATCCATTTAAGTTGTAACTTAATGTTGTTCCAACTTTAACATATTCATTACATTTCTAAATCAGGGGCTGGGAATTTTGTTCTATAAGGAGCCAGACAGTATTTTAAGCTTTGTGAGCCAGACAGTCTCTCACAATTACTCAACTGTACCATTGATGTGTGAAAGCAGCCGCACAAAATATGTCAGTGAATGGGCATGGCTGTATTCTGATAAAACTTTATTCATAAAAAAAAAAAAAAGATGGGGGGGGGGGCACAGTGCCGGTTGTGTCCTAAATGATTTGTCCTGAAGTTCAGAAGACAGTATAGCTTATGAATACAACAAAAGAAGCTTAGTCTATCAATGCTGACGCCTATTTGGGGGCTGAAGTTTCCTTTCCCTTTGGGGGTTCTCAGCTGTGCCCCTGAGTGGCTTGGCTGTCATACCTACGTGCCTCCTGAATTACAAGGGTGTTGGTGTTCAAGGCAATAGGCAAGCAAAGCTTGATAACAATACAGCAGTCCCCACAAGTGACGTGGAGTCAGCACCTGGTCAGGGTGGGGTGAAGTTCGTCAGGAAGGCTGCCTTGTAAGGTGTAAGTAAATCTTAAACCTGTTCTTAAAGGACAAAGGTGGATGGGGGCTTAAAAAGAAGCATCAGGGAAGGAACAGTTAGAAGAGGAGGGCGGGAGGAGCCAAGGGGGTGTGTGGGAGGAAGGATGAAGTGGGACGGGGGCGGGGGAAGGAGGTGAATGGACAGCTTCTCTGTAGGAAGACAGGAGAATTGTCAGGATTGGCCAGGGTGGAATCGTGGTGGAGTCTGGGCTCTGGGGGCATCTGGGTGGCTCAGTTGGTTAAGTGTCCGACTCTTGATTTCAGCATTGATAGCGCAAAGCCTGCTTGAGATTCTCTCTCTCTCTCTCTCTCTCTCTCTCTCTCTCTCTGTCTCTCTCTCTGCCCACCCCTCCCTCTCTCTGCCTCTCTCAGAATAAGAGAATAAATAAAGAGTCTGGGCTCTGGAACCCAAATGTCCAGCTTTGGCTCCCAACTCGTCCACTCTCTTAGGCAAGTCACTCGAACTTTCTGTGTCTCAGTTTTTTCACGGGTAGAATGGGAATAATAATAGTTCCTACCTCAGAGGATTGTTATGAGGCTGGCATGAACTAAAACATGTTCAGCACCTACAACGGTACCTGGCCCCTTGTTAGAACTCAATGAAACATTAGAAAGCAAGAGTGGAAGGAAAAAAGAGAACTACTTTCAGGGCAGCTATGCTGAGAAGGCAGAAAAACCTCATGGCTAACATTTCTTAAGCAGAAGGAAGTAATTCACATGTCGCTCTTCAATGATACGACACTTTTTCCGGGAAGAATTTCTAGTCAGAGCCACTGACTAGGTAGTCCTAAAAATTGAAGCCTCATCCCGAAAATGCGGCATCATTTCTTACAGCTTTCCTCAGCATTGTGTATCTCCCTCGACACAGAATGCATTATAGACAGGATTCCTGAACATCAGTGTAAAGTGAGATCATTACCCATCATGGACACACAAGCAGAAAGGAGAATGTGGAACCAAAAAGAATGCTCGGATCATAAGCTTGGTAACTAGCTAGACAGTGGTGACCTCGGGGGGTATGAGGAAACTTAGGAAATGGGAGAGGGTGGTGACAGAATTCTTACTTCCCAACTGCCAGCCCCACAATTTCCTTTCTGGGCACTTCCCAGATTAACTCATGCGATTTTTGGGAAATTGGATAAGTGGTTGTAGATTATAGTAACTTAAAACAAGAAGAAGAAAAAAAAAGAGAAGAAAAGGGAATTTTGGATGGTGCAAACAATTCTTCCAGGAGCGTTCCTTCCAAAATAATGGATAAATAACTCATTCTATTCCATTTAAAATCCGAGTCTCTCTAAAGATGAGAGTAGAGCCAGAATGTAGATGGGAGGGTTTGAAGCCGTTATCCTGAACTCCCTCATCTTTGTGGTTGAAACGGGGGCCCTGATATCAGGAGATGTTGCCAAATTTCCCCGTTGGTTCTCTCGAGACTTGATTTCCCACAACTTGGCGGGAGTGGGGGTTACTGCTTTTTCATCTGATGAGAAGACACAATGCTCATCCTGTCTGCTGATGTGATTTCCAGGTCATTCCGGCAACAACAATGTCCTTGGCAGCAAGAAAGAGAGCGTGTTGCAACAACAGAATTGGAGTGAGTACAGTCCCGTTGGGGCCAAAGCGCATGAGCAGTTGCTGATGCAGCAGCAAAGCTTCCCAAACCGTCAGTGGCAGGACCACAGGCTTAGCGACGTGCCATTTGCAACGATTACACGATAATATGGAAAGTGCGAAGTTTTTCTTTTTCAGTTTCTTTTTTTTCTCTTCCCACAAAAATTTACCTTTGAGGTCCAGTCTTCAGACCTTTCCTCAATCTTCAGTTGTCACTAAAGGTTTTCAAAGAAAGGGGATTTGTAAGTCATACCCAGAGCCCCAGTCGATTTCATAATTCTCATATATTTGTTATTTTTTGTGGCGCGTATAAAATACTTTGGGAAAGTGTATCCTCAGTTCTGTGAAAGACTGGCTTGCTACGATCGGGAGAATTGTCCTTATCCAGTATAAAGAAGATAACGGGTTATTTTCTCAAACATGTAGTATGTACCTATTATATACAAAATTGTAGGTAAGTTAAAAGGAAAGGAAGGTAATACTTATTAACCTTCTGTTACTATGCTCAGAACTCGATATTCCAACTCGATATTCTTATTTAATGCTCTCAAAGGCACTAAGTGGGAAGTATTATGATCTTTGTTTCACTGACCGAGAAATTGATCCTCAGAGAAAGCAAATAATTTGCCAGCGTAGCCAGTAGGTGAATTTGCATCCAAATCCATCAGACTCCAAAATTCACAATCTTTACACTATTTATGCCGTGACCATTGCTATTAAGTAACACCGAGGGCTTCCAATAATCTCTAAGGAAGGGGGATCAATTAATAAACAAGCAGTCACAGTAAATATTCCTGGCTGAGCTGGCTCCCAGAGATTCAGTATTTTTCAAAAATACCCTAGGTGATTCTAATTGTGATCCCAGGGGTGAGAACCAGTTTTTTAAAGCATACATACTTATATCTGTATTACATATTTATATCCATAACAGAAAATTTATATTTTTAAAATTTACCTTTTGACATTTGATATTTATCTAGGCTTATAATTACTTTCTAATTGTTTATAGTCCATCTTTGTTCCTGATACACTATAGGTATTCAGTATATATTAGTTTTCAGTTTCCCCCCTCTGGTACTTTCTAAATCATAATTTGCAGTTTGACTTTGTATTACCTCTCTATTGTACTTACATTCTTAAGAAAGACACTTGAGATATTTCTAAATCCCTGAACGCCAAAATGTCAGAACACTTATCTAGATTTTTCTCTCCAATCATATTTCCATTAGGAATCTTTTGTTCCCCGACATATCCTTTAATGGCAAATTAGTCATCTTTTCAACGATCATTTTTCTTTGTCCTTGGAGGGCAGTGAGTTCAGAATAACCAAGACGCCTTTCACGCCGGTGTTGGGCTTAACACACCAGGCTTTGCTCCCCCACACCGTGCTTGAAAATCACTGGAAGTCATGCTTCAGCAACATTACAGATTATTACGTGCCAACGAGCTGCAGGAACTCTGGAGTGCCAAGGCGGTGGTGGAGGAGGGGCGTGTTGAATAATACTGCTCATGTTCTATCAATGATAGTGAGGCTGCCTACTTAATTAAAATTTCCAGCTTATATTGACTAGATGCAATAAAGCGTTCCTAAGCACTTTTCTCACTTGGTGGCAGCTATGGGAAGCCTGCGTTTAAGTCAGACCAGGCATCTTCCGAGTCTAGAAAAGACCAAAGCGTCATAAAAGTGAGAAAGGCTGGATCTTGGGGTGGGAGACGGGGTCACCAAGGCTTGGCTTCTGTATTAACTGTTCCTACTATCTCCCCCGACTCAACTGTTCCTCGCTCCTTCCCTTTGTCGCTTCTTGATTTTGTTTCCAAATGCTTTGGTTTTGCTGAGTCATTTAAATGAACCCCGACTCGGGCAAATTCAGATCCCCAGAGTCACTTTTCTAAAGCCAGGCCCCTTTGTAGCGATGAGAAGTCAGAAATAATAAATGACCTAAAACATCAACAGCGCACTTCTTGATGAGCAAGTGAAGCAACTTGCACAGGCCACAGTAGTACAGAAGAATCCGGATTGGAATTAGACTCCAAATGCATCATTCTTCGCTTTCGGCTGGAAGGATTTTGGTGTCGTGATTAAAACCCGAGCGCTAGCATTTCCGTGAGATCCTGACAAGTTCACCAACCTCCCTGAATTATAGTTTTCTCATCCATGAAGTGGGAATAATTGTATCTATCTCTTGGGGGGTTATTAAAAGGGCTAAATGATATATGTAAAGCCCAACATCCCACAACATACACTATGTAGGTAACTGCTTATTCTGCTTACGCATTAGGTCTCCTAAACCCTCTAGGAGTGGCAATATTATCACATCAAAGGAAAAGGACATGTACCCCTTCCCTTCATTTCTGTAGACTTTAAGTCGTGATTATCATTGACTAACAACGTCACTGAAACAATATGGAGCTTCTTTTTGGAAAAGGTAGACCTATACAAACTTTTGCTTGGGCCGTAACATTTCCTATGGGCAAATTTCACACTTTTTTCTCCTTTCTCTGGCTCTCGTTCATGAAATGAAAGATGCTTAAAGGCTTATAATCTTTGTCTCGAACACAGTATGGTTCTCCAAGGGGGGGCAGTTCTGCCCCCGCCAAGGTGACCTTCGGCAATGTCCAGGACACTTTTGGTTGTCAACAATGTGGAGCCGGGTTGGTGTTGGTGGGCGGTAGGGGGCGGTGGGGGGGAGAGGAATGGTACTAGTATCTAAACCCTGTTCGAACACTACACTGTTGACTGATCCCTGCACAATGCAGGGCCACTCACAGCATCAGGACCAAATCTGGATGAAAGATTTGGGAGTCAGGAGACCAGACACCAAAATGTGTGTGCTTAGGATGTAGTCAAGGTTCTGTGAAGTAGAAAGTACACACAACGGGGAGAAGGTACCAGATTTCAGTGGTCCCTTGAAACGGAAAAGCCTCCGGTATACAAAAGCACAGATTTCCCAGAGACAGTGGCAAGCCCCACAACCTTTTCGTGAGTCTAATCAAATGGCAGGGACGTCACCCTCTTTGTTCTTTTATGATTCAGACCTAAGCAAACCGAGATCTTAAGACCTGGGGCTGCGGGGTGGCCGGGGAACAGCAGCAGTTGAACCGAAGCCTGCGCGTGATGCTGAGACTTGAAACAGACCAGGAGCAAACGTGTAAGAACATGTGCCGGTCGGCGCCTCCTTTGTTTTTCAGATGCTTCTGTCATCACTTCTGAATGTGATCACAGTCATTGGTGCTGTGTACTGCATGTTAGTATCTCTCCGGGCTCTCTCGGAAGGCCCTCTCATTTGTAACTCTCAAGTGAACAGCACTTCCAGTTGTGAATTTTCATTCAACAACTTAAGGTGAGTCACCTGATTTTCACGGACTGTCTTACATGCTGCAGCTAGTTACACGAGAAGAGTGTGGTGTTGACATGGGGCCCACGTTGTTCTTTGATGGCGTGGCTGGGACACACACTCTTAGGGATTTAGCACATTTTCCCCGATTGCCACAATCTCACAGAAACGGAGGAACCACTACGTTCAGAATGCTTTGGGGGTGATCCTGTCTAAAAGGAGTAGTTGCCTCAGATGGCTCATCCTGGTCTTTTAAAAATCCGTGGCTGCCTAGGTGTATGTGTATCAAGAATTCCGAGAAATATACGCCAGAAATTTAGCTTTGATCTTTGGAGAATGGTAACGGAAGATGCCCTGGGGAAGTGAAGGGAGCATTGACTTTCTACACTTCTGAACTAACTAAATGTCTAAGTCCTAAGCGTATGTTACCTTTATAATTTAAAAAGTTGACTAAAAACACAATACATAAAATCTAGAACCTTCCTTATAAGCCCTAAAAGAAACAAAGCAGTCAAAAGATTCATGCACTTACTATAAATATACCGTAGGCACGGGAATGAATCCACTCTAACGCCTACAGCCACAACACTGAAGTTACTTGTAAATGGCTCATTTCAGTCTTGTAAGATGGTTCTGTGCCTGAATCTAAGCACTGAATTTGTAAAACTGGAAGAACAGAACAACCTACTCCATCAGTTACCTATAGGTTTCTCAGTTTGGAAAATAATCAGAATTCGCTTTTGGAATTATGTGAAAAAAAATTTCCCCCTCATTTCCTCTTATCTTGCTACATTAAAAAATAAAGATCTCTCGGGGGCACCTGGGTGGCTTAGTTGGTTGAGCCTCCAACTTCGGCTCAGGTCATGATCTCACAGTTCATGAGTTCCAAGCCCCACATCAGGCTCCGTGCTGACAGCTCAGAGCCTGGAGCCTGCTTCAGATTTTGTCTCCCTCTCTCTTTGCCCCTCCCCTGCTTGCCCTCTGTCTCTCTCTCCAAAATAAACATTAACAATTTTTTTAAATAAAAAATAAAAATCTCTCAAAATTTGCAGACTGCAGTTGCCGTGAATCAAAATTCAAAAACATTCCGTTTCCTAATAGATCCGAAGTTTAAAATCAGAGATTGTAGGCACAGGTGCTGTGCACATTTAGTCCTTCGGAGAGGACAAGTCAGCATACACCAGGCTAAGCTCTGCAGATAAGAGTCACTCTAGTTGGGGACACAGACAGTTACAGAGAGTAAACAGTTACAAGAGCGATCCTACACTTGCTGGCAAACCGCAGAAAGCACACGCCTATTCTATGCGCTGAAAATACTGTCATCTTCCCCGGATAAATGTCAGCTTTGGGATCCAGAAATGCAAACTGTCTAAGAACACTTAGCCTTACTCCATAGTAAACTGAGGAAACATCATCTTAGGACGGTTCGTGTTAGGGCTAGAAGCTCTCATTTTCCAGACCTGGTTACAGTGGGCACGGATGGATGGTAATCAGACATACTGAACATGCCTTTTGTCAGCAGAAGTTGCACATCTCGCTTAAGAGCAGATACATCATTGCAGTTTTGCACGAAGGATTGAGCTCCACGAAAGAGGTGCCTCCTTGATTTGCATGTCTTTAGCAAGTAGAACGCCTGTATAATTAGGTTGAACCACAGGAGATGAATATTCAACCATTTCTGACATAGCAAATTTCATATGGTTCAACCTAAGAGCAGGCGCTATAGAATGATGGGCTATATAATCAACGAAAGTTTTGTAGCTATCACAGTACATGGACACATGACCAGAAACCTCGAACTTAGCTATAGTTTTTGGGCACAGTATTTCAAAGTAGTTGTGTGTGTGTGTGTGTTTTAATGTTTATTTATTATTGAGAGAGAGAGACAGACAGAGCATTAGCATGGGAGGGGCAGAGAGAGAGGGAGACACAGAATCGGAAGCAGGCTCCAGGCTCTGAGCTGTCAGCACAGAGCCCGACGCGGGGCTTGAACTCACAAACCATGAGATCACGACCTCAGCCAAAGTCGACGGTTAACTGACCGAGCCACCCAGGTGCCCCTCGAGGTACTTGTGTTTTATTATACTCGTCCTTTTCTGTGAGTGTAAGAAACAGCACAATGCTGCATTCTTTCTTCATGATGATATTCCTGAATATCTTCTCTCGTTTCTTGTGTTTCAGCAACATCCATCCAGAATCCTTCGATCTACAGTGGTTCTTCAGAGAGTCCTGCGTGGCTCCTGCTGAGGTCACTGATCCCACCCTCAGTGGCACCAGGGCCAGTGATGGTGGACGCTATAGCTTGAACTTCAGTTCTAAAGAAAACAGACACAGGATGATCCATTTTTCAGTGTTCTTGGGCCTGCTGCTTGTGGGGATTCTCGAGCTCATGTGTGGGCTCAGTCAGATGGCCATCGGTCTTCTCGGCTGTCTGTGTGGAGTCACTAAGCGGAGAAGTAGGATTGTGTAGTTTTGTGGCAATCAGGTGGGAATCTTAGCAGTTTGAATCATCTGGGGATTGCGTTTAAAAGACACTCTTTCAGAAGTTCAATAGCGGAATGCGTCTAGGAAGCTACAGGAATCTTTTTAGGCCAAAAGTCACCTTTGAGGTGGTTAAAAAAGAAAAAAAAATCAGCCTTTCACGTATCAAGCAAGAGCAATCATCAGTGGTTGACTTGGAGGAAAGGCTGAGAGAAGTTTTCAGTTTGTTTTGTAGCTTTCGGTACTTCTGTACTATTTGAATTTTTAAGGACTATATTCTTGTGTGTGGAGGGAGAAGGGAGCGAGGGGGAAGGAAAAGGGGGTGGGGAGGGAGGGAGGACAGGAAGGAACAGTTGTCCTGGAAGTGAAAATATAGAACTTGTTTTACTATATTTCTTTATACTTGAAATAAAAAAAAGAATAAACAGATAACCTGAATGTTTTTAGACCTAATTTCTAGCTCACAATATGGGGAAGAGGACACACTAGGACAAACCCCAAAGGTGGGCATTGAACAGACAATAGCCCAGTTTTCAACAAGAAAATATACGGGAGAATAAAAGGCGTGATGGGCAGAGGGTGCTACTCTAGATTAAGAGGCCTGATTCAATGAAATGCATCTTGCGGACTCTATCAGGGATAACTGGGGAGACGTATACAAGGATTGGTTTGGGGGGCGATGCCTGGAGGGCTCAGTCAGTGAGTGTGCGACTCTTGATCTGGGAGTTGTGAGTTCGAGACCCACATTGGGCGTAGAGATTACTTAAAAAAATAAATAGGGGGCACATGGGTGGTGCAGTCGGTTAAGCCTCCTACTCTTGATTTCAGCTCCCGTCATGATCACACGGTTCTTGAGAGTGAGCCCCATGCCAGGCTCTGCGCGGACAGGCTGCTTGGGATTCTCTCTCTCTTGACCCCTCCCCTCCCCTACTCATGCTGTCTCTCAAAATAAACATTAATAGACAAGTAGATGGATGGATAAAGAAATAAATAAGAACTGGTTTCAGTGATGTTCTTAAACAATTATTGCTAATATTTTTAGGTGTGACAATGGTTTAACGGTTATACAGAAAATGTTCTTGTTTTTGAAGAAATGTAGATTTACATGAGTGTTCTTATTTTTATTATTTTTTAAAATGTTTATTCATTTTTGAGAGAGAGAGAGAGAGAGCACGAGCAGGGGAGGGGCAGAGAGAGAGAGGGAGACACAGAATCTGAAGCAGGCTTCGGGCTCTGAGCTGTCAGCACAGAATCCAATATCGGGCTTGAACCCATAAACCGCAAGATCACGACCTGAGCCAAAGTTGGATGCGTAACTGACTGAGCCACCCAGGTACCCCCGTGAATGTTATTTTTTAAAAAATGTATATGTATATGTTTGGGGGGAAATGTCATGTTTGTTTTTTTTTTTTTTTATTTTTTTAACGTTTATTTATTTTTGAGACAGAGAGAGACAGAGCATGAACGGGGGAGGGGCAGAGAGAGAGGGAGACACAGAATCGGAAGCAGGCTCCAGGCTCTGAGCCATCAGCCCAGAGCCCGATGCGGGGCTCGAACTCACGGACCGTGAGATCGTGACCTGAGCTGAAGTCGGACGCTTAACCGACTGAGCCACCCAGGCGCCCCGAAATGTCATGTTTTTAAAATACTTCAGCCAAAAAATGAAGCAATGGAAAAATGTTAATTGTTATATTTAGGTGACAGGTGTATCGCAATCCATTACATTCTTCTCTTTTCTTGTTTGTATTCTTTCACGCTTGAAAATAAATGCCTAGAGAAAAACCAGTCTTTCGAAAGCTTCTTTCTATATATGCCAGTCTTTAAGAGACACGATAACAAAACCATGCATGTACCATATTAAAATGTTGTAAGACAGATAAAACTAAAAATCCCATTTTCTGAATGTCATCATTCTTGCATTTGATTTCAATTATGTATGTTTACTGGGCTTCAGGTTCTAGAAATAATTTTCAATACCTGTATTATAGCCGTCCCCATCCCCAACCGGTAACATCAAGAACACACAGGCATTTCTTTCTGGTTCTGTCTGCTGCATAAAGACCCTCTCCCCACGCCCCCACATATGCTTATTTATCCTTAAGGTCTGGCTTTAGTATCTCCTACTCCAGAAAGCCTTCCCAGGGCGCAGGATTCCAACCAAGGTAGCACTTATCAAACCATGGTCATCATACCTGTCACAACGGAACGTAAATGTTTTGTGTCTGTTCCTGCCGGAAAATGTAAGAGACAGGAACTGTGTCGTTCTCAACCACTTAGCTCTTTCTTAGCTCTCGCTTAGCTCTCGTTAGCTCTTTCTCGCTTCGGAGCCTTAGCAGGGCCGGTCCTCTGCCCAGCCCCCGGCCCCCACTCATATATTCTCGGGCTGCACCCTCTTCATTCTTAAGATTGCAGCACAACCAAAAACAAACAAACAAATAAAAAATATCACTGTACTTGAAAAAAAAAAAGATTTCTGCACAACCATCAACTTGTTCTCAGGGGCCTTCCCTCACCACCTAACGAAGATTTCCCTTGACTCTCCCTTTTAGCATTCCGTCACCGATACTACTCATCACGATGGCAACAGCACTTTTATTTGTGGCTTCTTACATTTCACTCCCCACCCCCTCCCCCGCCCCCCAACACCATATGCTCCATGGGACCCGAGATACGTCTCTTTTATTCACTCCTGGTATCCTCAGTAGCAAGTACAGTGCCTGATGCAAGGTGGGGCTGCTGTAAATATTTTGTTGAGTGAACGAGTGGATCTCACCTTTCGTACTCAGCTTTTGGGGAGAGTCAATGCTGACTGAATGAGCGTCAACCTGCTAATTGCCATAAAATTAGGACACAAGTAAAACAAACGTGACCGCTCACCGGACCGGACAGTACAAGGGTCAGCGGTGGTGCGCAGAATCTTCTCATCACCCCGGAGATGGGTGGGATGACCCCAGTTCTCCACAGGGACACGAAGACAGAGACTTAAGCCTCTTGTTTGAGAGCAAAAGAAAGGATGGTTGGCAGTACTCGTGGCTATTTGAGTCTTGTGGGAACGACTCCCTTGGATTACATGCCTACAGCAAAGACCACCTGAGGTTAAGCATCTTTTGGGGACCATGCCATTTCTGTTCTGGTACCTACACTTACACGTGCATGTATGTAACACACACACGTAGTCACTCGCAAAGCTCACCCATTCTTTTTCACTTCATCCCATGTTCAATCTTGTTTCGGAGTCTTTAAACTTTTTTTTGGCTGTATCCACAGCAAAACACTCTCCTCTCCCTTATCCTTCAGCATATATCCCAAGTTCCTCTTCAATAAAATTTTATTTTTTACTTTTTAATATATTTTGAGAGAGAGAGAGAGAGAGAGAGAGAGAGAGCAAATAGGGGAGGGGCAGAGAGTGGGAGACAGAATCCCAAGCAGGTTCTGTGCTGCCACAGCAGAGCCAGGTGTGGGCCTCGAACTCCCAAACCGTGAGATCATGACCTGAGAGGAAATCAAGAGTGAGATGCTTAACCAACGGAGCCACCTAGGCACCCCTCCAGAAGATCATTTTATAATCCTCTAATTGTTTAAAGAGGCTTACCCCCTCCTTCTCCATGGGACGGTCAACTCCTTACAGACGGTCAGAGCCTGCGGCCTTCCTGCTGTACCCGCTTACCACAGGGGTCAGGGCGTGCACACGCGAGTGTCTACTTCGTGACACAGTAACACGTTGTAAGTAAGTAGCAGTTATGGTGAATTAAACCTTTTTTGAGTTTGAGGCCCAGGAAAGACAGTGCAATTTCAGTATCACTGTAATTGAGACGCTAGAAAACATTCATTCAAGAAAGGAAGGAGAGCTCTCTGGCAAATACATTTTCATAAAATTACCCCTCAAAGTGTAAATAACCCGCTACTGCATCGACAAGGATTCCCAGAAGTAGGAAAAAAAACCCCAACCACCACCTACCACCCACCTCTGAAGGCAGTGGAACATGCTCACTGTACTAGAGCGTGGGGCTGACCTCTGTACGCCTGGCCCTGACTACACTCCTGCCACTTTCCCTGCACCAGGAATCCTTTCCTCTTTCTCTGCTTGTTGAAATCGCTACGTGTATATGCATGCATTTCGAGGCTCAGCTCAAACACCTAAGAAGTGTTTCTTGACCCTCCTGACCAGGAATGGATTTGTTCCTCTCAACTCCAAATCCACCTTCTAACAGTGGTGAGCAACCTCCAGGCGAGGGAGGCTGGCATAATGGAGCTTGGCTTTGGACTGATTCAAGTGCTTCTGGTTTTTAGATCTGTGACAAGGCGAAAGCTGGATGGGAAGTTGATTTCCCGTCTTCCCTTTCCCTGGGGGGGGGGAGGGGGGGTTGTCTTTTGAGGTCCCAGCTTCATGCAGGGATCCTGTGCCCAAGACACGGAACTGTTATCTCCTGCCCCCTGCACAGCCACTAAAGGAGAAAGTTCTAGGTCTCCAGGATTTGGTAAAAATCAACAGGGGAAAAAAACCCAGCTTTTGTGCTGATCTCCTGGAATGCCTCCTTGTATTTCATTTTTGGCCCAAGCAGAATCCTTTTCATGCCTGTCCAGCAAAAGAAGTACTAATTTTATCCATCGTTTTTTATCACTTTTGTGGTTTCAACTGGATCACTCAGAAATTACCTTGTGACACACACACACACACACACACACACACACACACACACACACAGAGCTAGAATTAATATAATCACATCATTAGGCTATTATAAAAGTCAGAAGATTTTCATAGGTTAAAAAAAATTTGTCATCAAACTCATGATAAATTCTAGGAAGAGAAGAATGCTTCCTCCAAGTATCTTTTTGTTTTGTTTTTTGTTTTAAATGTTTATTTGTTGGGGCGCCTGGGTGGCTCAGTCGGTTAAGCATCCGACTTCAGCTCAGGTCACGATCTCGCGGTCCGTGAGTTCGAGCCCCGCGTCGGGCTCTGGGCTGACGGCTCAGAGCCTGGAGCCTGCTTCCGATTCTGTGTGTCCCTCTCTCTCTGCCCCTCCCCTGTTCATGCTCTGTCTCTCTCTGTCCCAAAAATAAATAAAAAACGTTAAAAAAATTAAAAAAAAAATAAATGTTTATTTGTTTTTGAGTGAGAGAGAGAGAGAGACAGAGACACAGAGAATCCCAAGCAGGCTCCACACTGTCAGCACAGAGCCCGATGTGGAGCTCAAACTCACGAACTGCAAGATGATGACCAGAGCTGAAATCAAGAGTTGGATACTTAGATGACTGAGCCATCCAGGTGCCCTCCCAAGTCAGGTGCCCTCCCGCCAGGTATTTTATTTTGGAAGGACGGGGGAGAAACAAGAACACAAACATTAAATACATCTATCTAAGGAATTTCCTTCAACTGCCTTTCCTGAAATTGATGGCCTGGGTAGAAAGATATTGAAGACATGTGGAGAGCCCCACGTCTAATTAAAATCCTATCTGTTTCTGAATGCAAAACAGGGATGAAAAACTGGGAGAGCTAAAGGGTCCCAGGATTTAGTTTCACTGGTGCATTTAAATCCCCTGAGATCGTGCATCTTGGCTAAAAACTACAACAGAAAAAGCAGACACATCTCAAGTTGTTTTCATCCGAACCACTTTACAGATCCTGCGACTTACGTAACCACCTGTAATGCGACCAGCGCCTCCCGCTGCCGGGACGGAGACCCGAAAGGAAGCACGGGAGGTCCTTGCTACCTGCAAAGTCATTACTTGCATTTCCTGCTCCTGAGGCGGGAAGACTTACGTTCATTAACGGTAATATGATAGAAGACATCGCTCACGGCACAGCATGATGAAATAAAACTTCTTGACAGACAACCGTTGCTTTCGTTGACAGTTTATTAAATACACTACATTTGTACCTTATTCTGTGGTTTTTTAAATCATTCACACGGGGCTTAGTAAAAACATACTTTATAGAAAACCATCTGCAAAATTAAAATAAAAATAAGAATGCACATTTTACACATGTATTAGATAAACTGCTGGAAATGTCAGGAATTATTTTTTTTTTTTTTTTTTTTTTTTTTAAATTTTATTTTTTTCAACGTTTTTTATTTATTTTTGGGACAGAGAGAGACAGAGCATGAACGGGGGAGGGGCAGAGAGAGAGGGAGACACAGAATCGGAAACAGGCTCCAGGCTCCGAGCCATCAGCCCAGAGCCCGACGCGGGGCTCGAACTCACGGACCGCGAGATCGTGACCTGGCTGAAGTCGGACGCTTAACCGACTGCGCCACCCAGGCGCCCCTGTCAGGAATTATTTTAACGAAAGTGACTGTAAAACATGAGGCGCCTTGACTTCATTAAACCTGACACCAGACCATGACTATGGAAGCGCGGACACTGAAGTGTGGATGCAAAAACGTCTATTGACGGAACTGTTTCACTTAATCGCGTTTGAGAAACAGGACAAAATAAAGGACTAGTCTTCTTTTACAGATACTTCTCTAACTCCACTCACTATGCACTCTCTTTCCCATTCAGAGAATTAATTGTGCGGACTGATGAGGCAAAAATCATTTCCCTTAAAGAAAAACAAACTAGAGCCTATTTACAAAACATGCAAAGGGAGAATGTGAAGTGTGCGCGTGTTACTGCAGAACTGCGCGACAGTGACCACAGCGGAGGGAGAGAATGGGCCTTTACTTCCCCGAGTTATCAGCCCTTCCCCCCTCCTTTCTGGAAGAAATACACGGGCAGGGCACGGACTATAAAACGGCATACAATGCAAACACAGAAACAGAGAAGTTTGCAAGTTCTTTATGTTTCCAGCTGTTGAGACAGAATTTTCCAGAGCCGAGGTTACCTCTAGCGGCGAAACCAGAGCCAGCTGTTAAGCAGCCAGAACGCTACAGTAATCGAATACATGACCATTTCTCTCTTCGCGCGCTCTTTGTTCTCCTCTTCTAGAAGCTGTAGACGTCTATTTAGTTTGATTATCTAAGTGAAAAACAAACGACAACAAACCAAATAGAAGCTTTAGTGCAAGGAGCAATCAGAGTCTCAGGAAGTAGCAGGACTTGTCAAAAGAATTCTGATAAACACTTGGAGCAAAATGAACCCTATAGAGAAAAAATGCCACCCAAGACAGCTTCAATTCCGAGATAATCTTCTCCCTTTCCCTTCTCCAAATTTCTGAGTCAGAAAAGAGTGTACTTTCCGTCCTTCCTCGATTAAGTGTGAGGTGAGGAAACCGTGGCACGCTGACAGCTAATTCCGACAGGGGGGACCAAGCACACACCGAGGCAGGTGCAGCACAGCAGGATGAGCTCCTGTCTCTGCTCCTTCTACAAGCTTCTGTCACTCGGCCTCAGTTGCTCATCTTTAGCCTGCGTTAACTGCCTTCCCTATCCGCTGAGCTCCTGATGGGATCTCGTAACAGCCTATTGTGGCGGGCCCTGTGCTCTGTCACCCGGACCCTTCAAGGGCTGAAAGGCTAGGAATTCTCTCGTTGACAGCACTGCCCTCGGCTGCTGATCCCTACCACGGACAGCCCTGGGCTGAACGACTGCCCTGCCCAAGCACATGCTCCCTTCCTGGGGCAGCTGCGTGCGTCCAGTAACTGGTTCACAATGGGGTTCAAGGCCCAGGCCCCCCGCTCCACCCGGCCTCAGGCCCCTCGTGAGGCTGGCCACGTGCAGACACCGCAGCCCAACACTCCCCTCGTGCCCCATCCTGCTTCCTCTCCTTCCCCTGCAGGTGGTAACTGCGGGAGCACTCCCGGGGCAGGCTTTCGTGCCAACCTGCAACCCACAATCTGCTTTCTGTATAAAAACACAATGAGCTCTGTAGAGCACTATGAATGCTCTATGGGATTACTATCATTATGTTAGAGAAGGTGAAGGAAGAGATTTTCACAGAATGTGGAATCCTTAGCATTTTGAGGACCGAGAACTCCAACCTGGAGGGGTGCGGGGGGCGGGGGGGCGGTGGGAATGGGAGTCTACGGACAGTGGTGCAGAGATAACCATTTTCACAACCTGGAAAGGTACGTCACTTTTTAATCAGTGCTGAGGAGCCATTTTTCTCTTAGGGCCAGTAAAAAAAAGATAAATAAAGTGCTTAGAGTTAATCACCTTTTCCCAACCACTCACAACGAGAGGGGCTTATTTGGTGCCACGGGATGCTATGTTCTTACACTAAACGATCCATCTTATCGTCAATGAAAAAAACGGGGCATTGATCTTGAGTCGTTACGATATTTTTATCTGGGCAGCAGCAACACCAAGGCCGCTTTTTAACATGGAGAGTGGATTACATTTTCTCTCTTGAAGCCAGGCGGCCCATGGGTTCCCCATCCCAGGATGAATGGAGTACAGGCTGGTGGGTTTCCAAATTGGCAACGGACCGAGGGAGCTTCCCCTGCCGCCGGGGTCACAGACGTGAACTCTGTAGAATCTTCTCGAGATGCGGTGCTTGCGCCTGGTCTCAGAAGCTGGGTTTCCCACCTGGCTTTCTACTACTTGTCACAGGACGTGTGTGACCTGTTTACAATGACTCGATCTTTGTCTGCTACTAGTTCAGCCTCTAAGCTAAGGATCGAATGGATGTTGTTACAACCCCGAAGCTCCTGCTGTACTCTCAGAAAGCAAGGTTGTTGGTCTGACTGTGAATTCTACGACAAATGCCAGAGAAACTCCCTTTCTTCAGCAGGCGAGGTATAAATAAATATACGTGAGACCTTCTGACACAGCATCCATTTAGTAAATAAACGAGACTCACGAGAAAAAAAGCAGTATTTGTTTCATATTATCGTTATGTTGAATCTTTAAAATGATATTGACTGATTCTAATGCCAAGATATTTAGTTTCTTGATCTTAGAAATACTTTCTTTCATTCACGTCTCCTCTACGCCTGTTCGGCACAGACACAATTACAACGCTGACTGCGCCTTCTCCACGTGTGTGTGTCTGTGTGATTCCAGAGGCCGTGGGGCCGCATATTAAAAATGTGCATATGCAACTGCACTGCCAAGGCAGGACTTATGACAGAACACGAGAAATACGTTCATAGACGCGCTGCGCAAACCGGAAGCAGTGACTTCCAAAGCGGAAGTCTCCAACATCGTACCACCGGTCCCCAAAGTGACTTCCACATCTCAAAAAGTCAATCGAGCAGTCTAGTGGCTATGCTCGTTGGCTAAAATGCCGAGAGTCTTTGTTAGTGGCCAGAATTGTACCCATCCATTTTGGTAACACCGTTTCACGCTGATTAAAATGTGTAAATGGTGGCTTAACATACCTTTAATCAAAATGGAAAAGTCAATTATGGCTTATTAAAAACAGCTGGACAAATAAAATAATTCGTGGGTTCCACAGGAGAGAAAATGGTAACATGTTAAAAAGTATCGGTAACATACTGTATGAATATAATTTAGGATTCTCTCTTGTCTAGTACATTAAATACCTGCCGTCTCAACGAAGCCGCATCTACAACAGTCATGTCGTCCGAAGTTCCTTCAATTGTTGCATCTATATGTGACATGCCATGCCTAGCAGATGAGACATAAAAATGCAATTTAATATTACAACAGAACTAAGAGTACCCGGGTAAGTCACATCATGTGCTGGGCAATGCTCAAAGAACTGTTCAGAAGACTGATATTTAACAACAGGAATTACTAAAATATTTTACCATCGGAATTGGTACTAACAAAGGAAAACAGAGGAAGAAGCAAAAAGTAGTTTGAGCAATGATTTAGGAGCTGCCACTCTGAAACAGAACAACGCATAATTCTTCCACAAACTTCTGTCCGTATGTAGCTCCACAGGAGTCCCTGTCGAGACTCACTGGCCGGGAACACTAACTTTAGCTAAAAAAAATAACATAGATTTTTTAAAAATTTCTCCTCCTCTTCTCATCGCCTCTTACCATTTCTACTCTCTACTTATTTCTAATTACCTGTTCTCTACTGTGTCTCCCACAGAAACAATGATAAAATCACCTGAGGACATCTTGTCACTGCATTCAGATCCAGAATTGGCTCAAAGATTAATCATTAAGCGGCTGTGTATAAAATAATACTGGAAAGCCACGAAGAACCACCCCAGGGAAAGCACATTAAAAAATACTTCTTTTTCGAATACAGTTACTTCTAAACGAGCACTGACTTTTAAATGCCTGGCAATAAACCTCTGAGAAACAAATACACACAAATGCTATGCTTCCCCTTTGCCTGGATTTCCACTTCTTAAGCTTATTTTAATTAACAGCTTAATTGAGATATAATTTACATACCATACAATTCACCTCACATGTTTATATCCTCACTATTTTAATCCTGTACGGTTATTTCCCTAAAATGGCATAGTAACTTCCCCAAATGAGCAGAATCTAAATCAACTGAATTAAAAAGTCACTCCTTTGTCATCCAGAGAGAGTTGGCACATGGATTACATTATTCTAATCTTTCAAAGAAGTCCCCGTTACAAAAAGCACATAACCACACAAAGGGGTATGAAGAAAATTATAGTTTTCATCCAGGCACGTTCAAGACAAGTCTATTCAGAAAATCCTGTTTCATATGCTGTTGAAAATAATCCAAAAATAACTTAATAAAGTATGTGGAACAGGATTTATTTTATAATCATTCACTGTGTTCCCAGCCAGGGTCGTCATTCTGAACACAGATGATAACCATACGTGTTGCAGTTTCAATGGCTGATGGTGCGTCTCGACTCTAGAACAATGTCTACATGTTCCTTTCATCGCTAAATGAACTTGCTTTCGCATTTCACCACTCCTTTCTTCACTGCAAGAGGAAATATCCTCGAATACTGAGACTAACTGCATCTGAGAAGTAAGCTTCTATGTGAGTAGAACAATGAGTTTATAAATATCTGAGATAATTATTCTTTTGAAGATTAAGACCGAATTATTACATGACTGGAGAAAAAAACACGGGTTGAAGATTCCTTTTCTCTACACTTTATGTCAAAATAAAACTTTTCGGGTGGGTGGCTCGGTTAAGTATCTGACTTCAGCTCAGGTCATAATCTCACAGTTGGTGGGTTTGAGCCTCGTGTCCGGCTCTGTGCTAACAGCTCACAGCCTGGAGCCTGCTTCAGAGTCTGTGTCTCCCTCTCTCTGCTCCTCCCCTACTTGTACTCTTGTCTCTCTCTCTCTCTAAAATAAAAATAAACATTAAAGAAAATAAAACTTCTATTTCCCTGAGGTTGCCTATGAGATATAAACTGGGGGGACAAGAGGGGCGCCTGCGTGGCTCAATTGGTTAGGCGTCCGACCTTGGCTCATGTCATGATCTCACGGTTCACAAGTTCGAGCCCCATGTCGGGCTCTGCGCTGACAGCTGAGAGTCTGCAGACTGCTTTGGATTCTGTGTCTCCCTCTCTCTGCCCTTCCCCTGCGCTCGCGGGCCCTCTCTCTCTCTCTCTCTCTCTCAAAAATACATAAACATTAAAAAAAAATTTAAACTGGGGGGGAAAAAAGAAGCAATGGCTTCAAAGGTAAAGGAACCCCAGACTGAACACAGAGAATGAAATATAAGTGATGGGAATTACTCATTTTAAATCCTGAATTAAATAAGGTGTTAAACACCTGTGAAGGAAATCTTCATTTGCAAAGGAATCTAAGGATATGGCAAAAGGCCTTACGTATATAATTCAACTTACAATAGAAAAAAAAAAAAACATTAAAAGAGCTATATATATCAGATATAAAAAGCTGTATTTGTCAGAACTAAAATCTCTGTAAGAAATGTTAAGTCAGCTCACTGCCTGAAAGTTCTTTCAGGGAAAGAGAAAAGGATCACGAACTTCCAGTTCCAACTTCTGGGAAATATACAAAGGTAGTAAACTTACAATGGCCTGAACTGATACTGTGAAAGAAACCGGTGAGCAGAGGAGAGGGTAAGGCACCACTAAGGACACACTCTTCAATTCCTCTAACCTGAATGCAGTATTATTAAGAAACTGATGTTTCCCTCTTCTCTTGCCTAAAAATCAACGTGTCAGATTCCTCTCATCATAGAAATAATGCTGACAGTTTTAACTCTACTGCCGTGGGTAATAGATTTCTGCTTAAAATGAACAAAATTAGCTCTGAAAAAGTTACAGTTAATGGTATCTGCGAATACCAACCAATTTTCTTTTCCCCAGAAGATGGGAAATGGGAATTTTGGCACCTCAGACCTTAAGCATTCATATGTGCCAGTCTATCTGTCCTTGTGCATGCCAGGAAGGTATAATTACCGAGGCTAAGCATGTCTGAAGGAATGAAAACAAGAGGGAAGAGCTTAAATCAACAGATGATGAAAACTCTTTGAACTAAATTCCTTTTCTAAACGTTTAACTGTCTAGACTGTCGATGCTGATTTCCCCCATTTTAAGACGATTGTTTATCTACACGTGGCGAATGCCACCCCAGGCAATTAACAAGAAAGGAAATGGTAGACAGAGCCTCGGGCAACAATTAAAATGATGCACATAAAACAAGATTTAAGACGGCCTTTTGTGTGTTTCAGCGTGATCCTCGATAAGCTACCAAACCTGTATTTACATGAAATATCTCAGATGTGCACATGGTACCTTCACCGCCAAGCATTTTTCTTCATACTCTGGTTGGCAAACGTCCTGAACGATTAGACTCAGGGTTCTCAGAGAAAAGCCAGGATGTACTCAGAGAGGAAAACTGTGAGCAGTTCAAGCTAGAACACAAAGGCAAGGCTACTACATGCAAAATACAAAGGCAGTCAACTGTTTAGCCTGATAAGTACAAAGTCTCAAAATTTACCTGACGTTGTCATGATGAGGATTAGAAGTGGCGGCAGCAGACCCACCCCGCAACACGGGTCTAAGGCAGGTTTTTGCGGGAGAAGGCACAAGACAGAATCAGGAAACAGAGAAGTGATAAAATAAAAGCAAAAACAAGACAAAAACATGTCAAATAGGATTATATTGTATGTTGTGATACAATATAATATCTGTCAAATACTTTAAAGATCGTTGCAGGACAGGCCCTCCCTTTTGATTTTCATAAATTTAAGGTTTTACCGCAGGTCAAGAACCAAGAGGAAACTCGTGTGACAAGACAGCACCCGCGTAAAACTTTTTTTTCCCTTTGGTGCTTATATTTTAATTTATGAAATTCAAGAGAGAGGACAACTCTGTCTAAAAAGTGTAATTTCCCTTTTCTCGTCGGAAAGAAAAGATCACCCGCAACCCTGGAAGCGTGTCAAGAACTGGTGGGTAGCACCTGCACGATCGCGGCTGCCCGTCTGGTGTCAGCGGCCCAGGTTAAGTCCCATTTCCCACGGCTCCTTCCCTCCCACCTCACTCGTTGGACTCACGCCTCGTATCCTACCGTAGCTGCATCTCATTCAAGCCTCGGCTCCCAGAAGCAAAACTGCAAGCCTGGGTTCTGGAGCTGAGGCCGTCAGAGGACATCTAGGGTGCGGCACAGAAGCACAGCCAAACAGCGCGTCTCTTCTGGAGAGACCCCCCAGCAGCCGCACACTGGGCAGCTGGTTATAAAAGACTGCGCTAAACTGGGACACTTTGTGGGGACTGTCACCAGCCTCAGGACATACGCTGGTTCTAGAGGGCAGTGAGTGCTCCACCGAGGTGAGCAGTAACCCTTCCGATAACTTTCACTTTTAAAAATCAGAAGACAAAAACTCTGTGGTTTCTGGTCAATTGCCCAAAAAGCAATCGGCAGTAATTGGCGACCAGAGAAAGGAGGCTGAGCTACAGGGGCCAGAGAAGGATTTTAAGAATTATTACATTGTATTTCAAGTGTCTCATTTTCTCAGTACTGGTCGGGTGTTGCCTGCATTGAAGTATCAAGGCAATGCTTAATTATAGTCAACGTTTAATATCAAATGAACTAGTTTTTTTCTGTTAAGTTGGTACAGCTGTAAAACTTTGGCTACAATACGAATCACTATTTCCTCCCAAGTTAATTTATGTAAGACAATTTTCATGTTTAGCTTGTACGTTTCCTGGAGGCACAACTGGTGCTTAAAGAAATTTCGGGAGCCTACAGGATAAAGAATTCTGAGGCTGTGGGAGACGTTAGACTTCTATTGTGCTGGTTAAAGAACAGTGAGAAAGCACATAAGCCTTAAACAGGTTTTAAATCATCCCGTTCTGCTCCTATAATTAATTACTCTGTGGCATTAGGAAAACTTGCTTCACTGCAATCTTACAGCACGCTCGTCTGAGAATGCTTAAGTAAATGAAGCCGCTGCTGGGTGCTACTTAAAGCTTTTATTAAAGAATTCACACTAATATGTTCAATATGGATCTGCCATAGTCAACATATGCCACCACAGAGATTTCCCTCCTATAATGCAGAGCCAGAAAATAGTACAGTTACCTTTCACAACGTATTTCATTTTGTCTTCTCACACTGGCAATTGACACATATAATATAAAAGTAAATTAGACAGGTATTTGGCAAAGTTAGAAACTTCATTCAAGTACCAGTTTCTACCATAAGTATGATTTAATACATTAAAAGAAATCTTTTCTAAGTCCGGTAATATGTTCAACGATAATAATTTTGTAACTAAAGAGGCAAAAGGGAAGGAGAGCCACGGCTCTCCAAGTTCTGGCATTAACTTGTATATTGACATTTTTGAGTAAATAAATGGTCTGACTTAATAAAATATGTGTTTCTTTAGTAAAAAAATAAAAAAGGAAACTGCTACAGTAAATAAACAGTAATATATTTATATGCATACTTGCAAAAATACAAATACAAATTAAAACACGATGGTTTCATATTCTATTCACTCAAAGCCAATATAATCTGCTCACGAAAAACTGTATAAAAATAATCAAGCCCCTTCTAAAAATAAAACTTAAGCATGCTAAGCATGACTAATCTGTTGATATTTAAATAATGTTCTTAACATGGGAATTAAGTTTCTTTTTTTAAATGTGAATATTTTGCGTTGGAGAATGAAACACGGAGGTCTGGCAGATGTCAGGAGACTCAAGTGTTTCCTGACCAGCCAAGGACTAAATCACAACAACATTTTAAATTCAAAGAACACACCTATCTGAGGTGTTTGGGTACATTTCTGATACCTCAATTTTCCAAATGCACAGCACTGACCCACAGGCATCAAGGATTTGATTTTGTCTTCATGTTGAGCTTGGTTTTAAATCAAGTAAGTTCTCATCAGATGAGAAAACAAAAATATAGTACATAAACTTTCCCACAGTGTTCCTTAAAGTGTAAACTGAGAATTGTTCTTCCATGAAGTAACTGTGAATCTGTATTTTTTAATAATAAGGCAGACAGTAAGTTCCTTTTTTTCTTTCTTTCTGCTGATTAGTTCTAGCTTAATGTAACTGTACCTAAGGTAAAGGCATAAGACCGAAGATAGGATATTACATGAGCATAACCACCAAAGAGTAATAAAATAGAAAGGAAAAAATGATGTACACAGCAAGGAACATAAAAGCACTTAAAACTTTATAAGCAGTATTACTGTAATAATCATGCAGGTAGAACATTATCCAAATTTCACATTCCTACTTCTTATATCTGCAAAGTCATGCCAGACAGTTCTCTTGTAGAAATAAAAAATGATTTGGTACTTACAATTCTGATTAAATCTTGTTCAACATTTAGATCATAAGAGATTGAAATGTAATTTAAAAAAAAAAGGCAAGAAAAAAAAAAAAAACCTTTGAATAATGGAAGCATCCAATAAGACTAATAAGAATCTAACCCTCCAGGCTCCAAGGTAACATAACTAATGGTATGTATCCAGGAGCAAAAAATTATTAATACAATTACTTTATGAATTTTTAAAACCTCATTTAAGTAAGATAATTCCTTTCCAGAAAAAAACGGATTTTAAAGCTATCAATTTATGATAATTAAAAAATTAATAACTAAAAACTTCACTTAGGGCTCAATACAGTTTTTTGTAATAAAAGAATACAAAGTAAATTCTACATTAGTAAGATTTCTGATTTTCTATTTTTGAAGTTGAGGCAAAATTCTTTTCCATTAATGGGCAAGGACTGTTTTGTGAAGTCACAATTATTTTATCTATATAGAATCTATAAATATCTTCCTCACTCAGCTATTTTCACTGTTAATAGCATTTGATATGATATAATTCGACCTAATAATCTAGTCTCTTCTAAGGACCTACTGTAATTAAAAAGTGAAAGACGACACCTGGTGAAGAAATCTACTTTAAGGAGGGAGGAGAAAAGAGGCCTTTGGGAATATCAGTTCTTAAATGCCAGGTACTTTATATTCAATGCCTTTTAAAGGACTTACCACAGTCCTAAATAAAGAATTTGAGGCCATTATTACTTAGATCTTAAATAAAGATAGTGGTGGGAATCTAGAAAACTAGATTATAGGTAATACTATTATAAACTAGGTAATACTATTATTGCCTGGTGCTTTTTTTTTTTCTTCCTTTTTTAACAGATGAAGAAAATGAGGCCCAGAGAAGCTAAACAACTTGCCCAAGGTCATTGTGCAGCTAGCTATTCAGTGGGGTGGGTCAACACTGAATCTGGCTGGCTCCCCGATTCCATGCTGCTTCTTACAGGCTCCAAATATTCTGAGGCAGTTCTAAACCTTTGGGGAGAGGGATGTATGTGTATATGCAAACACACACACACATATACACGAATATACATGTACATACATGTATGTATCATTTTCCCCTGCTATGAGCTTCCTCTTTTAAGCTCTTTCTGGTACGGCTTTAAGTCGTTGGGCCCAAATGTATACCACTACATTAACGCGGGGCAGGCTTAGAAACACCAGTCGATGGCATGGACAAGTGCTCACGAAGTACAGTAAAATCTCTGAGGCTTGCGTGACGATCAAAAGCATTCAACAAGAAAGTCTGTTTGGAGTGAGCCATAAGACGTGTCAGTTCCTAAGGTAAGAAACAAGGTTTACTGGCAGGGCCAGCTTAACTTACGGGGGAATTCTTCAAAAGTTAACAGTCTACTAAACTGTCCATGAAAATTCAAATGGTGACGCACAGAGTCACTAGATAAAATGTTTGGAGTTGGAATGAAACGGACTCTGCCTTTCCCACGCTATGCCAAAAAGTCCCCCAATTTTATCTTTTAAAAAATACTATGCAGCAAAGAAGCAAGGGCACAAAATATCTGAAATAACGGCAAGGAAAAATCAAGCCCAAGTGTACTACTGACAATTTCACTGGGAGATGTCCAAAAGTGAGATACCTTATCAATCCTGAAAAATATCAGTATTACCAGAAAGACAGCAGCATTTGGGGTTTTCAGTACAGGCCCAGAAATCCCGAGCTAGAAGGAAAGTGAACAAGTGTCCTAAAACCTACACTGACATTGTCTTGTCAGTTTGGCTTCGGTAGCCCAATCATCTTAGTATCGCAGCGATGAAACCAAAAGACTCGCTAAAGAAAATCAGTACGCTTCAGTCCAACAGCCTACACTCCATCCGACAGTATGCCTCAGCATATTCCAGTGGAGTCAAGTACTTAGGTCAACAGAGCCTTGGGGGAAAAAAAAAATCATTATACCTCCTGTTTCTAGTTACTAACTGAATACTCTCCCTGACTAAAGAGAAGCTAAGAGCATCTTGTGAAATGTGAATTTTGGACAATAATTTCGATTTAAAAGAAAGCAAAGCAGGTTGTTTTAAGCCACCGCATCTTAGGAAGAGACGAAGGTGCAAACACAAAAGGAAGACACCACAGTCCACTAACAAGGAGCCAAACAAAAAACAAACAAACAAAAAAAAAAGCAACACAGCCAGCGAGAGTCACTGATGGCCAGTCACCTGCGATTTTCATCCAGCACATCCAAGATCTGCTGGTAAGCCCTACGAGTGGAAGACTGGATAAGCGACAAAATGCCTCGAGCGGAGGGAAGATTAGCTCCACCTTCAGGTAATGTTTGGGGAAGACAGGCCCGGACCTGTTGGGGCGCCGGTGTCACACTGTTTCCGGGAGAACAGCAAGCGAAGAGAAAAACACTCAAGTCAGACTCTTATGAAACTTCAGCAGAGCAGTTTCCCCCAACACTTCGTCCTGTAAAAAATTACCTTCGTTGTCTTGCCCCTTTTCCCACCCTTCCCTCTCCCCCAGGAAAACAGTCAAAGCAAGCAAGTTCATCAACATATTGTTTTTAAAAAAACCAGCTACAATGCAACGCCCGTGACCGTGCAGCCTTACACATCAAATTGAACAAACTGAATACGAGAGGCAACTTTGCAGCGGGAAGAGAACCACAGCGAGCAGTGTGTTCAACGCCGAGCTCCGGAGAAGCGGCATTCTTTAGTCGCCGTGTGTCTTCCCATCCAGGAAGTCACATGTCTAGCAACCAGCGCTGCCCTGTGACTTACGGGTGGTGAGGAGATTGGGACAGAGAGTTCTGGGACACAGGTGTCAGGGTTCAAACACATGAATCAAGAGTGATCCCACGAAAACGCCATTTCCAATCTTTCACAGAGACAATGAAGCGAGCTGAGGGTATGATGCGTAAATTTCAACCGAATTCAAGTTTCAGAAGGTTGCGACAAAAGCATTTTGATAGCTTCATTATATGAAAGCACATGTTCTCTAGCTAAATGACTGAAACATAAAACCACTCCTGATTCTGTGCAGAGAGTGAACAGAGAGGCAAGACAGTTCTTAGATTACCCAGATGGATGTTAAGGCAGCATTTCTGGGCTTCCGGGTGACAGTAACCTTAATCACTCTTTCAGGTGTAAGCTGAGAGTCACAATTTCTTTGGCTCCACTGCCAAGGCTTCTTAAAAGCTGAACATATTTGAATGAAACAATTTTATCGTTCGAACATCCACTCTTGAGCTTGGTGTATTTTCGGAGAGCTGTTTAATGTCAGCTGTGTGAGGTATTTAAGTGATACCAGGACTTGCTTGGCATCTGGTTTGTTATATGAAGAGGCTTTGTTGCAACAAAAGGACTGTGACCCTGGGATGTGGGCTCAAAACTTTTTCTCAATGTCAGGGCAAAACTACCTTGGGTTAAACCTCACTCTTGTGTATTTCACCCAAAAGAATGAAAGGTGGAGCAGTGAACAGCTGAAAAGAGAAAAATCTTTTATTTTGATTTATGTAAACTTTTCTAACTTAACATGCATTTTGTTTGGAAATCACAACATAAGTGGGATAACTGTTGAAAGGACTAACATGTGATATTATACACAGAGTCCCTAGAACATTAAAAACAGGGGTGCCTGGGTGGTTCCGTCAGTTAAGCATCTGACTCTTGATCTTGGCTCAGGTCATGATCTCACAGGTTCGGGAGTCTGAGGCCCACATCAGGCTCTGTGCTGGCAGCGTGAGCCTGCTTGGGATTCCCTTCCTCTCTCCCTCCCCCCCCCCCAACCCCCCTCCAGCCCTGCTTGTTCCCTTTCTTTCAAAATAAATAAACTTAAAAAAAAAAGAAAACCCACAATTTTGTGAATAACTGTGAATGTCTTAGTGACCCAAAGCAAGAAGTATTATAAATATGAAAACCCTGTTTTCCAGACTACTTAGAAGAGAAAGATCTAAGCCATATCTATGCATATTGAGAAATTAATTTATCAGGGCTGATTCCCTACAGGAATTTGGCCTAATGCTGCCAAGATAAGAGCAAATTTTCAGGTACAGGCTCATGGATGATTACCCTAAACATCTGTCCAGAGATTCTGGAATATACATAAGCCAACTTACCAACCGACCCATGGTACTTGGCAAAACCCATACTGAGCATCCAAGAAGAATAAAAAAAAAAAAAATCAGTGTTATCTGGGATACAAAGTCTAGGTACTAGCCTTGTACTCAGAGTTCTTTAGGGAGCAGAGGGAAAATCTCAAGTTCTTGCTCTCTGTGAGACAGCAGACTGAATTCATGTCAGAAAAATGTCACCAGAGGCAGGAATGAAAATGTATTAGTTATGCATTACCATAAACAAACAATCCAACTTATACTCTTCCTGACAGAGCTCCAACAAACCTGGCTAAATTTACTTAGGAAAATTGTAAAAGACTAATCAGTACAGTATTTTGATGTAATTAAAATTTTTATCTTAGCATTTTGGGGCTTAAATCAAACACTTTGAGTATCATTCCGTATTAGTAAATAAATCAGCTACACACTAATGTGTTAAAATCTCTAACAATCACCATTTAGAATTATAATCCTAGAGCAATAATGGCAATAAACTAAATCCAAATCCAGGACAGAAGGATGATGGATTTTTTTGTCCACTAAAAATGAAAGAAGGGTTACTTCCTTTGAGAGAAAAGATTTTGTCAAGAACAGGAGGTACTGTTTGTTTAAAGTTCTCAAAGTGCAAGTACTTCCTGTCCATATACAGATCAGTTGGTAATTTATAAAGTAGTCAAGCATAAACTAATTTCAGAATAACTGCAAAGAAGTTGGGGAGTTATTAACTCCCCAAGAGGGAGGGAATGCACAGAAGGTTGAGTTTTAAAACCGTCTAGGGGCACCTGGGTGGCTCAGGCAGTTAAGCATCTACTCGATTGTGGCTCTGGTCATGATCTCATGATTCCTGGGATCAAGCCCGGCATTGGGCTTTGTGCAGACACTGCAGAGCCTGCTTGGGATTCTCTCTCTGCCCCCATCCCCATTTGCACGCACAGGTGCACATGCTCTCTCTCAAAATAAATAAATAATGACAATATTTTAAAAATTTAATGAAAAAGTCTATAAGATCTCTAATTCTAAGATTCTATGCATGATCATGTGAAAATTGGAATATGATAAAAAATGAAAAAAAACTTACATGATCCTTAATTGTACCTTAAGAAAAAATATTTTATGTAGAAAAAGATGAAATTAAGTCTTTATCAATACTAGTAAAGATATTTATTTTTCAAAGACCAACATCAAAAGCATATTTGGACTTTTGGCGGTTTCTCAAAAGTTTTAAAGATTAGTAAGAAATTTAACTTTTCAGTATTTATATGGTAATCCTTCGCATAAACACCAAAAACAGAACAGAAACTATTTTTAAAACTGTTGAACACTTTGGGCAGTGTATGTATAGATGCAATGCCCTTGACTGTTAACTTTTATTTCCATCTATAGTTGCACCAAACGATTAAATCACAAATGACCAAAGTTACCCTAATTAGAAGCAATGGATACTTCAGCCATTTTTCTTTTTTAAAGATTCAAGCAGCCTTGCAAAGCAAGCCTTCAAAGCAGGCTTTGGTTTTGGTTTACAAACAGACAAATTTAAGAACAGAAAAGAGTAAGCCCATTTTAGCAATCGGCCTGATGCTGGCTAGAATGTCCACCACTGGCAACAGCTGTGGAGGGAAACGGTGCTTTTAGGATTTTCATCTCTGTCCACTCATCCACCCAAACAAGGTGTAGTGACTTTTTGTTTTGACAAGTGAACTACTGTGAAAAGCAAAAAAGTCAACATACTGCCAAGGCACTGGGATTATTTAAGCAAATGTTATCTGATTAGTAATTTAATAAAATTGCACTTTGATAATAAATTGATTCCTACTAATGTTATAAAACAGCAAAGCCTCAACTTCTTCTTTTGTAAAAGATTAGGAAATTCTGAAGACAGCTCTGATGTTTACCATATAATTTCACCAGGAATAGCTCTACCTGATGCCTATATGAAATCCTACTGCATGAATGGGAAGTAAACAACACTAGCCAATGTCAGAACCAAAATTTAAATGAAAATTTACTTGTCATTATTAAGAGGTAAGTCCAAAGTCAAGTACCTCTTTCCCATGGATTTTCACAGGAATAACGTTTCTCAAACTGTGAGGGTAACGTCTTTGGTGAGGCTCCAACCTCTTCCAGAAAACAGTAAAAGGTAAAATTGTGAAAAGAGAAAAAAATGTTCATGGAAACGCAAATTTTGTACCTTTCTCTTGAAATTTTAAATAGAAAACCTTAACTTGTTGCCACTGTCTAAGGCAATTTACTGGTTCCAAGAAGCACAGTAAAAGAACCAGAAGAAGAAAAACATCACTGGTTGCCAGAGTGATTTCTGTTGCTTAAGAACCGCATCAGCTGCTGAGTTCCTGTACCACGCACTAAAATATCCCCACAACAGGCCAGTCACTCCTGCACCTTCTTTTGGCAGAAAGAGTAGGTTTAAATGATCTCAAAACATTCTTCCAAGCATAATTTTAATCTATGGAATTAAGAAAAACAAAAACAAAAAAAAACCCCTAATGACAAACCACTCTTAGACTCCTCCTTCTGGATCAAAATAAGAAAGCAAGAAAAGATGGGTGCTAAAACTGAAAAAAGGTTGGGATCACTGAAGCTGGTTGACTCTGTACAGAACTAATATGCCCACCAAAAAGCAAGGCAAATAAAATAAAAAATGATGCTTGGTCCTTATGTGCAAATTATTCCATTTTATTTTCACTATACACTCCAAATCATACCTAACTTCCTTAATTGGTCTAGTTTTTTTTTTTTTTTTTTTTCCTTAACAAAATGTGTAAGGACAGTTTGAGAAATCCCAACACCAAGGAACTGAGAAGCCCAAACAGTAAGAGCATTAGGGTATTATATGATAATTACGTGGCGAAATATTAGTACAACATAAGCCTGCAAAATTAAAACAACTCCTAGCTGTGAAAAGCAGAGCAGAGAAATTCTTACGTGTACTCCGGTGCAGAAATCGGTGCCTGGAACCTTGACATTTTATTTCTTGGGGCAGAATATGATCTGTGCCACCTTAAATAATAATTATGCTTCTTTTACATATTCGGCTTTCATAACACAAAGAAAAAGCGAGATACAAGTCTACTGGTCAGAATTCAGTTTTGTGTCAATAGCTGGCAATAATCGATTCTACTGTCTCTGGAAAGCGATTAAGAAAACGAAGGCCAGTGTTTCTGCTCCCATGTCTACATGCACTTTTATCTTAAAGCCAAGGAATAAACTAAAGTGGAGGCAGGCAAAGGTTCACGGACCATGACACATAATTAATCGTGCATTACAAAGAAGAGACCAAAACAGGTGAAGACAGCAAGAATTTAATAATTACTTTAGTGGAAGTAAAATATTGCTGTTTTATAATAAATTAACAACTTCGTCCTTACTGCGTCACTAACACCAAATATATGATAGTGCTCATTGTATAAAATTCCTAATGTTAATTAAATGTAGATTCTTAAAGATGAAATCAACTACAAATTTTTGAAGTTAATAATGGAAGGGGAAGAAAAAGCCAGGTTACATCATTAACAAAAAGATGCTTAAGTAGGGGTGCCTGGGTGGCTCAGTTGGTGAAGCATCTGACTCCTGACTGCAGTTCAGGTCATGATCTAATGGTTCACGAGATCGAGCCTTGCATGGGGCTCTGTGCTGACAGCACGGAGCATGCTTGGGGTTCTCTCTCTCTCTCTGCCCCCCTCTCTTGCTCTATCTCAAAATAAATAAATATATTTTTTTAAAAAAGATTCTCTTTAAGAGAAATGCTTAAGTATCTTATCGTAATATGGTAATATACATAATTACCATACAAAAAAGTATGGTTATGTAATCTAAGAATTTCACTATGAAAATGCAGAGTTAAATATTCATGTTATCTTTACTACCAAACATTAAAACATTTTTTGTTTTATTAAACATCTAGAAAGCGCCATTAAGGCGACTTAAATACAAAAGGAAAGCAAGGATTAGTTGACTCTGCTAATCTTCTCTGTTATGAGGAACTTAGGTAACTGAAAAAATTCCTATGAACGAATTATCTACTCTAAATTATACCTCTTTAGGCTGGTTTTCATACATAATACAACTGTTTCCTTTCTCTTCAATCAAACTCAGCTACCAATAATTACACATTTTGTGGAAAAAAAGAAAAAAATGCTACACTAAAATAGACCTGTTTTTATCTAATATGAAATTTCAAAGTAATTAAAGACCTGAGAGCCTGGGTGGCTCAGTCGGTTAAGTGTCCTACTTCGGGTCAGGTCACGATCTTGCGGTTCACGAGTTCGAGCCCCGCGTCAGTCTCTGTGCTGACAGCTCAGAGCCTGGAGCCGGCTTCAGATTCTCTGTGTGTGTGTGTCTCTCTCTCTGTCCCTCCCCCGTTTGTGCTCTCTCTTTCTCAAAAATAAATAAATATTAAAAAAAATTCTTAAAAAAAAAAGACCTAAATAATCAGCCACATCTTATATGAAGATATGTGGCTTATATGAAGAACAGAAAAGTTTATGAGAAACCTTTGCTGCCTTGAAAAAGATTACAAGTAGAAAATAACAAAAGCCCTTGATCATTCTGACAGGTGCTAAATCTCAAGAAGCCATCTTAGACATAAACTATGTTGTCTTTTTTACCATTTGGGTAATATACTGGGAAACGTACTAGGAAAATGGATTTCACGGACCGGCTGACATCACTGCCAGCCAGGCATCTCCAGAAAAACATGTAATTACCATAAAAATTTTTATATTAATGGTTGAACTTGTCAGGTAAGTATTTTCGGAGGGAGATATATATTCATTTTAACCTACTGTCTACTTACATAACCCTCCAGAGTAACGATAGCTACTTAAGGACACATTTCAAGATTCCCCACGAGACGAAAGCACGTCTAGTCCTCCTCCACGCCTAACGCTAAAGAAGAAAGTTCCTACCCCATCAAAGCCCCTTCGGCATCTCTGTATTCTTCAGTCAGCGCCAAACTAGCACTTGATGTGGTCTGACACCAATGGCTATTGTACTGTGCTCCAGTATACAGTACTGAGTACTCCAGTAGGGTACTGAGCTCTAGTGCTCTTAAATATACGTTTAAGTGTTTGGCTTTTGTCCAGATTGGCAAACTGCGAGAGAGACGCCCCATCTCCTGATCCTGTTGCAGTTCCCGGACAGGCTAACATGATGCCTGGCATCAGATGTGGTTCGTGAGCAATGAGTTCATGAAAACTGACTGCAAATGTAAAGAAGATACCTTAATTTACACAAGCAACCTAAATCATCTATTTAAAAATGCCACAATCACCAATGGATGTGAGACTTAAAATTCTGACCAGATTTTAAGGGGATATTGTATGTGTAAAAACCCACTAATTTTAATGAAACAACAACAAAAAACCATGTGCCTGATCTAAAACATCTTATAGTGGGGTAGCTTTGATCAGAAGACAGTAACATAACCAAATGAGAAAGACTAGTTTACGTGGCCTTTTAAACAACAGACTCGTATTTTTGGAAAATGAAATGGATCTAACAATTCGATGACTCAGTAGGCAGAGAGCTAAACAATAATCCTGGGAAGTAAAGCAATTCGCTTGCCTGTGCTTACACTGGTTACCACGGCTCAGTAGAAGCAGAATGGGGCGCCTGGGGGGCTCAGTCGGTTGGGCGTCTGACTTGGGCTCGGGTCATGATCTCACGGCTGGTGAGTTCGAGCCCCGCGTCAGGCTCTGTGCTGACCGCTCAGAGCCTGGAGCCTGCTTCAGATTCTGTCTCCCTCTCTCCCTGCCCCTCCCCCACTCATTCTCTGTCTCTCTCAAAAATAAACAAACATTAAAAAAATTTTTTTCAGTAGCCGAGCTGGAAGGGCTAGTTCACAATCTTATGATCAACTGAGTAACTTGAAAACAAAGACATTTGCTTCAAGTGTTTCCTTTTGTTTTTTTTTTTTTGCTCCAATCTACACCCTAGGTAAACATTCCTGAAGGCTGCACAGAACTGAGCACTAACATTTATCAACTTTTCCTAAGTATACTTTATAGGCAATTCCGAAAATAAGTAAATCAGACTTTTAGAATTCTGTCATATGTGTAGAAGAGGGGAATGCTACTGGAAAACTCCCATGACGTATTTTAAGGCTCTAAAAATAACTGCAAAAAATGGAAAACTGATGTAAATGTCAAACAGATTTCAAACACGTAAAAGCAAATTATTTACTTTTTTCTCAGGTTCTTAGGCACAAAATGCACACTTCTTCCTCTTTAAAAAACTATTTGAGAGTTAAGAAAAAAAAGAAGTAACTTATGGAGAAAATGACAGGACACTGGATGTTGAAAACTTATGCAGGAGACATACTTCCCCGTGTTGTACTCACATTGAGTCAGCTCTGAGCAGCTGTCCGTTTGGGCGAACGGCATTCTCACTCATGGAGCGCTCTCTTTTTAGCCTGCCAACTGCACGGATCTGTTCAGTTCGGCACAAAGATGGGGAAAGGAACGGAAAAGACTGTCAGGAGCCTAGTAGAGCTACTTACCATCCAAAGAACCTCAGTCCAAGGCTATTCACAAAACTTACAATTCACAAAGAACACAGAACCAAGAATTGTTGCTAAACAGGAGTATTGAAAACAGGTTAAAAAAAAAAACAACCCTACTTATTATCATGCGGACAAACTTAGGAATGCTTATTTACCTCATGAAAAGGTACTTCTGGTTTCTATTTAAGTGTCCACATTACTTGGTAAGATTATATGTGCATTTATTATAATTTAAATAATACACTTCCATTAATTAAGAACACTTTACAACAGTTTTTAAAGGCACGTATTTTATAGGAAATGGGAGGTACTTGTGTTACGAACAAATGTTCCAGGCTTCTGGGGCTAAAACAAATTCAGATTTGGTTGGATATGTAAAAACTAGACTAAAAAAAGCTAATACTAGCTTAAAGGTTCTGGCATTCCAGAGACCTCCACAGTCTCCTACCCCACACACTCTTCTGACAAAACGTATCACTGACCTTTTCCATTAAGGGGAAGGATTTATGTCCCCTTCCTTTAAATTGGGTGGGCTGGTTACTGCTACAGAGATGATGCAATGTGGCTTCTGAGACTAGGTCATAAACAATAAGCTTCTGACTTTCTGCCCTAGGCTGTTCAAGTTTGGAACCATGGCACCATGACGTGAAGGTGTCCAGGAGTCCCACAGAGAGGCCGTGGGTAGGTGCACCAGTCAGTGACCTTGGCTGGGCTCAGTCCCAGACCACAGCCTGTATGGACAGACGTGTGAGTAAGCCGGCAGAGGGCTGTAGACTCCAGCTGTGGAGTCGTCCCTAGCTTTGAGACTTCCTCGCTTAGACCCAGATATGGTAAAACAGAAACAAGCTCTCCCCACGATGCCTGCTGCACCTTCTTAACGCACAGAACCTGTGAGCAAAATGAAATTTTTGTTTTGTTTTAAGTCAGGGTGGTTTATTACACAGCAATAGAACAATGGTAATCACTAACTTTCCTGTTTGTTTAGGATCTTTTTTTTTTTTTAACTAGAAACAGCTATGGCAACTTCATGGTTTAAAAAAAAAGAGTAACCTTTACTGTAAAGGACAATTGGTATGTGAAACAATGGACTTGAAAGTTAAGATTTTAAAAAATACAAATCAGTATCTAGTGATGCTTGTAAAAAAATCTTGGGAGTAGATGATCAGGTTACAAGCACCTTCAATGGAGAATAAATCCTGACTTCATGCCAACAAAACTGAAAACCACAATATGCACTGTATAATTTCAGAAAATGGTTTAGATTTGGTTATTGTTATGAACCATCGACCCACTCAAAGGAAAAAAAAAAACACTTCTAACAACAGAAAAGGGATCAGGGTGGAGCCTACTGGAAGAAAATTGAACCAAAAATAAGAAAGTTGAACCAAAAGTAAGTATTATGTTATTTTTAAAATATATTTTTAAGATGTTTATTCATTTTTGACAGAGAGAGAGGGAGAGAGAGGGAGAGAGAGGGAGAGAGAGGGAGAGAGAGGGAGAGAGAGGGAGAGAGAGGGAGAGAGAGGGAGAGAGAGGGAGAGAGAGGGAGAGGGAGGGAGAGGGAGGGAGAGGGAGGGAGAGGGAGAGGGAGGGAGAGGGAGAGGGAGGGAGAGGGAGAGGGAGAGAGAGGGAGAGAGAGGGAGGGAGAGGGAGAGAGAGGGAGGGAGAGGGAGAGAGAGGGAGGGAGAGGGAGGGAGAGGGAGGGAGAGGGAGGGAGAGGGAGGGAGAGGGAGGGAGAGGGAGGGAGAGGGAGGGAGAGGGAGAGAGGGAGAGAGGGAGAGAGAGGGAGAGAGAGGGAGAGAGAGGGAGAGAGAGGGAGAGAGAGGGAGAGAGAGGGAGAGAGAGAGGAAATGCAAGCAGGGGGAGAAGCAGAGAGAGAGGGGGACAGAGGATCCAAAGCAGGCTTCAAGCTGTCAGCATAGAGCCTGACGGGGGGCTCGAACTCCTGAACAGCAAGATCATGACCTGAGTGGAAGTCGGATCCTCAACAACTGAGCCACCCAGGGACCCTGAAAAATGAGAATTGCTTTAGAGCTACATATCATATACACACATGGTACACCTCTATCTCCCTCCCACACACACCTCCACAACCAAGGACACTAAGCACACTTCATTCACAGAGAGCAGTACTGGGTTGATTGGCGAGGATCCCACTGAAACCTGCCTTCCTGCCCACGGCACGGTTGCACCTGCCTTCCCTAGAGAACAGCCCTTCCAGGTTACAGTGATCAAGGTGAATTTCCTACTAAATCAGAACCATTCCCGCTGCTGTGCTGTAAGAACTAAGATTAAGCAGGACAGGAAACGACAGAAGACAAACAATATGTCTATAATTTCAACACAGCCTGGAAATGAGAAGATCCTAAGTCTGTTATTTTCACCATTTGAAATATGATTTAAATAGAACTTCACAGGAACCCTACGCTTGATATTACTGCCTTATCGGGAAGAAAAGCAACTTCTCACAAAAGCATGTATCTGTTATGCCTTCGGATGTGACCAAATTGTATGCTGTAATTTTAACCAAAGTGCGTAGACACTGCCTGAGGTGATAAGGAACACTATCTTTGAACAATTTCCACATTTAGTTCAGTCATGGTGGTTGTTTCTTCAATCTAAGGCTTTTATTTTTAACACTTAGGGTTTTTTCCCCCAGCTTTATTGAGATCTAGTTGACAACTCAGGGCTCTTAAACCTCATTCAGAACCAACCAGCACGGATTACCCATTTAAAAACTTGTATTCACTCCTGGAGCTGAAAAGTAGTTTCCTAGCTTCAGGTAACTTCCTGGAGAGGTTAGGTCATAGGATCTTCTGTGCCTGGTAGTAAGGCTTCAAATTCCCCTCTAATGTGCTTATAAATTCTGAACAAATGAATAAATGAATGTCCTCTAGGCCTTTGTTTGCTGGTTCTTTTAGTCCATTTAGAGCTGACTGCCCTTTTAAGAACCTGCTCAGAGGCCTTAGTATTTTCCCTTGTACTGATCTCTGTTTTAAAATAACAGCTCAGAGGCATGAATCTGTGAATTGTCATGGGATTTTTACTGGAAGAGGTGAAAATACTTCGTAAGATGGGCTGAACATCCCTCCCTCCCAAACATGATCACTGTGCAAAATGTAAAATAACGAGGTTTGGAAAGAAGAGCTGAGATGGCGACTGAAGGTCACGGGAGGGAACATGTGTCCACAGTGAACAGCTCAGGCCTGGGCTAAGAGGGCCAAGAACAGTGGCCACACAAAGGATCTGAGTGCACATCTCTGAACTGTCCACGGATGAGTATGTATACGTATATACAATTAGGTTATTCTCACTTTTCCCCTCTTCTCTCCCTTTTGCTCCATTCTGCTCAGACCCAGGCCTCTTTCCACAGGAGGGAAAAGAAAAGGAAGCTAAGCAAACCGTCACTGAATGGTGATCAGTCCCACATTCAACAGCTTCTGAGCTAATACAGGACCCTTTTAAGTATTCACTGAGCGCCTAGGAGTCCTTCTCCATTTGTTTTAGGATGCGCCATTTGACTGGGTTACTCATTACACTTCAGGTCAACTATGTTCTTTCACTTCCCAGCCTCAAGGTTGTCCTATCAGTTGAACTGGACCATCATATAGCACTGAGAGCCACCTGCGATTTTAACAGACCTAGGGCTTTTGTGTTAACCCTCGTGAAAGCTTCTTGGGCGGATGCTTTCCAAGTGTAATCCTGGATGAGGTTTGTTCTAGCTGGATGTGCCTTTCCTAGTCCCTGAGCTCCAGCTGTACACGTTGTATGTGGCTGCTATCAAATGTGTCATTCTGCGGATGCCATCTGATGATGGCTTGGACGTAGTTCCTTTTCTGAAAACATTCATTGTCTTCGTTCTTCTTTTCGAAGACCAGGTCAGAGTTTATATAGGCCAACTGATTTTCCCCTCGTAGGGCTTCTCTGACTCTCGACATTTCTTGGGTATGTTGGGGTTTAGTGCTTTTGCAAAGATTTACTGCAAAAATGGATGGCATTCTTCTACTTGTCTTTCTGGAAGTAGGAGTTGCCAATTGAGGCAAAAACTCTTACTACCTGTCATTAGTCCAATCTGTTTTCTCTTTCTACTTCAATGGCCTTCTCACAAAGCTCTTGCAATTATTACATTTGACCTTTTCTTTTTTTAAAAAAAATGTTTATTTTTGAGAGAGAGAGAGAGAGAGCACACGCATGCACATGTGCAAAAAGGGGAGGGGCAGAGACAGAGGGAGACCCAGGATCCCAAGTGGGCTTTGCGCTGACAGCACAGAGCCCGATGGGCTCCAACTCACAAACCGTGAGATCATGACCTGAGCTGATGTCAGATTCTTAACCGACTGAGCCACCCAGGTGCCCCCACAGTTGATCTTTTCAAAGAATGTTGTTGTGACTGATAGGATATGTTGACGGAATCCCTATCTGTGACGGGGTTACGCCTCTTCGAGGCAGCGTCAAGCCTTCTTATTTTCCAACGCTTTTTCTTCATACGTCTTTCTTTTTGTTCTCTGGAAGATCTCCTCTCGCTGTCTCCCATTTGGACCCCGTTTTGAGGAGGGGTGCTGTTGGTGTCAAAGCCCCCTCCCTCCTCACTCACACTGCCTGGTCAATGCTAAGAACACAGAGGACTGCCAAGACTTGGGTATTCTGCAGTTTGCTACCCAGATCAGTTTACTGCTCAGTTCCTTTATTAGTTTCTTACAGGAAGAATCATCAAAGCAGTGGTCTGTCCTACAGTTGCTTCCTAAGTACTGGGACAGATCCGGCATATTGGAAGGGTTCATCAGTTTCCTCTCTATCAGCTAAGCCCCCAGGTTTTATAAACCCTGTCTGTGCTGGGGGATTATCCGCTTCACGCGTGAAGTCCTCTTGCATGGGTTCCCTCGGATTCTTCAAGCCAGTTTAAGAATTCAAGTGCTTACTTTCTGCAAACTTATCCCTCGTGTCAGATACATTTTAGACAATTTCTATAGCCTTCTATATAAGCCACCTTCTCATAGTCTCCTTTCTTGCCATAGGCCAGTGGTTCTCAACTGGGGGTGATTCTGCCCCCAAGGGGACATTTGGCAATGACTAGAATTTTTCCCTTCTTTTTATTGTGATAAAGCACACATAACATACAATTCGCCATTTGAAACTACAAGACAGTATACTTAATGGGCTCACAATGTGCAACCATCACCTCTACCCAGTCACAGGACATTTTTATCGTTTATTGTCATAATAAAACTCATTTATGATTTTTATCATATTCCCAGAAGGAAACCCGACAGTGATTAAGCAGTCATTCCCAATTCCTCTCCCCACCCCGCCCCAATCCCCTGGCAACCACTGATCTGCTCTCTCTGTGGATTTGCCTCTCCTGGATACTTCATATAAGGGGACTCATAAAATTCCATGAAAGTGGAATTCATAAAATATGTGGCCTTTGCTGTCTGGCTTCTTTGATGAAGCATGATGTTTTCACGGTTCAACCATGTTACACAACGTGTAAGTATTTCATTCCTTATTTCAGCTGAATAATATTCTACTATACGGATATATACTTGGTGTACGTATTCATCATTTGATGGACATCTGGGTTGTTTCCACCTTTTTGGCTATCAGATACACTGGTCTCTAATGGAGGATTCCACTGGTATCTAGCAGACAAAGATCAAGAATGCTGGTAACATTCTATAGTGCAAGAGGATAGCCTTCATCACAACAAAGAATTATCCAGTGCAAACGTCAACAGTGCCGAGGTTGAGAAACCTTGGCACGTGCTATAAAATGACTACTACAGAGTAAATGATTCAGGGGATCTCACTTGATAGATTCTGACTAGGATCCGAAGGAATCATCAACGTTATGAGCACTCAGGGCTTTAAAGCCCTCCTCTTTCAATCCATCTTCTAGAAGTAACTAGAACTCTGGTCCTTTCTCCTTTGCCTCTGGTCAAGAGGTTGACTGCCACGAGAGCTGCCTGACCCTTCTATGGACTCAAAGTACACATCATTACCTTTGCTTTCCTTTCAACAGGCAGCTGATACTGTCTCAGAAACTCCTCTCTCACACCTCAGGATTTGGCTCCTGCCACACGATTTTAATTTTACAGCAATAATATTTAAACGTTATTAGAACATGTGCTAAACACACTACATGCATTATTATACTCAATTCTCATAATAATCTTAAGCACTTGGCATTATTCTGATCTTTCTTTTAGAGATGAGCCTTGGAGTTGTTTAATAATTTATCCAAGGTTATGTCATTAATAAGTAGCAAAGTCAGCCTTCAAAATCAGGTCTAATTCTCAGCTGAAGTTTTTCACTCCAATGCTATACACTTTGGACACTTATCACATGTGACTTAATATCACAATTATTGCAGGAGTAAACATCACCTACGCTTAAAACCTAGGTCTACTGAGAGCAATTCTGGTAAACTTTGTTTCCTCACTCAATATAAAAGCAATCACTCAGGGGTGCCTGGGTGACCCAGTCAGTTAAGCATCTGACTCTTGGTTTCAGCTCAGGTCATGGTCTCACGGTTTGTGGGTTTGAGCCCCACGCTGGGCCCTGCAATGACAGCATGGAGCCTGCATGGGATTCTTCTCTCTTTCCCCATCTCCGCCTCTCCCTCTCTCTCTGCCATTCCTCTGCTTGTGTGTGCTCTTTTCCTCTCTCTCAAAGTATATAAATAAGCTTTAAAAAAAGAGTAATCACTCAGGAAAAGTGCCTGACTTGTTTTCAATCAGTTATTCTCACCAAGTGCGCAGTAAGTATCTAAAATAGTGAGAACAGAAAGATCAAAAGGAAAACAAAACTCGAGAATAGTAAAGGGAACGTTTCCCCCTGGTAGAATCCTCACTCCATGACACTATTATCCAGGCAGTAATTTCCACTGGGCACTTTTGGGGGCCAGGAAGCAGGGCCTCTCTCTAACTGATATCTTTTGTCTCACTTGATATTCATACCTTTCATTATTCTTTGCTATTAAGAACTTTGTATCGGGGAGCCTGGGTGGCTCAGTTGGTTAAACCTGACTTCAGCTCAGGTCATGATCTCATGGTCTGTGAATTCAACCCCCGCATCCGGCTCTGTGCTGAGAGCTCAGAGCCTGGAGCCTGCTTCGGATTCTGTGTCTCCTTCTTCTCTCTACCCCTCCCCCACTCACACTCTGTCTCTGTCTCTTAATAACGAATAAATTAAAAAAAAAAAAAAAAAAGAACCTTGTATCTTCTGAGAATGTTGGGGTCTTTCCCTGCACTCATGCCACTATGCAGGAACTGTATCTCTCTGAAAAGGGTCTTACACAAAAGCTCAAAGAAGGTTTGTTACATATAATTCTACAAGTGTCTTAATGTCCTTCCACTGTGGGAACACTCAAATGTAGTGCTTTGCACCAAGCACAAATCTAGAATGTCCAAACTGGCACCTACGAGTGTAATAATCTCAGTTACCTCAGGAGAAATTTCCAACCTAAGTAAAGGCCACACTTAGTACTAGGAAACTGTACTCCCTCCCCTGGGTCACATGGATACTTCACCCTCACTGGAAAGGACTAATATGAAAAATGACCACAGGCAATGCACAACATGAAAGTTCAGAAGCTACAATATAAAAGCTACAACTATATATATCATCACAGAGAAGAAATTTTACAAGATTGGCCCTGAATCAATGGGAGAGGCAAGATCTGAACTTTGCTCCTAACAGCTTATTAAGTCCCTCCTGCCATATTCAGGTCAGCAGGGCTATTACTGTCACAGGTACACCAGCTGAGTGGAGACGTCTTAGCAAGCTGGGAGAACAGGTAATGCCAGGGAAAAAAAGAGCTTTCTTTCCCTATTTGCCAGACTTCTTTTGTAACAAAGCGATACGTTCATTTCCTATGCTAATCTTCTCATCTTTTTCTATATTGCTAAAGGTGCAGCACCTAGCCATAAAACCTCTTCCTTCCAGAGGCGCCTGGATGGCTCAGTGGGTCGAGCATCTGACTCTTGAATTCAGTTCAGGTCATGATCTCATGGTTTGTGAGCTCGAGCCCTGGGTGGGGCTCTGAGCTGACGACACGGAACATGCTTGGGATTCTCTCTCTGCCCCTCTCTTGCTTGTGCAGTCTCTCTCTTTCTCTCTCTCAAAATAAATAAATAAACTAAAAAAAAAAAAAACAAAAAAACCTCTTCCTTTAGACCATATGAACGTTAATGATTTCTAAAAAATTTCCATTCTCCTGAAACATAACATCTAAATCTAAAAAAATAGCATAATGTCTTACTTGGGTTGTCTATAAACCACAATCTATACTACTTAATGGTCCATGTGGAAGGCTTTCATTACATATTGCTAATGATAGGATTTATAGCCTTTAATCCTCTTTACCATTTGCTTTTGTCTAGATTATTTCAAATTCAGTTCACATTAAAACTCTACTTACTTCTTCATTTTGCGGGGTTGCAGGAGGCCTTTCTAAATCCAGAAAATCTAGCGGTCTTTCACTTAGTGTTAGTACACGAGGCGGGGTTTTCAGTGCCAGAGGTTTAAAGGGAGTTGACTGTATAAGGTCAAGATCCGCTGGTCTTGAAAATGGAATGTCTTCATTATTTCCTAGGAGTAACGAAATAGAAGGGAAGGAGGTTTTAAAAAGCGAGTGGTTTTATTAAAGACTATCTGCCATTACACACCCCCTAGAATGTCTAAAATGAAAAGACTGATGGTACAAAGTGTTGGCAAGGGTGTGGAGCAGTGAAAACTTTCATGCATCACTGATGGGAATATCACAGGGTACAATCAGTTTCACAAACAGCATGACCGTTTTCCATAAAGTTAAACACAATTTACAATATGACCTAACAATTCCACTCCTAGGAATACGAAAACCTACGTCCTCACAAGGACTTGTATGTCAACACTCACAGCAGCTTTAATCCTAACAGTCCCAAACAGGAAACAACCCAAATCTCCATCAGTAGGTGACCGGATGAACAAACTGGGGTGTATTCACATAGTGGAATGCTACCCAGGAGTAAAACAGAATGAACAACTGATGCATACAAGAACTTGAAAGAATTTCAAAAAGCCTGGAACTGAGGGGAGGAACTAAATGAGATGGGGCACAAGGGTACCTTTCAGGGTAATGAACATGTGCCATAGCTAGACTGTGGTGGGCAGTTACAGGAGCATATACGTTGGCCAAAACTCATCGAGCCGTATGCTTAAAAGTCACACATATTTTATGTTTGTAAATTATATGTCAACTGGTTGCATTACTAAAAAATGTTGTTTGAAATTTCAGCCTATTAGGACAGAGATTTTGCAAATACTGCCAAGTTGTATTTCCCAGCCCCTTTCCTAAACAATAGTTTGAAAGACCCAGAAGTTTTCATAAAAACCCAAAAAACAAAGCTTTATCCGGCAACTTTACAAACAAAGCGTCAGGTACCTGCCACAACGATCCTCTCTGGAACCTGCATAACGACGCTAGCATTCGGCGCTCCTTCTTGGAATCCTTGCTCCAGATCAGCATTTGGTGGCGCTACCTTTAATCTTTCCGGGACCCTCATCTGCTGACTAATACCTTCGGTGTATTCCATTTCATACTGAATTCGACTAATTTCCGCCATCTCAGCAGCGCGGGGAGAAGGAAATGCTGCCCCACTCACTCTGTGGGCAAGAATTTAAAGATGGGGGGGGGGGTGTGACCACATGTTACGATGCCAGTCTTCGTAACACGGCCAAGTTAGAAGACAGTACCTTGTGGGAAGAGCAGAAGGGGCCTTCTCTTTTGCGAGTACCAAACACATAAAAGCAAAAACAAAAGACCGAAGAAAACGGTTTCCTCAACAGAATGCCTTCTCACTTTATCAGCTGAATTTGCACCTTGAAGACATTGCTTAGGAGCAAGTTTTTAAATCACTGTATAACCACAAAACAAATGCGCGTGCACACACACGCACACACGCACACATGCACACACACATACTTCCTCTCTTTCTCTCTGCACAGATATGCATGCTGCTTATAATTCAAAAATGTCTGAAAGAAAACTTAAATTAAAATCTCCTAATCAATCATTTGAGGGAAAGCTGCTAGGATTTTCCAAAAATGAAATGAGAAATTGCTGCCATGCGTGAAAAAAATAAAACCTTTTAATGATGAAAATCAGATTCATAAAGTAAATAAGGCTAATTCTCAATTTATTTTAAAAAAACGTAGTCCCCTGAAAAAGCACAAAATACAAACTAAAACTTCTCTTACTAAATGTATAGTGATATACATCACTGTACAGTGATGTATAGTGACCGAGATGCAATGAACGTCAAATATCGACTCTGTAGTAATAAATCCTTAACGGACGCGTTCATTTTGGGGGATCAGAAGCTTCACATTCATGTGCAGTTAATACTGTATTTACATGTATATTTTTAAAAAGCATAACATGCCTTTAAGGGGAGAGACAGTACCGATGCATGGAATAACCTTCTAAATTAGAGAAGGACCCATGCTTCAGGGAAATGCTGAAGAAAGTTCCCCCCATACACAAAGTGCTGGTGAAAGTATAAAAGATCAGCCTATGGCGATCAGCTTTCAAGCCACAATCTCTCAAGCCTATAATAGCAGCTCAACTGAATAAAATGCCACTGACCTTCCTACTGGTGTATCACTGCTTGTTCTTTCACTCATTTGTAACACAGTACATACACATCTAGAATAGCTATTAAAATATTGCTACCCTGTGGTTCAGTTTACTTTATGCAACAATTCCCCTACAGATCTGAACTTTTTTGGAGGTGAACATAACAACACCAAGACTGCTTTTCCAGCTGTAAAAAAGAAAGAATAAAGATCAGTATTTCCACAATTCATTTTATTACAAAAAAAAAACAAAAACAAAAACCATGAATAAAAGTAAATATCCACTTGAAATGATCTACTAAGACCTGATCCACAAAACCAGTTTTCACATTTCTACTAAACAGTTACTCTACGTCTGAAAAATCATGAAGATGGTTTTATGCACAGTCATTATTTTATGATTTTGCAAATGGGATAAAGCTAATCAAATACATAGAAGAATGTGAAGTCAGATTAAAAACAAACATTTTGCCATAAAACCCCTTTAATCGTTATATTCTGAAGGGGAATAAAAGTCCTTTTCTTTTTTAAGACAAGCACAACACAAATGAAGAAATCACGACGGGAATGTAAAGGTCAGAAGTAAATGTACTTGACGTGGCCTAAAAAACTGATGTAGAAGTAATGGTTTCTTTAAAAGGAAATGACTTCAAAAGCCAAATTATACTGAATTTTCAGCAAAAAGTCTTATATATAAATCAGGGGCAATAACAATTAAAGACCGTTATACCTGGGGTAATTAAAGGCCAGTCATACCTGGGGTATCTCCTAACCTGCATGTCAGAGATATGTTACTACCCTTGACCAACCTCACTCAATGAGATGCCGAAGACAGTTCTTGGAGGTTGCTTAGGGAGCAACAAGGTACTTAGGGACAAGCGGTTAATTAGTAATTACGACTGCTAAACTGCTTCCTTTATTCTTTACCCAAAGGTGTGAACTTTGAGGATCTGGCATGCAGATGGCTTAAAGACTAAGAAAATAGAGGCAAAAGACAAAATTTATACTCACAAATGTGTACCAGTGGCTGCTTGCTATTCGGCACTATCTGCTTCTGTGGTTCATATTAAATCCTTTAACTTCCTTCAAGGTGCCTATGCTGGATTTAGAGCCACTTTTGTCCCTAAGGGAGAAAAACAGGAGTTAATTGAGAAGCGACATGATACCAACGTTAGGGACGCATTGCTGGAAATCCTCTAAGTGATAAGTCACCAAAGATATACAACCTTACATTAAGAAGCCAATAACGAAAGAAAAAATTAACAAGCTCACCACCAAGTTTAGTCCCACAGCCAGGGCCCTACAACCATTCGTCAGTTAGTGCAAGATAAAATAAAGAACTGTCATCATTTCTGATGTGAATTTAGAAAGATGTGGCAGATGAAAAGCATTTAAACATAGAAGAATCTTAACAATTATGTGTAAATGCATATACACATACAAAGGAGGAACAAATGTATTGGCTAAATCTTCGTTCGGCTATTTTCATTCAATACGTAATTTAATTTCATATTTATTTAATTTCATTCACAACTTTCATTCAGTGTTTGAATCTGAACCAGCAATACGTGCACGTGGTAGAGAACACACAAGAACACAGAGAAAATACAGTGTCCCACCAGATCCTATCCTATAACCACCCAGGTCCCCACGGGCAGCCTCTATTATCAATTTTTGTGCATCTTTCTAGAAGAGAACCTCTTGCAATTCTTGGGTGCATCTGAAACACAGTAAAAGCTTATCTTCAACTATGATACAGAAAAGACGGATCTCAAAAGGATTACAGTACTGTGACATTATAAATTGAAGTTTTATAATAATATGCAAGGGCCAAAGATAACCAGACAACATTATCTCCCTGAAATGTGCTATTCCCCCCCCCCCCACTCCGTTTACTGCATTTCAGTCTTCTTACTGGCTTTCCACTGGTACATCCCACTGAGCCTCAACATTTCATTCTATAGCAACATCTGGTCTTAGGAGAATCTCTCAGTTTGTAAAATATCACAGACTTAGATCGTAAAGGTAGACACTGAAAAGACAACTTCTGGAAAAAGCCACATTCTCCTGCAGCCTATCTGAGCTACCTAAATTTAAAAAGTAAATGGTCTGGGGTGCCGGGGTGGCTCAGTCGATTAACACTCCGACTTCAGCTCAGGTCATGATCTCACAGTCCATGAGTTCAAGCCCTGCGATGGGCTCTGTGCTGACTGCTCGGAGCCTGGAGCCTGGAGCCTGCTTTGGCTCCCTCTGTGTCTTTGGCTCCCTTCTGTCTCTCTCTCTCTCTCTCTCAAAAATAAACATTAAAAAAAAAGTAAATGGAGCTTTTCTAAGATTTAACACTGCACTGTCCTAATTAGATAAGAATCTATTTTTCCCCCCTCATTCATTAGACTATAGCATATTTGGTATTATGTTTTGGCAATACATAAAATAAACTTCTCATTTGGAGCTCAGACACTAATTCCTGAGGTTCTGTAATTAGAATCTACTAGGCAACCGGTACACAATTCTCCACTGTATAACTAAGGAGACCAAATCGCTCTTAGAATCATAGATGATCTTAGACCTCTAATTTCTAAGCCTAGTACTTCCCAAACACAAGTAACTTACCGATTTCATAGTTGTTTTCCACATTCAAACTATACGTTTTCTCTTATCCACACTTCGTTCTTCCTTTATCTCAACTTTAAAAAATACTGAATAAATGTGTTTTGAAAGGAAATTTTACATAACTCCTTCAAACCACGGATCTGATGTATCTGTACATACATGTAACAAAAACATAACTATTTGAAACAATCCTTATCCATATACTATCTAGAATCAAGTCAGACCCCACTCACGGAAAGTGTCCCAGTTTTGGGACACAATGATTCAAGCTTGACTTTAATCTCTGTATCAGAACACTGGAACCCAGAGAAACAGCCCAGGAAGTCACAGAAACAGCTTGGGTCAAATTGATTGTGGTTGCAAAGCTTTATAAAATGCTCCAATTATTTAAAAAAAAAAAGTGCCTGGTTCTTTATCACTTATTGTGTGGACCTAGTTTAAGGTTTTTATATAGGTCACCCTGTTTCAGTTCTCTTTTCAAGCAACTAAACAAACGGGTGTATTAGCAAATCAGGGTGTAGCGATCCAGGATTAACTGCAGTGTTTAAAGAAATGTCACTGAAAACTTAGAAAAACATAAATTATCAAATTTTAAAGTAAGGCTGTGCATCCACAGAAAACAAGTTTCAACACCAGAAGGGAGGAAAGCAAGAGCTAAACTGTGCAATCCTACAATGGGGCAGCCCTATCAGACAGGAAGGGACAGAACACACAATTTCCTTTTGGAAAGAACAGCAAAAAGCAATTCGCATGCGTTTGAAACCCAAAAGATAGCAGCTCCTACACAGAATTTAATTATATGGGGAAAGACTACTGAGTACAACCAAATCGTTCTAATTCTTTCCAAATCCATTTTCCTGAGGGTTTTTTTCCTTTGGGATCTCATTAGCCGACCAAATTGACAGAAATAATTTTGTTTGTTTGTTTTTAATTTAATGTAAGGAGAGAAAAACATTTAGGGTCCTTCCGATCAAGTCTCTCAGTGGATGCGAGGCTTGAATACAACTGGTTCTACATTTGGGAACAAGGGCCCTGGGGCTTTTCTTATCTGCTGCAATCAAAAGATGCCACCACTTTGAAAGGTTCCTCATCCCTTACACAGCGCCCCTCGCTCTAACGACGCAGGACGCGGCCCGGGGTGTTCCTGCACCATCCAAGGGGCCTCGCCCTGCAGACCAAGGTCAGAGGCTCCGAGGAACAGGCGCTCGAGTTTTCCTCCGGCTTCCCAGCTCCTGGAAGGGAATCCGAGAAGCAACTCCCACCATCCACACCTGGGAGAAGGCTGCTTACAAGACGGACCCGACCAAGGGGCCTCCCGCGGCCGACCAGCTTCCAACCAGGCCTTCCTTTGCGAACACGTCATTTTCCACAAAGTACAAACCAGAACCAAAAACTGTAAAGTCCGAAGGCGGCTGGTTCAAGGTCATACCGAAAGGTGCCTCGGGGGCCTTGGCCGGGAAGGATGAGGGAAGACCACCAGCAAAGCTCCGCGTTCAAGCTCTCGGGACGCCCCCAATGTTTCTCAACCCCCTCCCCCAAACTATTTTCTAGCCAGGAAAGTCCACATTTGTGGTCAAAATGAGACCCCGAGCTAGAAAGGCGGGGAGAGGTTAGCCCGAAAAAGCTCGCAGGAGCGTGTGCTGCTCTCCCTTGAGCTCCTCGGGGACCGAGGGGCGGCAAGGCCCCGAGGAGGAGGAGGAAAGGCCAGAGCTCGGGGGTCGGGACTCGGGGCGACACCATGAACGGGCCGGGGTCACCGAGGGTCCCTCCGCCGGCCGGATGGTCACGGCCGCGGCGCCAGGCCGAGAAGCCGGCTCGGGCCGCGGGTCCCGGGTCGGGAAGGCATCAACACTCACCCCTGGGCCCGCTGGAGGGTCTCGGGCGAGGGCCGCCGCCCGCCGGCTCCCGGGGCGTTCGGGTGGGCGCTCCCAAAGGCCGTTGGCCGAGCGCACCGAGGCGCCCGGTCAAAGCACCGGCCGGAGCGGCCCACAGCGGGCCGGCAGAGACGCGAGAGCGGCCGGGGCTGGCCCTTGCCAGGAACCGTAGCTGAGGCAGCTTCGTGGTCATGTGACACGGGGAAGGGCGGACGTGAGGCTCACGCACAGGAACGGGGGCAGTGCGACGGCGATACGGGGACATCTTTGTTGAGGGCAAAGAGCGCCAACCGCAGGCAACAAAGCAAGGGCGGTGCAAGTTGGCTTCACGCTTAAACTTTATTGGAGTTGGTGATCTTCAAGACCCACGTGTTTACAAGGTAAATCTTCGGTAGCCACTTAATATGACTACTTTTCAGAACTATCTGCACCCAAATCTCTGTGGTGTGAGGCCTAATAATCTGTATATTTCGCCAATTCTGGTGGTGATCCACGCTCCAATTTTGATTTCTAGTCGAGCCCTCTAATTATTAGATGTCTTTCTTGAAAAACAGTGGCCCCTGCCCCGAGTGGCTCCTCCAATGCTTCAAGATGAGAATGCTGTTAAAAGAGAAGTTAGGACTCAAAGTAGTTAGCAGCCTTGTTTAGCTTTCGGAGAGCCCTCTCTGGATCTAAACCTCTAACTACTAATTTCGGGAAATTCAGTACCATACTCACCGACATTGGTACGGACTGAAGCCAAATCACGGAATATTTTATATGCCTGGATTTTAACAAACAGCCCAACAAAGACATACACATGAGTAGGGACTACTGTAGAATCTAAAGATATTCCAGAGATGTTACCATTCTTCAAAATAATTTGGAAAGCACTTTGAGAATTAATGTTCTTGGGACCCCTTCACAATACTGGCAAATCGTCCTTCCCTAAGAATAGATATAAATGTAAATAACACATCTGTTTAGTCTCATCCTGTCGCACTAGTTCTAGCCAATTCTTCATAAGTGTCCTTTTGGAGTTTTGATCCCAACAGAGTTTCAAGCTCAAATTTTCTCCCTCTTCCCAGTTCAAATATCTTCTCCTGAATTTTTTTTTTTTTTTTTTTAGTTCATGGCAAGATTATTTTTCCAGTCACCAAGTTTTAGTATATGTGCTGCCGAAGCGAGCACTCCAGTCACCAAGTTTTAAAACTCTGAAGCTCTGAAGTCATCTTTCACTGTCTCCCAAGCGCCCGCCCCCCGCTTCAGATTCCCTCATCTTAATACCAACTGTCCACTTTCTCTGTCCATTCTTTTCCCCCTGCTAGACCATTACCCATCATCTGGGCTGATGATCTTTTAACTGGCCTCCCCGTCTCTACAATCATTTTTCCCCTCTAATTCTTACTAGAGGCTGGCAAAGAACCTCATTTTACAAACTGTGACATCCCAAATTTGAAGCCCTAGGTTGAAAAGAAATTGATGATTTATAGTTCTCTACAATTCAGGAGTCCATAATAGCAATCCAGTAATTTTTAAAAACACTTGAAATTATGAAATAGCCTGGCAAGGGCAGTATATGAGACACTAGACCTTCTAGGTTACCATTTATATGATCATTTTCTTTTGTCAGAATCTTCACTGGCTCTTATACCAGCCAAGGAAGTACAAGTTCAACCTGGTATTTGAAAGTCTACCTAATATGGCCCTAACTCCTACTACTCCACTTTATTTACCACTGTTTGTGTATGTATGCGTATGTGATGTTTCCATATACAGAGAATACATATATTCCATATGTTATGTATCCCATGTATATTCTTATATTCTATGTATTCTTGACCACGAATTATTCTCTGAGATAGCTCCATGCTTTCCTAACTGCCTACCCTTATCCATGCTGTTCCTGACACCTGGAATGCTATCGTGCCTTTGACGACCTTTTGCTTCTTGGAATCTTAACTAGCCTTAAAGGACCACCTAAAATATTCCTTGTTTTGTAATTATTTCCTGAAGCCTCCAATTTTTGAATCACTATTTGTTGTTTCTTGTAACACTTATCACATTCTGTCCAGTATTATAATTAATCTATGTATTCGCCTTATTTTTTGTTCTGTGTTGAGACCACAGATGAAGTTCTGTGTTTGAGACCAAGGTCTGTGTCTCCCTCATCTGGATGTCTTCTGTGGAGCCAAATATCTTGAGCATCGTGTAGGTCTTGGGTATAAAGTGATAAGACCCATTTCCTGGTTTGGCTGACAAACTGTAATTCATGATAATTCCAAAGCAACAGTTCTACAAAGTCTTTGAGCAATGTCAGCATTTTTACCTTAGAGTCTGCAAACACCCCGAGAGAGAAGGTCATATTTATGTGAATGTTTAAGATTTAGTCTGGTTATACAAAATCATTTACTTTTTACTCCGTGTTTGGTTGTTTCTCACTTTCCAGTAGGCAGAGCTGGGAATAGGGTGAGGTGACCTAGGCACTGTTAATACCCTGCGAGTGCCCTGTCAGTAGGTTGCTAAGAATCCATTAGAGACTGATCACTATTTTCCTTCCAAACAGGCTTGTAAGTAGAGAGAGAACGGCCACTGTCATTCAATCCTCTACTTGCCAGCAGTAAAAATAAGTTCATTTAAATAAACATTTTTTTTTTTGGGCTCAAAATGTTTTCAGTTTAGATTTTTGGTACAGTAAAGAGAATACTTCTAAAATATGTATTTGAGCAAGAATTTTCTTTGTCTTAGAACTATTACTCAGGATTCCTGTTCATTCACCTTCTTCCTTTGATTATTTTGATGGCCATTTAACACAGCCTGAAAGTTCCTTACTTAACAAAATTTCATATTTTGCATATGAAAAGCATTCCTCTTTACTGTTTCTTTACATTTAAAATTTTACGAATATGTTTCCTTGAATGAGGAGTATTTGTATTATCAATGGGAAACATCAAAACGTATGACCCATAATTTCGGTAATCTATACATTTTCTTAACTGATTTGTAAAAAATTTTTAAACACCCTAATAGAAAACGAGCAAAGATATGATCAGGCCCTTCATAGGAAAACAAAAACAAGCACTAATAAAAAATACTAATAACAAAGCAAATATTCATTGAATGTGACAAATCACTGGTAGTGAGAAGAATAGAAATTAAAATGGGATAGGCAAAATTGTAAAATAACAGCAATATCCAGAATTGGTAAAAGCGTAAGGAGATGGGTGTTTGCATTGTTGATAGAGCTTGAAATTCTCACAACCTTCCTGGAGAACATTTTGTACATATATCAAAGACCAAGATTGTGGGAGTCCTTTGATTCTATAATTTTCCTTCTAGAGATTGATCCTGAGGAAGTAACAGTAAAATTGAAATGAAATACTTACAATAGGGGGTGCCTGGGTGGCTCAGTCAGTTGAGTGTCCAACTCTTGATTTCAGCTCAGGTCATGATCCCAAGGTCATGGGATGGAGCCCCACGTTGGACTCCACACTGAGCATGGAACCTGCTTGAGATTCTCTCTCTCTGTCTCTCTCCCTCTCTCCTTTTCCCCCTCTCCCTCCTTCTGCCCCTCTCCCCTGCTTGTGTGCTCTCATTCACTCTCTCTCTAAAAATTAAAGAAAAAGGGGCGCCTGGGTGGCTCAGTCGGTTGAGCGTCCGACTTCAGCTCAGGTCACGATCTCGCGGTCCGCGAGTTCGAGCCCCACGTCAGGCCCTGGGCTGATGGCTCAGAGCCTGGAGCCTGCTTCCGATTCTGTGTCTCCCTCTCTCTCTGCCCCTCCCCCATTCATGCTCTGTCTCTCTCTGTCTCAAAAATAAGTAAACATTAAAAAAATTAAAAAAAAATTAAAATAAAAATTAAAGAAAAAAAAGAAATATGTACAATATATTCATAATAAAACTAAATCAAGTGTCCACCAATTGGGGATTCATCGACTTATGTAGTAAAGCCATGCAATGGACTATGGTGTAAATAATGATTACTTCTTGTCTATTGATGTGAAAATATGTCCATAAAGTATTAAGTTAAAAAAAATCTGGTAACAAAATAGCATGTTTTTATCCCAATTTTGTTTAAAAACATATTTACAGGGAAAAACTCTGGAAGGGCATATACCTTATTTATCTTGGGTGAGCGTGGCGGGTTAGATCATGGCAATTTTTATATTCTTCATAAGTTTGCATCATGTGTTGTTTTAACAGTGAATATATATTATTTTTACAACTCAGAAAATTATCTCCATTTTGAAAAAAATAAGACCAGATATCATTTTTTCAATTTTATTTTTAGACAATACAATAAAATAATTTTTAACTATAATTACAGAAATATTAGTACATTACAACATTGTAATGTTGTCAGGATATAATAATATAAAATATTCAATATATTTTAAATATATTTCATTTGGTTATAGAGTAAACATTAAATTAAGTTTAGTTGCAGTAAGTTACATTTGCTGCATAGAAAAATCTTTGTGAGTTAAATTAGCACTGAAATTCAAATTTAGCATTATTGTAATACTTTCATAAATAAGTTAATAATGTTTACCTTGCAAAAAGAGAGACCTCTGAGAAATCCATTATTTTAGCACACTGTGAAATTCCAAAGTTGAAGCCCCAATTTTAAAAGAAACAAGGTATTTACATTTTATCTACAAAGGTAAGTCTGCATAACACTGTAAGCTACTCCTAGGCATCTGGAAAGCGAGGCAGGGGAGCTGCGTTGCAGTGGTCAGTCTCAGACGTGTGACATATGGCAGAGCAGCTGTTAACGGCTTCACTGGAATGTAAGGCTTTCTTTCGTACAGCCTGTCTTTGTCAGAAGTTAAACACTGATAAGCGGCCAGAGGAGAGGAGGCTTGGCTAAGCGGAGGCCAGTCCTTTGGCTGTAGCACCAATTTAGGGCTTTTCAGGATTAGTAAAATTAGCCGACCTTCAGGGCGTTGGTGACCTGGGACTTCAAAGAGAGGGACAGATGGAGCTATAGCAGCCAGCGGTGCCAGGTAACTGCCCGCAGAATCTTCTCTTGGCTGTTTGCCTCCAGCACTTGTTCTAACATGGAGTGCTTTGGCAATCGCCTGGAGTGCTTGTGAAAATTCACATTTCTGGGCCTTGCCCCCTAGAGTTTCTGATTCTGTAGGTCTGCGATGCCCTAAAATGGGCATTCGTAGCAAGTTCCCAGATGCTGCTGATGCAGCTGGTCCAGGGACCACACTTTGAGAACTACTGGCTTACAGAGGGTTTGTGGACGTCAGTTAGCCCTCTATGCCATTATTGTACGATTGGGACCGTAGGGTATTTGTAGAGCAAAAAAGTCTTAATATGAGGTGAGTCTACGTAAACTAAGTACAATGCACTTTATAATGTTCAAATGTACAAATGTCTTGATGGCAGGCATGTGAGCAGTGAAGGATGGGAACCACAGTCACAGTGTGTGCTGTCCCCTGCGGTCACACCTTCGCTTAGCGACTGAGACAGAAGCAATGACCTGAATTTGAACATCAGCACCACCGAGGCCACCTGGGGGGATCAAGAAGCATCTTCAGAACTTTGCCTCAGGATACCTGGCCTCCGATCCATCAGATTGTCACCATCAAGTACCAGTAGGTTTTAGAGTTTTGCAGACCTTTGTTTTCTTAACATTGTTCCTACCTGGCTTCTGCAATGCCTAAGAGAAGCTAGAAATCCTGGGCTTTCCCTGGGCAAAGATCTTATTTGTAAACCTTTACAGAGATCTACTGAATTATGCTGATGGCATATAACAACAGTGAAGGACAGTGACAAAGGAAGAAAAGGGGGGAAAAAAACCCCAGCTCGGATATGTGGGAGTCTTAACGGCAGCAGTAGGTTCATTACCTCTTTTGGATTATCAGGTCCAAAGCAAGTCTCTTTTTCTCCCCCTTACTAGCTATAATTTAGCACCATGCCTGGGACATGGCTTGGTGCTGAATGAAATGCTTGTTCAGTTGAATTAAGTAACCTTGGGAATGTATCAACACACTGAAAAGCAAATTTTAAGACCTATATCTGCCAAACTATACAATTTGTACATTAAGATTTTTACACAACTCTTTCCACATGGTTGGTAAGAATATGTAATATAAAACACATTTTTTTTTTTTTTTTTTTTTTTTTTTTACAAAAAAAAGAATTAGAGAAATAGCCGGGGAATTAATCTGGAAATGCCCAGGTTAAATGGACTATGAATGGATCACAGCAAAGGAAAAATACCTGGAGCCCGATTAGCCAACAAATGTCTTAAGTTTTCTGACCATCTGTAGGGATGGGGTTAAAGTGCACATTGAAGAAGTAGCGTCCTTGTTATTTGTGTGGGTGAGCTGGTAAAAAGGAAGTGAGATACATCGCAGAGTATGTGTATAACATCAGCCTATTAAAATTAATTCAGTAAGGGTAACCATGGGAACACAAGCAGGTCGTACTGCTGCAGTGAAATGAATTCAATGGAAAAACAGAAAAAGCTTTAAAAAAATATGAAACCCCCTTTTGGCCTTAGGGAAACCCCCTTTGGCCTTAGTCTTGGGTACCTTTGAAAGAGCCCTAGAATATCCATGAACCTTAGTTCGGTTCCGGTTTCCTCAGGCCTTAGGTTACTGAACGGGTCTGAAAGTACAGTACAATTCATGCGGCTCTATTACTCCACCTGCCCCCATCTCCTTCCTGTCCCAGGGGCTAAAGTTTTAGGGAGGGGTTGGTGGCACAATCTCAAAGCGATTTAGCCTCCCTGAGTCTCAAAGACTGGGCCAGAAGGGGGCAAATCCAGTTAACTTGTGGCATCAAACTTTATACACTCGCCATGGAGCTAGTGCACCGGATACAAATGGAAGATGATCTCAGTGGTATTTTTGGCCAAGTCTGCCTTGCCACGGGAAACTCTGCAGGATCGCATATTTAGATACCCGGATGGCAGAGCTGACGTAGAAGAAATGCTTTGTTGTGTGGGGAAACAAATAGAAACTTTGTAGTAAGTCATCACAGAACCACATTGTTTGGTTAGAGAAAACTTCCCAAATAAATGCATATTCTGCACCATTACTTGGTTATTTAGGACAAAAAAGAACAGTTCTGTTTTCTTCATTGTCTTCTCTTCATGCACACCCGACAGCGACTTATTATCTTTTCTAACTCCCCAGCTTTCATAGTTGATGGAATAGGTTTTCTGAAATAAAAGCAAAAAACAAAAAAAAATCTCATCAATATAGATAAAAAGGGAATATTTGCTGGCTTTGAGGTTTGTTAATAACTATTGGAGCTTATCAAATTCTATTACAGGAGGTATGTTGTTGCGACATTTTATAATGTTGTTGACATTTTATAATTTAGTTGTGTTTCAGCAGCAGTAAGGAAACCTAGGCTGCGATGCAAACTCACAAATCCTCTGTTTTGTAATAAAAACCACGCTTACCATTTAAATAGTCTATATTACTCATAAGTCTGCCAGTGCAGTAAGTTAACAGTAGCAGATCGGTTAGTGGTTTTGTTCGTCACTTGCTAAAAGTTTATATACAAATGTTAAATATGTTTGGTGGTGACAGAAATCACATTTTTGGGGTCTTTATTGGTGCAGTAGTACAAAGCCATGGCTATTTGTTCACTGTAGGACACTTGTCACTGCGAGTGCCAAGCTAAACTGGATTTTGTTGGCATGAGATCTTTCCGATGTTCATCATCAACACCCAGGTAACGAAAATCTAACAGGGCAACCTCTGAATAGGTCTGTGATTGAGTCATCAGGTTAAACTTGACTTTGAATAGTTACCTGAACATTCTTTTGGGGTTTAATGAAGCCAACCAGAAACTGTAGGAATTTGAATAGTAGTTGCACGTTCCTCTTCCATGACATTCTATAAATGGACTGGCTCGGAATTCTTCCAGACAGGACCCGGGGGATGCCAGAGCCTGACCTGCGCCCTCAGAACCTGCACTTGTGAACTGTCAAGGTAAAAATCTCTGAATAAGAATTCTGTGCATGGCGTTCAAGTTTTCAATGCTCTACTCTTGGGGGGGTAATAGACAATAAGAAAAGAAAATAGCATGAACTAAACTTCTTATGCTTCGTTACCCAGATTTGCTAATACTCTAGCTACCTTCCAAGTTGAGGGACAGTCATCAAAAAGAAAGCAAAAGCAATTTATTCTGCCTGGAATGCACCTTTTCCTCAGCTAGCTTGTTCTCAGAGTTCAGGGATCTGCTTAAATATAATCTGAAGAAGGCTTTCCTTGACGTTGTCCCTTTCACAATCTCTCTCCTTATCTTTCCTTATTTCCCTTATAGTACTGATCACCCTCTGAACTCGTCACTATGTTTTCAGTAAAGAAGGGGGGATAATGGATCCTAAATGATGCTACAGAAAACATGAATAACCACCCACCACATATGTGCAGCTAGCACAATCACTGATGGTCAGTCCATAGATTTCTTCATTTAGCACTTAGATCTGGGGAATCTCTTTAAAAGCCTTTTTCTCTTAGTTCCCGTCTTCATAGGAATGTCAAAGGGGCACAGTGTAAGGCAATAAGATTTTGGAGCAGACAGACTCAGGTTCAGATCCTAGCTTTACCACTTACTAGTTGTGAGACCTTGGGGAAATTACTTCGTTCTTATTTATAAAACTGCAGATAATAGAAACTACCTTTAGGGTTTCCATAAGGATTACAGAAGATCTATCTATATAAAACAGCTGCCAGGTAAAAATATAGGCATTCCGTTACTAATATGGTATTACTCTTCACCTAAATGTCTTATTTAGAATTTGTGGATGAAGTCATTTTTTTTTAATGCTCCTTTATTTACAAAAAAACCCCAACTTGCTTTAAAAAAAAGTATCTTTCTAGATTTTCAAGCAAATGTCCATGGCACGCTGTGTCCATTGACGTCAGGCGGCTTCATTCCCTGGCGGCCGCCTTTCACCCAGTCCAACATAAGATTCTAGGGGCAATCTTTACTATGACTTTGCTGTTCTTTCCTCCTTACCATGATAAAAGAGAATCCTTTCCAGAGAGAAATCCAGCCATGAGGACAGGAGGGAATGTCAGTGGTTTGGCTGTGGATAGCTATGGCCATCGCAGGACCTTCACAGACGGTGCATCTGTAACACGAAATGAAGAATGTGGCATCCCCGCTCTCACGCACTGCGATGTACTTGCTGCCCTACGTTCCGTTACAAGTGAAGTGACTGACCTGGTCCCATCACAAAGCTAAGGGATTAGATTTTTTTTTTTTTTTTTTTTTAATTTTTTTTTTCAACGTTTTTTATTTATTTTTGGGACAGAGAGAGACAGAGCATGAACGGGGGAGGGGCAGAGACAGAGGGAGACACAGAATTGGAAACAGGCTCCAGGCTCCGAGCCATCAGCCCAGAGCCCGACGCGGGGCTCGAACTCACGGACCGCGAGATCGTGACCTGGCTGAAGTCGGACGCTCAACCGACTGCGCCACCCAGGCGCCCCAAGGGATTAGATTTTTACCTGCTAATATAAGGCTCCAGGGCCCTGCCAGTAATTGGAGCCATGTCCATTGGCATCAGAGCTGGTGTTGACAGCCAGTATGAATAATCATTTCGAGATGCAAAATTGCATACGTCATTGATGTTACAGAACAAGAATGGCATTGTGGTAAATCGCTGCAGGCAGCTGCCAAGAGTTCCTGATGAAACATTAGACTGAGTATCACTGTCAGTAAATTAAAATCATTTTGAGTATCCTTGCTAGCTAGAGGCTGATTAAAACAACCTATGGCAAAAATGAGAAAGGCAACACAAAAGAGTTACTTGCAGAATGTGTTATTTGCAAAGTTTTAACAGTGACAGAAATCAAAGATCCAATAAGCAAACACATCTTCCTTCTCCCACCCTTAAAACTTCCTGGGACCCTTTCTAATGAGCCTAGCACTTGAGGACTGGTAGAGGTCTGTTGGAAAAATGTCTTTTACTTCAAAATATTCCCAGTTCTTCCTACGTGTATAATAGCAAATAACTAGACAAAGCTTGAGAACAGATGCTACTTGTAAGACTCAGAAGCAAACGTGATTTCAGTGAAAATTGTTTGCATTCAACAGGACGAGCTAGATCAACATTTCACAAGCAAGGCTCTTTCCAGGGCTTCACGTTTCCAGAATGAAAATTAGACGTTAGGCCTGTGTTGTCTTATTCACGGTCTTCAAGGAGTGCTGTCAGGCACTCAGGGTTGTTTACACTTAGCTTCAGAGAGAAGTACCCCATGCTATGAAAATTGACCATCTGTATATGGAAGAAAATGACTGAAAACAAGGACTGGGACATTACCCAGGTCTTGTCCGTGGGCTTGTTCATTTCCTTGTACAAAAAGAAGAGAGAACCCACTATAGAGCGGCTGTGTGCCTTCTGGGCAGGAAGGGATGGCTGTGGTCTGACTGTGCCTGGTGAAGATGAAGCCTCTCATGGTTGTTGCAGTTGTGGGTGGTCCAATGTCTCCAGGTTTGCCCTTCAAGCCTGGCAGTCCATCCAAACCTGGGGGTCCTTTAACAAACATGGTATACATGTTGCAATACAAACAAAACCTCAAACTCATTTTCCGGAAGTACTGATTTAAATGTTTATGTATATCTGTTAAGCCCCTCTGTAAAGGAGTCCTAAAAAAGAGGGGCTTACAAAATGGCCAAACAGTATTAAATGTCCACTAGTTTATCACACGATGCCTTATAAATATTTGTGTATATTGCATGATGAGTTTTTGAGATCAGGTCTTTTTTTCCCCTCCCCCAATTTTTTTAATGTTCATTTATTTTTGAGAGAGAGAGACAGACAGAGAGAGAGAGAACAAGTGGAGCAGGGGCAGAGAGAGAGGGAGACACAGAATCACAAGCAGCCTCCAGGCTCTGAGCTGTCAGCACAGAGCCCGACGTAGGGCTCAAACCCATGAACCGTGAGATCATGACCTGAGCCAAAGTTGGACACTCAACCAACTGAGCTACCCAGGCGTCCCAAGATCAGGTCTTTTTTATCTTTGCATTCTGCGGTGTCCAGCACGGTGGCCTGCATCTGATAGGTCTTAGGTACATTTTTTTTTTCGGTACCAATGAATGTATTCTACAATGTGGGTAAATAAGTTAAATCAAATATCTATATTTTGGAAGTCTATTCAAGGAGGTACTTTTGATAAAGTCACTAAACATTCATGGACAATATTGAAAGTTCTTTTTAAAAGTTGCAAACTTCAAGGAAGTTTTTAATTAGTAAGGCAAATAGAATGGAAAAGACTGTGTTAAGGGTTAGTTTTTAAAATTTATATGAGCTTAAGGCAAAGTAAGTAATTTGTATACTTTTTTTCCCCTCTGCACTTAGAGTAAGGCACATTTGTCACTTTCTATTATTATTTTTTTGGTAATCTCTCCACCCATTGTGGGGATCAAACTCACGACCTCGAGATCAAGAGTCGCATGCTCTTCTGACTGAGCCAGCTAGGTGCCCCAACTTGTCACTTTCTAAGTAAGTACTGGAGAAGTATCCTTTCCCTCCGTCGTCGTGTTCTTTACTCTCCCTTTCTTCATCAAATAGCTATTATTGATGATACTGGCACCTGCTTCCATCCCCGCTTTGCCCCTGATCCATTTCCACTCTACCCTAAGCTCTACCCAACCCACCTTGGGTCCTAAAGAAATACAGAGAGGGTTGGATTTGGGGCCCACGAGTCAAGGGAGGATTGTTGTTTCCCACAAACAACCATGCTATGGTGCCAGGCAGCACCCCAGTATAGTCTCTGCTTGGAAGTCCATGCTGCTCATGAGGATTGGTTAAAGCCCAAGATTATATTTTTTTCCAGTCTCCCCACCATCCCTGTCTTGTCCGGGAGCCTTGGTTTGTTCTTTGAAGTTAAAAAGAAGCCATATCTAAATCTGTCTATGTCTCATGTCTTACTGGAGTAGTCCAAAAGCGTATGTTTTTAATATATCCAGATAGAGAAGATACACATTCTTTACTTTTCCCCACATCTGTCCTCATTCCCAGAGAGCTATAATTGGCCACAAGCAAACGATGCCTTGAGGTCCCTGCACAGGAATTTTGATTAGGTGAGTATGACAGAAATTAAGGTGAGCTGCTGTACAACTATGCACGATCAACGATATTCTGCATTTCTGAGCGAGAGGCCGGGCTCTCGGCTTATACCTGTGTTACTTAACTCTTAGATCCTTATCCTTCTTTTAAATGTTTATTTATTTTGAGAGTGAGAGTGAGAGCATGAACAGGAAAGGGGCAGAGAGAGAGAGAGAATCTCAAGCAGGCCCTGCACTGTAAGTGCAGAGCCCGGCGTGAGTCTTGAACTCAACTGTGAGATCATGACCTGAGCCGAAATCAAGAGTCAGACACTTAACTGACTGAGCCACCCAGGCGCCCTTACTTGTCAGCAAGTTTAAATCCTTGAGGGGTATAGCATCACACAGGTTCTGTGGCCAGTGGCTTTAGCAGGAAGGTTGCTTTGGAATTTGGCATAAGCCATGCCACTGTTTCCAGGATGCCTCTGGTTTTATTGGGTTTGCCACGAGGAGTCACTGTGCTTTGCTTTGTGCACATAAGCACGTCTCTTGCCCTGATAGCATTCAGTCGCGTCTCCAGCATAAACACCTTCAATTTTAAGAACCGTGTGCTCCCTCTGGTTCCAGAGACCCTGCTTACAGCCAGCAAAAATGGCCTTGGACCACAGCCTTCCAGACCTATTTGTCATTTTAAGAGTCCTGTTACCAGCAGGCCCCACTTATTTGCCCTTTAAGTTCAGCAACAGGACCTTCCTTCACCTCCACTAGACTAATTGGAGAGGGCCTTCTTCAGGATACACATGAATTGTTCAGCCATGTGGTATTCAAGAATGGTATAGCTTAAAGATGGCTTTTCCTAGGGGCGCCTGGGTGGCTCAGTCAGGTAGGCTTCTGACTTTGGCTCAGGTCATCATCTCATGGTTCGTGAGTTCGAGCCCCGTGTCGGGCTCTGTGCTGACAGCTCGGCGCCTGGAGCCTGCTTTGGATTCTGTGTCTCCCTCTCTCTCTGCCCCTCCCCTGCTCACACATATACTCTCTCTCTCAAAAATAAATAAACATTAAAAAAATTAAAAAGAAAGATGGCTTTCCTAGATAAAGATACTAAGTTGTTCTTCTATTCATATCAAGATAGTATTTTTTATAACTATGTACTTACATGTTACTTCTCTAGATACTATTAAATAGTACTCCTATAAATAAATAAAAACAGTATTGGCCTTTCCAAAAATAGAATTAGTGCTTTATGAGGTCTATTTGTCCTCAGACTAACAATTTGGTGGACACTTGCCCAGTTGAGAGATAGGAAGGATGGTGTATTCCAATAATTCTTGGTTTTTCATCTTCTTCCAAATGAACGTTTTGTCCCTGGCTTTTAATGCAAACGACAAAACTGAAAGACGTGGATGACTCTTACAGTCACATATTTAAAGGCGACTTCTCTGGATATTGAAACAGCAGTCAGTGAAGAGAAGGAATAGAAGAAGCCAGCCATTCGTTTACCTTGCTCTCCTTTACAGCCTTTGTTGCCTTTTTCTCCAATTGGCCCAGGAGTTCCCGGCCTTCCATCCTTGCCTGGTTTGCCTCTTGGCCCACAGGGTCCTACGCAAAAAACCAACACTGTGTTGAATGGTTCATACAGGAAAAAACAGGGGTGGCCAGTCATCCCAGATATGTGGGACTTCTCCAGTTTCGGCAACGAAAGTCTTACACGCTGAGCCACGGACAAACTCGGACAGTTGGTCATCCAACTTGTTACGTCCTACTTCTCAGGGGGGAAAAAGAACCCTCAAGAACGGACTAGAAACATAGGAGACAACAATGGTTTAAAATTGTGCTGCCATTTTGCTTCACCCTCTTCCAGAATTTGCTATGCCCTTGTACTGATCAACGTAATAAGTCATGTCTCTTTTATATCACAGAAGCAATTCAGGCAACCTTAGAACGTAACAATTCCATTCAGAAGTCTATTACAGTATGCTAACCCTATACAGAGGGGTTAGTTCAATTTCCATACACCAGTACTTTGATAAGATTTCATAAGATTAAGCATATATTTGCATTTACTACTCTTTCAAATGCTCTCCAAAGTGTGAGAAAACTACACACGCATAGAACTCAGGTTTATTCAGGTAATCGTTTTCAAATAAGAGCCCTAAGACCAATGGTTGTCACAGAAGATAGAATTAATACTTGATCTTAATGAAAAAAAAAAAAACCCGTAAGTGCCTAAAGTGTATTTGCTTAAGCTTATACACTGCACAATAGGTTTCAATAGAGTCAATATTTCCAATAGACTCTATAGTGCTTGCTTCCAAAGCGCTTTGTAGGTATTTTGGTTCAACCACTTGCTCGTAATCCATGTCAATACAGTCAGTTCCACACCTAGGATTCCTGGTGGCCCCGGTGGCCCAGGCTCTCCTTGCATCCCTGGTTCTCCAACAGGTCCAGGTGGCCCTGGGCTTCCCGGAAGGGAGATGATCTTAACTGTGCCAGGGTCTCCACGTATACCTATTGACATGAGCAGAGGAAAACGATGGGTTCACTGATGAGCTACCCTTTCTTCATGAAGAGCAATACTAAGGAGAATAATATTTACCGGGTGGTCCTTTTGGCCCAATTTGCCCTGGAGGTCCAACTGGTCCCGGAAATCCTGGATTACCCTTCTCCCCTTATAAAAAAAAAAAAAAAAAAAGGCAATGTGATTCCATGTAGAACAGTGGGTTTCCCAGCTCTTGAGGTTTATGATCAACTGTAAGGACAGACACTGGGAGTTAGGACTGGAGGTGATGGGGCTCTGTGACAATGGCTACAACTTCTGGCATTTTATTTGGACCCAATCAATCATGCTTAATGTCTATTTAAAAATATATTCTAGAAGTAGGCATTAAGATTTTGTATTTTAGTATTGAAGGGGAAGAGTTCATAAAGTTCACTGTTTCCGTTCAGAAACGAATTTAATATTTAAGGTAAAGTATGAAGTGACATTAAACCTATTTTAGTGCTTACATCAATTGTCACAGTTATCTACTTTCTTAGCTTATTTCTCTAGCTTTATTAAGAGCCCATTAGTTATATTAGGGATTCTCATGAACACATATGGAATTCATGTAACTATCATGTAAACTATCATGTAAACTATCAAAATGGTATGATTTCTCTCCCAGTCTTTGACATGAATAAAAGTTTACAAAGAATCACTGATTTGGAGAAATACTTTTTTTTTAATCTTTATTTATTTTTGAGAGACAGAGTGCAAGCAGGGGAGGAGCAGAGAGAGGGGGAGACACAGGCTCCAGGCTCCGAGCTGTCAGCACAGAGCCTGACGCGGGGCTCGAACCCATGAACCGTGAGATCATGACCCGAGCCGAAGTCGGATGCTCGGTGTCCCTGGGGAAATACTCTTTTTAAAAATCGTGAAATAATATAGGCATTATGTCTGATTTCTTAGAAAGACTTTAATACTAAAGATGGTATTTATGGAAGCAATACAATCAAATCGATTATCAAAAGTTAACTGGAAACTACACTCTAAATTATCCACTTGGTATCAGAACCTCAGGAAGATGTCCATATTTATTTAAACACATCAGAAAAAGCCTGTTTTTCCTTTTGAGGATTAAAAATTTTCATGTTCCGAAATCTAAGAAAAATGGAGTATGTTTCATGGAACACATTTCAAAAGAACGCATTTTTTGACTCTCCCCTCTAAATAGCTCTAAATATTTCACCAGGACGTTTCTTTCTTTAGTGGGGCCCTTGTATAATTTTTCCAATCTTAGATATTCCTGTTCTGGGAGGTGGGGAGTGACAGGTGGGACACATGGTGCCCAGGCTGCCCTGTTCGCACCCCCCGCCCCCCGTGTTCACCCTCCCCCACCATGTCTACTGGGACTCCTTGGAATCATCTGCTTTGATTTATTCTTAACGAATTTGCTCCTTGGAGAGTCAGTGGTTGAAAGTACCGAACAGGCTAGGCTCTCTTGGAACTCCACCTTGTCCTCCCTTGGACCTGGAAAAGGTTTACCTTTGTGAAAGTGTGGCTTTGTTCCTTTTGGCTACACTCACTACTTACTGTATAGTCTGTGATAATAGATTCCCTACTGTACAGAAGCAGTGACAAAGGATTTAATCAGTGAAGACAACAAATATAATATCCAAAGCCTTATTTAAGGTCATAGCATCCTTATGGAAGATTTGAGAAATATTTTCTGAAACCTGACATTTAGATTTTTGTGCATGAAAATTTTACACTTACGACCCCCCGGATTATATTTCTCTTCTGATTATCATGCATGTGCCAAAAAACCAAATACTTAAATCTCACGCAGAACACTTTACTTACCCTCCCCCATTAACAGTTTGGTAAATATTTGTTTCGATTTTCAGCTTTTTAACATTATAACACACACACAAGTGAAAATAAGCAACTTCAAAGCAATAGCGTTGATATTGATGTAGTTCCCCATCCCCAACCCAACACACATCGGTATTCTCCCCAACATACATCAGTATTTCAGCGGTCACCACTTTAAACTGTTTATTTTTTAGTTTTTCTACAGTTTCCATCCTTAAGGCGTGAATTTAGTGTTTAAGACCCCTGGGGCTGGGTTCTGGTGGTCTTCCTTCTTTACTCATAACCAAGGTCCTATTTGCACCCTGTCTGTGATGACTGGAGGAGTTCAGTAAACATTTGTGTGCCCTAAATTATAAATCACAATCATCGTCTTTGTATCCAAAGAGTAGTGCACAAAAACAGTACCTTTTACCCCTGGAAATCCATGGAATCCCGGATCACCTCTGAGCCCTGGCAGACCTGGGGCACCTGGTGCTCCCTATAGTTCAGATAAAAGGGAGCAGTACCAAAGACAAAATTTTAAAAATCACAATTGTCACTGTAGTCCTTTTTTTCTTTTTAAGCAAATAGGATATAATACGTTGGGTCAGAATGAACTGAGGTCCACAGATACCATTTTTACCTTCCAATCCAATCCTCCTATAGTTCCTCTGCCACCTAGATCTCTCCTGAGGACTATCATTTTCTTTTTCTTTTTTAAAAAAAATTTTAAGTTTATTTATTTGAGAGAGGGGGAGAGCATGCACACAAGTTGGGGAGGGGGAGAGAGAGAGAGAGAGAGAGAGAGAGAGAATCCCAAGCAGGCTGTGCACTGTCAGTTCAGTGCGGGGCTTAATCTCATGAACCATGACATCATGACCTGAGCCGAAACCGAGTCGGACGCTTAACCGACTGAGTCACCCAGGCGCCCCGGGACTATCATTTTCAATAACACAGAAGCAAAAACTGCCCTCACGGTCAAGAGCAAGCACAACTTCTGGGTGTTAATGTCTGTTGTAGGAGTGTGGAATACAACTTAATATTCTGTATCCTACATGGACCTGACCAGTATCTGGAGACCTTTCGGGAAGAGCAGGCACTGGATTGCCAGAATGAAAATTGTAATTTTTGTTTGTAATTTTTGCAAAGACAACAGAGCCCATATTGAATTATAGCACCCACCATCATTGAAACTAAGTTGGCAGAGTTATAAATTACTCCCGGCCCGAGTGGTGGTGGAAGTAAGGTGTCCAGGGATTGGGACCATGAAAGGGTTATCCGGGACACTTTGACATGCACTTTTGGCAAGGATGCAGGTGATCTGCCCAGGAGACGCTCCCTCCTTGGGCTCATACTTGCCCTTGTAGCCATGGAATGCTCAAGCAAGGCCACAGGAGAAGGGGCAAGGGATCAGAGCTTCAGAAAGGAGCTACATGTCAGAACATAAGTGAAATCTATTACACTGTCCATATGAATGGAAACAGTACTATTACTTGAAAACAAGGAACTGAAGGTCATTAAAAATGCCAAGAACAAAACTGGCCTCTAAACCAAATGTCTTTAGAGCAAGAAGACCAAAGAAGGAAAAATCCTGTACCTTGGATCGGGTGGTGTCAGGTGCAAAAAGGCGGGAGAGAAAATGGAACCACCTGGTCAAGGACTCTCAGGCTCCTGAGTCTGGCCTGTTGTCCAGAAGCAGAGGTAATCGGGGAGGAGGGGCAGATGCCAGGCCCCGCCCTCGGGTGAGGAGGGCACAGCTCCATGCAAGGAGAGGATTGTTAAGGGCACAGAGCCAGTTTAGGCATCCATCGAGAAGAATTATATTTCTTTATTTTTTTTAGTTTTTTTAAATTTTATTTTAGAGAGTACTTGTGTAAGCAGGGGAGAGGAGCAGAGGGGCAGGGTGGGAGACAGAGAGAGAGAGAGAGGGAGAGAGAGAACCTTAAGTAGGCTCCATGCTCCGAGCCTGACGCCAGGCTCAATCTCACATACTTGGGATCATGACCTGAGCCGAAACCAGGAGCTGGACATTCAACTGACTGAGCCACCCAGGTGCTCCAAGAAGAATTATCTTTCCAGTGCAAATGTAGAAGCCCTGACTGACCTTGAAAGCACCAGAGGACTTAAGAGAGATCGCATTTCCAAACAATACATTCCACAGCCCAGTGTCCTTGGAAGGACTTTCTCTGTGATTTTAGGATCAGTGTTTGCCACTTTCAGAGAATCATGGAAAACATGAGAGAGATCTAAGACTGGGCAAATGTCTCATTTAAAAAAAAAAAAAGTTTTAAAAAGGTAGACGCTGGAAACCGAATACCAAGAGAACTTAAGAGAACTTCCCATGATTCCTCACATGCCATCATGCTAAATAAAGTACCTCATTGCCCATCACTGATGAAAACATAGAGCAGCTATGACATAACTCTGAATTCCTCATCAATCTCCAAGAATTTGATGTAAACAGGGGGAAGACAGGTTTCTCAAATATGCTGCCAAGAAGAAAGTGAGAGAAGATGGCCCAGGTGTTGGGTGAGAGACTGAATTTAGAGAACTTCATAGTCTGGGAGCATGAGCCTAGATGAACACAATGACAGCTATAAAAAAGAAATTTGAAAGTTCTGCATTTAAGTCACAAACAGACAAGAGCTGGAAGTAATGGAGAAAACTTGGAAGTCCTTCATAAGGAAAAGCGTGTGCATACACACACACACACACACACACACACACACACACACGCGCTCTGGTTGACCAGAAGCTGACTGTGCAGTGACAATGTGGTGATGTGGCAGCCAGATAGCCCAAGGTCGGATTATAAAATGGTGTTCCAGATGGTGAGAGTCTTCCCTCCTTTAGCCACTCTGTGGGGGGTACTGAGTTCTTACTCCCAGGGGGTGTTTGTCTCAGGGGCTGTGTTCTAAAAAAATTTTTTTAATCCTTATTTATTTTTGAGACAGAGAGAGAGAGAGAGAGCGAGAGAGAGCGGGGGAGGGGCAGACAGGAGGACACAGAATCCAAAGCAGGCTCCAGGCTGCGACGCAGGGCTCGAACTCATAAGTGGTGAGCTCGTGACCTGAGCTGAGGTTGGATGCTTAACCAACTAAGCCACCCAGGTGCCCCTCAGGGGCTGTGTTTTTAAGGGAGATGTTGACCAACTGTGATATATTCAGAATAGAGGCAGGGTTGACAAAGGGTTAAACTGAATTTGCAAAACGCAGGTATTTATCAGGGGAGAAAATGCTGAGAAGGAAGTGGCAGCTATTTAGAAACCCTGGAAGTTCCATCAAGGGGAAAAAGTAAATAGACATTCACTGATAACTTTCAAAGTATATTAATACAGAAAAATGATATTGTCCTCTAGAGTGATCCCAAACTGTTAGGTGTTTTAAGAGTCCATTACTGAAATTGTTCAGAGTCTAAACAAGAAAAGGTCAGGAATGACATGGAAAAGGGTCCCCCACAAACCAAACTTCTAGAGGCCAAATCTGTCCAACCCTTAGGATTCTTTGAACCCCCTGGACTCTGCCCTTGGGTGCTCAGAAGCATCACACATGGGCATTTTTTTGTTGCCTCTGGGGACATCTGATCCTGGCAATTCATGTAGAAGAATATAAGAAGTCAAAATAATTTCCCACACTTACCGGCTGACCCGGTGGCCCCTCGTCTCCTACAGTTCCAGGCGGACCTCTAGGGCCAGGCTCGCCCAGAAGCCCCTTGTCTCCTTTCAAGCCTCTCACGTGACTCCCTGGAGGTCCCGGAGGACCAGGGTCACCTGCATTTACAGAGAGCCGGTCAGTATTGGGCAGTGGGGGCACCTGGCAGGTTCTGTCGGCAGGTTTTTTTTTTTACTTAAAAAAAAATTTTTTTTTGATGTTTATTTATTTTTGAGAGAGAAAGAGAGAGACAGAGTGTGAGCAGGGGAGGGGCAGAGAGAGAGGGAGACACAGAATCCAAAGCAGACTCCAGGCTCCAAGCTGTCAGCACAGAGCCTGACATGGGGCTTGAACTCACGAACCGTGAGATCATGACCTGAGCGGAAGTCGGAAGCCTAACCGACTGAGCCACCCAGGCGCCCCACTGTTGGCAGGTTTTTGGATGACGGGCACAGCCTGCACCCAGTGTGACCCCGCACATGCTTTCTGTTGTGGAGCGTTGATGGGCTTGTGGTGAAGACAGAATGAGATAAGGCCAGGGAAGTGCTGGCCGAAGGCAGGGGCTGTTTGTCCTTGGTGAAAGTCTGCCAGACAGGGTCTGTGCCTAGCCTGGTACTCGATCCATAAGAGCAACTCAGTAAATCTTGGTGATGGGATGCATCTCTCTCTTTTAGGCTTATTAATTTGGTGTGCTCGCTTCAGCAGCACATATACTAAAAATGGGCTTATTTATTTGGTAATCACTAATTTTCAAACAGATCCCCTCTGTCCCCATCACACCAATAGTCGTGTTGAGCACCAGGTGATGTACGAGAGCACTGACTCACTATATTGTACCCTTGAAACTAAGATTACACTGTATGTTCACTAACTGGAATTTTTTTTAATGTTCATTTGTTTTTTAGAGAAAGAGAGAGCCCGTGCAAGCAGAGGAGGGGCAGAGAGAGAGGAGGACAGAGGATCTGAAGCAGGTTCCCAGCTGATAGCAGAGAGCCTGATGCGGGGCTCAAACTCATGAACCGTGAGATCATGACCTGAGCCAAAGTCAGGCGCCCCAGCTAACTGGAATTTAAATAAAAAGTTAAAAAAAGAAAGAAAGAAAGAAAGAAAGAAAGAAAGAAAGAAAGAAAGAAAGAAAGAAAGACTCCAGCAGCTTTGCTGCACTCTGCTAGAGCAAGCAGGTAAAGACCAGAGGGAAAAAGAAGCAAAGAGGTCACACCAGGGGAAGGTTGAAAGCTGCTGTTGTCAAACGTTATTTTCATTCTTCTATCTTATTGAAAAGTAGACCCTCTACCTGGGTTTCCTCTGAAGCCTGGTGGACCTCGATCTCCTTTCTGGCCAGGGATGACTGCGCCAGGAAAACCCGGTGGTCCTGGGAGTCCCGTCATGCCAGTGGGTCCCCACGGCCCGGCATCTCCCACTATCCCTTTCCTGCCGGGGAGGCCGGGTAAGCCTGGGGCTCCCCTGTCTCCTTTGGCTCCTGCAAAGGAAAAGGTTTGGTAAGTTTCCGTAATGGCCTTCTACTTGGAGTTACAGTTTGGGGTTACCTGTAGTAATGCAGATGCTGTGCTTAAAAGGCATTAAGATTCGCAATATAGTTTTTGAAAGAGGCTGGTAAAAGAAATACAGGTCTATAAGAAACTGAGTCGAGACTAATTTCTGCCTTAGTTCAGTCTTTTGATACAAAGTCACCTCACTATTCTATGTGTCAGTTTCTCTTTTGTTCTTTTTTCTTTTTCTTTTTCTTTTTTTTTTGAGAGAGAGAGAGAGGGAAAGAATTTTAAGCTGTCTCCATGCCCAGTAAGGAGACTGATGTGGAGCTCGATCTCGTGACCTAGGGATCATGACCTGAGGCAAAATCAAGAGTCAGAGACCTAACTGACTGAGCCACCCAGGTGCCCCAGTTTTTATTTTAAACACCTAATGTAGCTCAGTCTTTAAAGATCAAGTGAGATAATATACAGATGGAAAAGTGTAGTGTAACTCTGAAGTGTTGTGTCACTATCTGCTTCAATTACTATTATCTGATGAACTTTAATTACAATGACGTTGAATAGAGAGAACGTTCAGAGCTAAACTTCCTGGCATTGATGTGTGCATCTGAAGAGTCACACAGCTAAACCCAGACAAAGGAACAACAAAGTTGCAATCCCTCTTCTCTCCTTTCTTCTCCCCCATAACACACACAAACACTAGTCTGGAAGGGAAGGCGGTGGCTGGGGGTTTGGAATTACCAATGAGGATTCCCAAAAAGTCACCACTTAATTACTAATATTCTTCACCTTGGAGAACCTTCAAGAAAATTGGGCTTTGACGTTCATGAATGGGAAACGTATGAACTGCAAATAATCACTCCCTCCTCTTTTTTCTCTCTGTGTTATTCTAGAAATAGTGAACGGCACACAAGTAGGGGACAGGAAGAAGAAGGATGAGGCTGCTGGCACAGGGAAGGGCTTGGGACGTTATCGTGCAGGAAGGCAGAGTGATGATGAAAATAAAATGGATGAATATTAAAATACTGAATATCTAGCCTTTGTCTATCATGTTCTTTAGCTTTTTTTTTTTATACTTGTAATTTGTGTTTTTCAAAGAAAGTGGTTAGATAGCTTCAGCTCACTTGAAGCTCTGAAATGCTGGGTATTTGTACAATAGAGTCTGGCAGTGGTCGGAGACCCCAAGATGTGGTCTTAGGTTGTATGGTCCATGCCCATAAAGATGCTTCCTTGTCTCACAGTATGATTTCATTTTAGCATTTGGGAGTCTCAATGAAGTCTTCTCCATATTTAGTTATCCTAGAGGGACTGAGGCACATAATCACCTACTTACATAATTGGGCTAGTTGTTATTTTTTTAAGGCTTTTTGACTTAAGGTATGATTATTTTATATTAAATTTTATTTCCAAACAAATGCCAAAGTATTCTCACTCCAGATGGTTAAACTTTGAGCTTAGCCTAGGAAAATGAACGGAAACTCTCCCTTTGGCCGTAATTGTAAAACCTGATCTGTGAACGAGACCTGGAGAAGCCTCCATGCTCGTGGAGGAAGGTGGGGTCCAGGAAGTGTGAGGACACTGAGCTCAACCAGGGAGACCGTGACACCACCAAGAAACAAATGGAAAAGTGCAGCTCTTGTAGACTTTCACAGTTGAGCTCACAGGTGGAGAGGCAGTTCCTGCCCCTCTGAGCTTCTCAGTAGGACCCCGCTACTCCCTGCTGGTTCCCGCGAGCATCGCTACCCAGAGGTCCTCAATAGGAAGAACGCTTTTTGCTAATAAAATACTCCTGTCCGCAGGACCCACATCTGTGAAGGGTCCATAGAAGATGCAAATGATCTAATATTTCTTCTGGCAAATTTCTCCACAAAATGGAAAAAGTTTGAAGAAGCTGCTTATCTTGTAAAACACTGCCATGAGAAATCCGGACTCAGAGTCTGTCAACCTAAAATCTTGTATATACTTTGAATGACATGTTCTGCAAACTGCCATGTTTGGCATTGAGAGAGTTACTGGTAGCCAGCCCTTAATAAAAAATAGTCTGAACCACAAGCTGGCCCTGGGGTGGGAATCAGACCCATGAAGATAACAAGGTGGGAAAGAATTCGTGTCATCACTGCATGTTATTCCCACCCTGCCGCCCCCTGCTCAGAATAGCAGAGAGGGGTGCTCACAGAGAGGGGGTGCTCATGGACAAGCCAGCAATTCCCCCTACACCCTTTTAGGAGGTGATACATTTAAAGCATGCCAACAGCCACAACCAAGGACTACATAGGAAGTCTTCTGATTTTTTAAAGACTTTCGATGGAAAGAAATTCCAAAGTTGGATCACAGTTTCTGATTCATTCACTTTGCAATGGTGGTCATAATTTTTAAGCATCTTGAATACTAAGAATGTAAACATCTTATATTACCACTGGGACTTCTTTAATTCAATATGTTAAGTTTATTTTATATACCAGGCGATTTTGATTAGATTCTGTCCTTGAAATCTAGATCACCAGGGTCGGGGCGGGGGGTGGGGGGCGGTGAAGCACTGCTCACCTGGGACTCCAGGGCTCCCTCTGGGGCCTGGAACTGCTTCCAGCAAACCTGAAAGAGAGGAGTTTGGTACCTGAGTGTTTTATATGTGGTTAATTTCATATATTCTGCTTGGTCAGTTTCACTGTGGCGACAGAAGGAAGTTTAACCACCACACACCCAGAACACATTAAAGATCATCGATTCCATTGGAGAAGTATCTCTAGAGCAGTGAAGGATTACAATGGCACTGACCATTCAATGCACAATGAAACCAGTGGACCCAAGCTCATGAGCAACGTGTACCTGTTTCTCCCTTTTCTCCTGCTGGGCCAGGGATTCCATCACGTCCCTGGTTGCCTCTCATCCCCATTGGTCCGGGAGGTCCTGGAAATCCTGGAGGTCCTGAGAAAAGAAATGCCATTCGAAGAGAAGGCATACTTCCTGGCAATGGCCTGATGTGAACACTGGATACGTAGAATTCGATTCGATTAAAGGTGCTCCTTCCCCCCGCCCCCCAGAACTGTAGTTATGTGATGCTCCATTCACAGTGAAAACTATGAACAGATTTATACTACCATGAAGATCATCACTTCAGAAGGTGGAGGCTGGCAGATCTTTGAATTAGATAGGTATCAATACCTAACCTCATTTTTTTTTTTTTTTTTTGGTCTGGGGACTGAGTAACTGGGAGCTAATTTCTAAGGAGCAGCAGATAGGTATGCAAAGATTCCAGCCTGAGGAGAAAATATGCCTCTGTCCTGAAGGGGAAATAGACAAAGTACAAAAATGGAACCTGGAGGGCCTTTTACTCCTGGAGGACCGGGGAAGCCTTTAATGCCTTTTAACCCCAAATCACCATCAGGGCCCGGCTTTCCTATAAATAAAGAGAGAAGAGAAGGGAAAAAAAGAATAGCACAAGGTAAATGGTTACAACAATGGCAGAAATGGTCCTTTTTTATAGTCACCTGTGCCTCACACTGGCCTTCAGGCCCTTCGCCAGAGAAGCAGAGCAGAGATGTGTCGAATCACTTTCAAACGTGTTTGTGCACCAGCCACACGGGCCACTCAGCATCTGATTTATGACTTTCACTGGGAGTTAACAGCAAATCCACTGAACCTTTCCGTATTTGAAAAGACGGTTTAAATGTTATCTTTCAGTAAGCTGCAACCCAGTAGCCTGGTGGTTGTTTTTAATAAAATAAAACAAAAACTTAAACTCAAATTTATAGGAAAATGAGAAAGAAAGCCAACGCTCAACCTGAAACCATGCCAGGAAAAAAAAAAATCACAACAGTGTTTGCCCCCAAATTCACGTTGAAGTCCTTAACCCCAGAACCTCCGGAGATCACTGTATTTGGAGACTGGGTCTTTAAAAAAAGCTATTAAGTTAAAACAAGGTCACTAGGGTGGGGCCTGATCCAATATGACCAGTGTCCTCACAAGAGGCATTGATTAGGACACAGACACGCAGGGAAGGAAGATCATGTGAAGACACGGCAGGAAGTTGCCCAACTCAGGAGAGAGGCCTCAGAAGAAAAAACCATCCGTGCTGACATCCTGAGCTCAGACTCCAGACTCCAGGACTGTGAAAAAATAAATTTCTGCTGTTTAAGTGCCTTGTCTGTGTTTTGTTATGGAAGCCCTAGAAAAGTAATATGAATATGCGGTTGGGCAATGAACTAACATTTAAAAAAATTTTTTTCAAGTTTATTTATGAGAGAGAGAGTGGGGGAGGGACAGAGAGAGAGGGAGACACAGAATCCGAAGCAGGCTCCAGGCTCCGAGCTGTCAGCACAGAGCAGGATGCGGGGCTCGGACCCACAAACGATGAGATCACGACTTGAGCCGAAGGGGGACACTTAACCTACTAAGCCACCCATGCGTCCCAATGAAGTAACATTGTGTGTCTCTAGGCTGAATTCTTTGAGACAGAACTTAAGTTTTATGGACAGGATCAGGTTTTTAGATGTCAGTCCATCCAACTGGCTGATCGGGGCTCCTCCTGATTGATTTCCCGTTCCTCAGAGTCTAAGAATTTGATGATCAAAGTTGAATAAAAGCAATCATAGTACAAACACCTAAATAGCTTTCAATTTACGCAGCTGATTCTAGGAGGTGAGGGCTATGCTGAGTGTCCCGCTTCCGGCTTTCCGAGTTGTAAAGCCAACGCTCACCTGGGTGACCAGGACTTCCGGGGTTTCCAGGGGCTCCCTCAGGTCCAGCAGGCCCCGAATGTCCAGGTGCTCCAGGTACCCCTCTTTCTCCTTTCCTTCCCATGTCACCTGGAAATCCTGGATCTCCCTTAAAGTCAGCCAAACACCTTTAGAATTCTCATATAAGCAGGATATGTGATCAGAATTGAGTATGGACTCTGCTAGCATTTAGTTAGTGATTTAGTTACTGAGTTAACGATTCCTATTAAATGTCTGCTGATGCAGGCACTGTGACAGGGGCCGGGGACAGGATGGCTACGGGATTTGCTGGAACCAGTGCAAAATGCAAAGGCAGGACGCTTAAATGGCAGGAACAGGGATAAGCAATTCCTTGGGTATTGAAATTGGAGGGATAAACTCATAAGCCAATAGCTGTGTGATAGGCATTCTGAGCTGTGGAAACAGGATTAAAAAAACCCAAGTCATCACCTGAAAACACAGCTGTATTTTCAATGCTTTTTGCCCACACTGAATGTAGACACTTGCTGATGCTTAGAGACTCAGCCCCCTCGCTAAAGCATAACGACTTCAGTGGCCGGTATACCTTTGGTCCCGGTGATCCTGGCCTTGCACCTGCTGAGTAACCCGGCTCTCCCTTCTCTCCTTGGAGACCGTGAACACCTGGGAGGCCTGGCCTTCCAGTTAAACCTGGTAGTCCCAAAGCTCCCCTGTGTCCTTTAGGACCTGCAATTAGGAAAGAGGTCAGGGAAAATGAAACATTCTGCTTCTCACTTTTGTATAAACCACCTTTCTGGCTTTTGAGAATCACTGATATGTTGAGTAGTTATCATGGGTGATCTTTACACAATATGAATGTTTATTTAGTTCTCATCTGTGTTCTAATTGCACACAGTATGTTTGTCTAAAAGTAAATCTAGTTTTACACCAACTTTCTACCAAATGGTAAACCCAAACAACAAACCATACAGAAAATCTAGAATAGAATTGGGCTTTCGGCTCACGGACAGGACCTTATACCTTACCTGGCACCCCCATGATCCCCATGCTTCCTGGCACGCCACGTGGTCCTGGTGCCCCAGGATTCCCAATGTTGCCTGGATCTCCTCTGGGGCCTGGAGAAGAAATAAATAGTCACATGTCCTGCACAGTTCCTGGACATAGTAGGTGTCAGTAAATATTTGTTGCTTGTATGAATAAATGAATTCTAAGCACCCAGATCAGCTAGGTTATGTCCTTGTGTAGCTACCTTTCTGCCTTCAGATGAGGAGGGGACTGAGTACCCAGAAAACGTAAAATTAGAGAACTTTAGATTCTTGTCAGCAGGCCTGGAGTTCAAACATCAAAACCATTCTAGGACCAATGCCAGCAGAAAAGAGGGGGTTCCTGCCACCATATCGCAATAAATTTCCAAATGCAATACTGAAGTTTTACTGCCATGTAACATATTTTGTCCCTGATGTCATAGAGAATAGGGGGCTACTGTAATTGTTTAAAAATTTACTTTGCAAACTCAATAGCATGTTTAAAAAAAAGAAAGGCAAATCCGGAAACCTCTAAATCATTACCTGATTTTCTTCTATGATATATGATACTGTGATAAATTATAGTTTATAATACATATCAGCAATGTCAAAATAACATTTTTGGTGCAAATATGGAACGTTGGGGGTGCCTGGGTGGCTCAGTCCATTGAGCATCTGACTCTTGATTTCGGCTCAGGTCATGTTCCCAGAGTTGTGGGATCGAGCCCTGCGTCGGTCTCCACACTGAGCATAAAGCCCGCTTGAGATTCTCTCTCTCTCTCTCTCTCTCTCTCTCTCTCTGTCCCTCCCTCTCTCTGCCCCTATCCCCCACTTGTACTCTCTCTCTCTTTCTTTCTCTCTTTCCCCCTGCCCCTCACCCCCACTTGTGCTCTCTCTCTCTCAAAACAAATGTTCAAAAATGGAACTCTGTGTAAGTTAATATTTTTTAGTTAATATAGGCTGACTATAAATAGCTTCATTCTGATTTAATTGTGAAGCAAATTTCTGCTGGAACACTATGGGAGCAAAATATTCATATTCAACCCAGTAAGTCAAGAAATACATTTTTGTTATGTTCAGACGTAGGGAAACTTAACTCCTGATATTTCTATCAGAGAATCTGCTCTACCTGGTGGTCCTGGTGGTCCAGGTGGCCCTTGGAGTCCTTTTAAACCTGGTAACCCTGGAACACCACTGTTTCCTTTCTCACCCGGCTTCCCTGCAAATCCTAGTTAAAAACCATGGATTAAAAACACAGGTTAGAATTTTATCAGACTTAGTTCAATCCTGGTTAAAATTGATGAGACATTATTGTAATACATCCATATCATTTTTATTAAGAGCACAGGCAGATGTGGGCTCTTTTCAAAGAGGATTAAATGAGATAATATATGTAAAGTATTAGCATCGTGCTTGGCATGAGTTAGTTCTTCAGTGACACTAGCAATGATGATATTTACACTTCATTTTAAGAACGAGTGGCCTAAATATAGCTTCTTAAAAAATTTTTTTTTCTTTTAGTAACGACAGAGGACCATTTATTACATGATTCTTGTCCAGAGCATCCCTTTCTCAAATCCATTGATTACAATGACCATTTATTAATTAGTACATGACAGACATCATTTTCTTTATTTATCTTATTTCATCTGCAGGCAATGTCAGTCTGTCGTTGAGCCTTTCTAGAATGGGTGTAGAGACAACCAAACTGAGCCTCTGTGAAGTCAACGGACTAATCTAGAGTCACAATCAATGAGTGATCATGCTGGGATCTGAACCCAGCTGTGCAATCTGCGATGCTTGCAAATTTCCCACAAAACTGTCCTACTTTCCATAACACATGGCTTTGATCGCTTTACTTTCTGGCTCAAAATGGTCCTTGAATCTGTGATACCTTTGATGCAGGGCAAATTACAAACTCCTTCCATGGTATCCGAAGCACTTTCTGACATGTCTGTGGCCCGGCTTTGTGCCCTTTCTCAAGATTCCCTTCCTTGGGCAGTTTTCCTGCCTATATCCTTATTCATTCACATAAGCGCTGAGTATCTAATTAATAGACAGGTGTTGTGCCAACAACAGGTGTTGTTCCCAAGTTTTTAGTGTTTAATTGGGGAGTCAGCCAGGTAAATACACAATTACCACCCAGTGTGATAAGTTCTGTAACAGAGCTGGGTACAATATGCTACAGGGAAGAATTTCTGTAAGAGGGGACTGTGTGTGTGTGTGTGTGTGTGTGTGTGTGTGTGTGTGTGTGTGTGTGCGTGTTAAAGACTGAAGAGGCGCCAGTTGGGTGGAAAAACCATGAAACAGGATAAGATGCCCAGGCAAGAAAATAGCACATACAAAGGAATGACGAGGAGCAGGGGGTTAGATTATTTTCTTTTGTAACATTTATTTTCTATCGATGTCATTTATTACAATCTAAAAATATATATTATTTAGCATGTTCCTGCTTTGGGCTTGCAAGGGGTTAGCAGGCCAAATCTGGTTTGGTGTGGTATGGCTGGAGGGCTAAAAATGGTTTTTTTACATTTTTACACTAAACTCTAAAAATGACTACGCAACAGGGACCATATCTGGGGCCAGAACCCCTGAGATGTTTACTGCCTGGCCCTATACATAAACTGTCTACAGATCCATTGATGTCTCTTCCCCCCTTTCCCCCCACTGAACTGTAAGTTTCCTCATGACCAGGACACTACCTCTGCTTTGCTCACCTCTATGTCTTTAGGACATAATAAAATACCTAGTCAATAGGTCCTAAAAAATAATTGTTGAAAAATTATCTGTCATGTGGCTGGCGAGGTACGCAAAGGGCAAGTGATAAAGAAACTTTGTATGCCAATGTAAGATTACTTTTTACCATTCTTGGCAAAAAGGTGGTTTTGAGGCTTATGATTTAAAATTGACTAGGGGCAGTTTAAATACAGCAGACCCAAATGCAGAATTAACTTAGAAATAAAAAGTCATGGGCGCCTGGGTGGCTCAGTTGGTTAAGCGTCTGACTTTGGCTCGGGTCATGATCTCATGGTCTGTGAGTTTGAGTCCGGCATCAGGCTCTGTGCTGACAGCTCACAGCCTGGAGCCTGTTTCGGATTCTGTGTCTCCCTTCGTCTCTGCCCCTCTCCCACTCCCACTCTGTCTCTGTCTCTCTCAAAAATAAACATTAAAAAAGTTTTTAAAAAGAAGTGAAAAGTCACACATTAAGGAGACAACACGTAATTGTGCAAAGAACGCCAAGACCCAGTTCTAATCCAGGATTGGGCCACCAACTGGCTTTGTGACTGAGCAGCATGTTGAGTATCGGTTCTCACGGTCTTCATTTGTCAACTACAGGGATTTTCTTGGATCATTCTTAGTCTCAGAACCAGCTGTGATGTTCTGGTTCTACACAAAAGGAACGCTGTACCTTTGAGGCCTGGTTCTCCTTTGTCCCCCAGTAGGTGGGATATTCCAGAAGGACCCTGGGGTCCTTTGTCTCCTTCTTCACCCTGGGCTCCTGGGTGCCCTTTCTCACCCTTTGCTCCTGGGATTCCAAAGTCACCTAAAAAACAGGAGTAACAATGTCAGTTCCTTACTTCTTGAACTTGTTTGTAAGGATTCGAAAGTTAACAGTGCTTACCATAAAACAAAACAAAACAAGACAGATAAACCAAAACAGGCAGTCATTTAAAAGCAGTGGCATAAGATTGCAAGGAGAAAATTCGACTCCATTCAAATGGAAAAAGGAATACAAAGAATAGCAAAATCGAATACGTGGTTCTCTCAGAATTATATTGCCCTCAAAGGGTAAAACATGATTTATTTTTCTGTTATGTAAGTGAACATTGTTCCTTCCTCCTGTTCTTGGGAAGACACTCCATCACTTACCCCTCTGTCCTGGGGTTCCTGGGTTTCCGGGAGGCCCCGGAGGACCAATGTGTCCCGGATAGCCCATCATGCCAATCGTTCCTTTTTCACCTGTGGAAACACGTTAACGCGAGACAGCTCAGATTGCGCAGAACGACAGAAGTGAAAAATTCCATAAAATAAAATGTTATACTTTTTTGAATGTTATTTATTTTTGAGAGAGAGAGGCACAAGCAGGGGAGGGCCAGACAGAAAGGGGCACAGAGGGGTCCGGAGTGGGCTCCATGCTGACAACAGAGAGCCCTATTGGGGGCTCGAACTCACAAACCGTGAGATCATGACCTGAGACGAAGTCACACGCTAACTAACTGAGCCAACCACGTGCCCCTAAAATAAGTTATAATTCTAAAGAGAGTTGAAGAAATGATTTCTGTAAACAGAAAAAGAACCATATTTATCTAGGTGATTGACCAGTAAACATTCTTTATTAAATTAGGGTTGTGGAGGTCATGGGTAGCAAATCACATTTGCAGATGAAAGTAGAACATGGGGGGGCGCCTGGGTGGCTCAGTCGGTTGAGCGTCCGACTTCAGCTCAGGTCATGATCTCACACTCCGTGAGTTCGAGCCCCGCGTCGGGCTCTGTGCTGACAGCTCAGAGCCTGGAGCCCGCTTCAGATTCTGTGTTTCCCCCTCTCTCTGCCCCTCCCCTGCTCATGTTCGGTCTCTCTCTGTCTCAAAAATAAATAAAAACATTAAAAAAAAAAAGAAAGTAGAACATGGTGAAGAGATGGAGTGCTCCCTCCTCCCAAACCCCGTGTGGCTTTCTATTGTGTTCCCTTATTTTATTTTCCTCACAGCAGCTGTTGACTATTGAACCTAGTTTTTATTTTTTAGTTATTTATTTTTATTTATTTTAGGGGGGGGAGAGAGAGAGAGAGAGAGAGAGAGAGAGAATCTTAATCAGGCTCCATCCTCAGCACAGAGCCCAATGTGGGACTCATTCCTATGATGCTGGGATCATGACCCGAGCTGAAATCAAGAGTCAGATGGTTAACTAACTGAGCCACCCGGGCACCCTGAATTTAGCTTTTAAATGGATTTGTTATTGTCTCTCCCATTGTCAGAGGTGGAATCTTGTCCACTGACATGTTTCTAGTGCTGGCATGTGGGAGAAGCTTAATAATATAAATGAAAGAATGATTTGTAGATTAAGTTGTTTTTCTGGGTTCTTCTCTGGAGGAATGAGATGAATGAGGTCCTTATGCTGTGACTATTAGAATATTCTTCCCAAACATACAAACTATAAAAACAGTGATGAAATAAAAAGAATGATAAGGGAATACTAGAAACAACTCTATGTCAGCAAATCAGGTAACTTGGGGGCATTCGCACAAATTCCTACTGAGGCACAGATTACTGAAACTGACTCAAGAAGAAATAGAAAATCTGAGTAGACCTACAACAAAGAATTGATTTGGTAATGTAAAAACTTCCCACAAAAGAAAGCCCAGACTCAGATGACTTCACTGGTGAATTCAACCAAACGTTTAAGGAATATCAATTCTTCACTAACTCTTCCAGAAAATACAAAAGGAGGGAATACTTTCCATCTTGTTCTAGGAGGCCAGTGTTACCCAGACACCAAAACCAGACAAAGATATCACAAGAAAAGAAAATGACTAATATCCATTATACATATAGATGCAAAAATTCTCAAGAAAATACTATCAAATGTATTTTAGCAGTGGCATATAGAAAGGATTGCACAGCCAAAGTTGTCATACTCTGGGTAATTGTGAAACGTGACCATCCCACCACCAACACTGACCCCTCACAAATAACTCAGTAGGAAACACTTATACTAACTCAAAGAGAAGTGTAGAGTCAAAAGCCTAGGTCTATGTCCAATTTTTACAGCCACCTTAGAAGGAAGAAGACAGAAGAAAAATAAAAGCATAAAAAAGGATACCTGGTGGTCCTAAAAATCCTGGATTTCCTGGATATCCTTTTTGACCAGGTGGTCCCACCTCACCTCGATGACCTGGCATCCCTGGTGGCCCGGGTTCTCCAGGAAAGCCTGACCTATCCAAGCCTGGAATACCTGGGTCTCCCTTTGGCCCCGTTTCACCTCTTCTGCCTAGGTATGAATGAATGAATGAATGAATGAACGAACAAATGAACGCACAACTGCTTTCCCCACCAACTCCAGAAATATTTTTTATGACTATAAATATTTAGCTGTGTGATTATGGGCAAACCACACACTCATCTGATTGATTGGCTGATTTCATCCCCTTCTGTAAAATTTCTAAGATCACTTCTACCTTTAACATTCTGTTTCAGTGATTCATGCAGTAATAAAAGTGTAGAGTTTAGATCTATTTTCTAGTCCTGCAGACATATCCTGGGACTGCACTTTATGACTATAGCTCAGTCTTTAACCTGCAGAATAATACATACAGAGCCACCCACGTGGAGGCGAGCCACCAGATACTTCTGGAAACAACAACAGCACTATGACAACCATTAATCTCTTAGCCCAACATTGGATTGTGAACATAAAAGCAGGATGATAGCTCATAGGCATTAGCTGAGCTCTAAACGATTTTTCTCAGTCCACAGATCTGATTGAGAAGAGCCAACAAAATAGAATAAGTTTCACACAATCTGGGCCATCTAGCCTGCATAATTTAGATTTATTTCATAAGCTTATTTTATGTTGCTTGGGAAGCAATTAACTACATATCAAAATTTACCACTTTATATACTAATGAAGGTAATGATAAAGCTTTTTTCTGAGAGTTTATATGCACATAAATATACATGTAAATATACATATATAAGTATATATCCTCAATATGTATATATACTCAGTCATGTGTACAAGGCACAAACCAATTTTACTGTACTAACCCGAAGTCTCTTACTCTATAGATGGTACTCACTGCAACAAATCCACGACAAGGTTTAGATGGCTAAAATAACATTCCCCGCTGAACAGTGGTCAGCACTTGCTGCTGGACAGTTCCCATGTTAAGCAGCAAAGCGCAGAGCTGGAGTCTCAAGTCACCTATCTGCCTAATGACTAGTTTCAAGGCCCTCCTCTTACCTTGTTGACCTTCCAATCCATTTAATCCTGGAAGTCCTTGGGCTCCCCTGGGACCCTCCATGCACCTTCCTGGGGGTCCTTTTTCTCCAGGTGGTCCAGCCTTCCCTGGATCCCCTACAAAACGGTCCCAGAATATATTCAGATGCCAAAACCCAAGGTCCTAGTACAATCATTCTCTTGTAACTTTTCCCCCCAAATTGAACCTATATTTAATACAGTGGATATGCCTTTTTACAGAGGAAACTCACTATAAAGGACAGAAGGAAGGAAGGAGGGAGGAAAGAAAAAAATAAAGGTAGGGAAGTGATGTTGAATAGAAAAATAATTAGGACCTGCAGATTCTGTCTGTTGAACTAGAAGTTTGAGAAGAACTCTTCATCCTAGCGCACTTTTAATTTGCTGCCTTTTAGCAGAGATCGCAGTGGAGAAAAATAATCACACGCGCCACTGTACCTTGTGGTCCATCAAGCCCTCTGGTTCCTGGAATTCCAGGGAGACCTGGATGTCCAGGGAGTCCAATTTCTCCATTTTTCCCAGAATTGCCTCTTTCTCCCGGAAAACCTGGCGTTCCTGGTTCTCCAGGCAAGGCTAGTCCCGGCTCTCCCTGTTCCACAGAAGTCGTGTTAGTTTTACTATATAATGCTTCCAAATCCTTCTTGACTACCAACTGGTCTTTAGCGCTATTAAATGGAAAATAATCTGTTCTGGGGCGCCTGGCTGGCTCAGTCAGTTGAGCGTCCAACTTCAGCTCAGGTTATGATCTCACGGTTCGTGAGTTCGAGCCTCACATTGGGCTGTCCGTGCAGAGCCTCCTTTGGATCCTCTGTCCCCCCTCTCTCTGCCCTTCCCCCACTCATGTGCATGCACGCTCTCTCTCTTTCTCAAAATAAATAAACATTAAAAAAAGAAAAAAATCCATTCTTCACAGTCACCACCATGCTATCAACTTTCCTATTTCAACTCTAGTTGCTGAGTTTTCTATTCAATTATGCTTAAGTATTCTTGAGGCTATATAACTCTTTTAGAAGGGTGAAATTGTCTGGAAACAGTCTAGATGTCTCTCCTTTTGATCGCTTTTCTCCTAGTTATCCACACTTCCTCTTAGAGTCCTTCCATTTTAAATACTCTGAATGCTTCTGAAGATTAAGGAAGAAATAGGGAGGCAAACTTATCTTCTAACCCCTTCTATTTTCCTTTCTAAAAGGGAGGGATGGTTCAGAAGAACATTAAAAAGTATTTAATTCCTTTACCATCTACAAATATATAGATAATTTCTACACCTAGAGCATCCTACCTGGCTGATTGTAATTGCCCACCTCCCTCATCATTCCCCCCTGCCCCCCACCACCATCAGTCTGAGTTTTAATTCTTGAAGAACCTTGGCTCCGGGGAGACCTGGTTCTCCAGGTGACCCAGGCTTTCCCATTTCTCCTGGACAACCTGGTGATCCTTTTGCTCCTGGAAAACCTTGGTCTCCTACAGAGAAAAAATAATAAAGGTTGTAGGATTAGGCTTAGGAAAAGATTCTGAGAAGTGTCTCTGTTTTATCTGATTTTATCTGATGTTTTTATGGGGCAAGTTGCTAGAAATGTTTTTATGAAAGTTTGAATGATGAAAAAGCCAACTGCTGGGGGGCCCCGGGTGGCTCAGTCTGTTACTTGATTTTGGCTTGGGTCATGATCTCACAGTTCATGAATTCAAGCCCTGCATCGGGCTTTGTGCTGACAGTGTGGAGCCTGCTTGGGATATTCTCTCTCTCTACTTTTCCTCTGCCCCTCCCCCACTCACACTGTCTCGAAATAAATAAACTTAAAAAAGAAAATGAAAAAGTCAACTGCTAAATTAGCAGTTAAAAAAATTCTGTTTCAAATCAGATCCTCAATTTAAAAAATGGCTTTCTCCATTTTGTTGTTTAGGATGGCTACAATTTTGATTTGGCAGTTCTTTAAACCACTGATACTGGTTGTCAATTTGGCAGACTTTATCTTTTCAAGTTGTATTTTACATAAAGCGTACAGCCAAATGAATTTTTGCAGGTGTAGATATCCTTGAAGCATGACCCAGATCAAGATAGAAAGGCTTTCCAGCGCCCTGGGTAGCCTGTCTCAACATGGGTGGTTCAAGAGAATTACTTCCTAATGCCATGAATGTAATGAATTAACTTTTTTCTTATATATTTATAATAGGAGAACTGAGGAAGGAGTCACACAGATCATTTTCTCTGTTCTGTGGTTCAGAAGAGGAAACCCTGGTGGGGCAAGGCTGCGGTCAGAGAGTTCTTTTGTGCCCCTAATATGACCAATTTTTAATTCGTCATTAGTTCACGCATTATTAGGTTCAATTTTGAATTTTGAATCTGTACTTTAAAGGATTTTCTTAGGCTATTTCTTGTCCCCATGGTTGAGTCTCCTTCCAGAGGGTAAATCCATGGGGTTACAAGCTAGGATGCAATTTCTCAATGCAGGGTCCAAAAAGAACTAGGCAAAATATGGGCCAGGCTGCGTTACTTCAAAGATCATTGGGAAGACATCCAAGAAATTGGAGTCTAGGACATCCTTGAAACTATTACATCTTCCATTTCAAATATTCATAAACTGAGATCAATATTTCCACATTTGGGCAGAACTAATGCACTCCAGACACTGACGACATCTCAAAGAGAACAAGAACCAAAAATGGATTCTATGTTGACACTTTAAATAATATTGAAACAAACATAAAGTGATTATAAAATCTGAAAATCTATGCCACAACCCAGGGACCATGAGAGCTCATACGCCATCCTGGGCAAAACTCTGATGTATTTATTAGGTGACTGTCTTCTCTGTATCTGGATTTCTTTGGGGTGTTTTCCCTTTGATGGGAAACAGCATTTGTTCCCAAAGGAAGATAATTTCTGTAGTTTATATGGGAGTGTATAGGACAACCAGTTACTTGTGATTTAATAGTTCTTTTTTTTAATTATAAAAGAAATGTATAAAGTGAAAACATGCATAAATGTAAAGAAAGTACGTTTATTAAGAAGGAAAAAAAAATCCTCACAGTTCCACACTCGACAAGAATCACTTTTACCATTTTTGTAAATTGCTTTCCAGATGTTTTCTACATATTTTAAAACTTTTAATTGAAATGAGATGTATAAATCTGTATGAATTCTGCCTCTTTGCCTAACATCATAGTAAGACTTTTTTTTTTCTCATTTAAGATGGATGAAAAACATTATTTTAAATACCACATTATGGATCTTTTCCATGTTATTCATGATATGTATTTATATTTTCTTTTTTTTAAGTTTATTTATTTTGAGAGAAAGAGGGAGCGTGCAGGGCAGAGAGACAGACAGAGAGAGGGAAGGAGAGACAGACAATCCCAAGCAGACGCTGCACCGTCAGCACAGAGCTGGACACGGGGCTCAAACTCACAAACCGTGAGATCAATACCTGAGCTGAAATCAAGAGTCGGAGGCTGAAATCAAGAGTCGGAGGCTTAACTGACTGAGCAACCCAGACACCCTTGCATTTATATTTTCCAAACATCCACAATGATCCCTATGTTTTAAAATCTGTAAACCTACCCTTAGGTCCTGGGGGCCCAGGGAAGCCAATTCCTGGAATCCCTGGTTCACCATCAGGCCCAGGAAGACCCGGATAACGACATTTTCCTATGGATCCAGGGATACCTTAAAAACACACACACACCCACATAAGGTACTTTCCTTCATCTTGCCTTGAGACAAAAAGTCTAAGTTTCTGTGTCATCCTAGGCCTTTCTGGAAATTAAGAAATAATTTTAACATAACCCCAACTGTACGCTCTTCCTCTCCATTCTTATCCAGTGTAGCTCCATTAGGAGCTACAGATAATGTTTAAGATAGAGCTTAATTCCTAAAAAGAAATATTCTAACTATCTTGGACTACATACGTCTCCCTCCACGCATGCAAAATTAAGTTTTAGATCAAATTGGCAAAGCAGTTACATTTTCAAATGAAGAAGCAATGGGGACTATCCTGATTAGCCACTGGCAAACGTCACTTATTCCCCCACCAAAAACCCATGAAGACTGTTCTGCTCTTGGGTTCCTTTTAAGTAATTATATCAAGTCCTTTTTTTTTTTTTTAAATCAGAAGTACCAATGGGGAATAATTTGGCTAATCTCAAAGAACAACAACAAGTCCCCTGCCTGTTGGCTTGTTATCTGACCAGACTCCGGCCTCTGCATTCTTTTAGAGCCAATAAATATATTTTTTCCTTACCAAAGGGACAATATTTTTCTAGAACAATCAGGATGCCATTTGATGTCGTGCACCAGACGTGACAAAGGGGATACTCACCAGGCGGACCTTGGGGGCCAGCACGGCCAGGGAGCCCTGGAGGTCCTGGGGGCCCTGGGACTGGTGTCGCAACACTGAATTCTCCCTTAGGACCTTAAGAAAGTTTGTGATCATAAGACTGGTGTGCATTTTGAAGCTTTTTTTTTGGTTCAGGGGGAGCAAATGTAATTATAAGGGGTTTATAAACATATCCCAAGGAATATAAAAAATAGTTTCTGCTTCCATAGGCTTTAAAACTGGCTTAAAGATGACCAACCCATTGAAACTTTCTTATTCAAGTGATGAATATTTATAAGCATTTACTATTGTCTAAGCTTCAATTATAGCTCAACTCAATGCCGGTCTATTGAAAGGGAAGCTATTCTAAAAAAAAAAAATCAATGATATGGAATTCAGTGTAAATGTTAGTGAATATTTATTTGGTAGGTTCTTTATTTATTGGGTGACTAGTTTTCACAGGAAGAAAGTATGGCATGCTGAACAAAAGATCAAGTGTGGCTTGGGCACATATTTTAACCTCTGTGGTAATTTCTTCATGTGTCATTGGGGAAATAATGCCTACCCAGTCCATAAAAATTCGAGATAATGTGGCTATGCTGGCCAACATTAAAAACATGTTAGTGATTTGAATTATCCGTATATGTATGGAAAAAATAAGTTTATAGTAGTTTGATGGGAAAAACTTCATGATAATGTATTTTACGACAATGGAGTCCTTCACTAGAAATTCACATGTAGAAAGAACAGAAGATTTGAAGATGGATTAGGAGATCAGGAAAACTTTTTCTGTAAAGAGCCAGATAGTAAATAATCTGGGCTTTGTGGTCCAAATGGTCTCTATACCATAACTCAATGCTGCCACTGCAGCATGAGAACAGCCAGGAACAATATGGATATGAATGAGGGTGGCTACGTGCTAGGAAAACATTATTTATGGACACTGAAACTTGAATTTCATATAATTTTCATGTACCACAAAGTATTATTCAAAAGATTTTTTTCCCTAATCATTTGAAAATATAAAAACCACTTTTAGCTTGTGGATCATACATAAATATGCGGTAGGCTGGATTTAGACTATGGGCTGCCATGGTTTGCCAATCCCTGGATTAGAATAGCAGCCTCAAAAGTAAGGTGCAGAAGAAAAACACATATATATATACACACATATACATATGTATATACATATATACATACATATATATGTGTGTATATATATACATATATATATATAGTCACAAAAAAGGCTTTACGCACATGTGTGGACAGAAATGCATGCATACAATGTAAAAAATATACAGAAATGCTTGGGGAGAGGCACTTACATATTTTTTTACTGATAAGGGATACTATAAAACAATTTGGAGGCCATTAGTTTATTGAGTCTCACCCTTTAAAGTGATATTAGAAGTAAGAAATGACATGGTGGCATTATTTGTTGAAAACCATCAGCAATGTGCAATTCTTATCTTCCGCCATGTTCTCTGCCACGGATAAACATTGGGGATCAGATCCCTCCTGAATCCACGAACTACGTTCAGTACACGTGGATCCCAAAAGTTACTGAGGCTTTAGGACTATTGTCAGAAAACTATTCTTCATTTATCTTAGATATTTTGAAGTTTTATTTGTAAACCGTCTATTGGATTATGGGTCAAAAGAATAAATTTGCAACAACATTAGTGGACCCTTGAGACTCAGAAGGGGCTTCTCAGGATCAATTTCATAGATTTCCGCCCCCCCCCTTTGTTTATCATAACTGATTGCCACTCATTCCATCTATTTCTGTTTAGCATATGGAGATAGACTATCTTAGGAAATTTCAACTGAACTTCTCAGTAACAGAGAAAATACATTTTCTCTGACATATCCTACATATTCTTTCTGAGTGTCTATGAGTTGACATATTCTACTTATTAGAAGTAAGTTTCTATACATCATTTTAGTCTTGAGGGAGCTTTACTTGCTCTAGGAACCATAGACCCACTCCATAGGAAAACAGGACTGGAAAGAAAACTAACCAACCGGCTTCTCCAGGTGGTCCGGGGGCTCCAGGAATTCCTTGGGTACCCTTTGGACCAGGCTCTCCCTGCGGTCCGTAGTCTGGTGGTCCAGGTGGTCCTGCAGGTCCCGGGGGCCCAGGGGTGCCGGGATCCCCTGGAGGACCCTGGTCCCCCTTCTCACCAGTCAGGGCCTGTGACAACAGGAATACGTTTGGATGGTGCTTCATTCCAGTATCTCCTTCCACGGGTTAATCTTACCATGAATACGAGTACCAGATAAGCAGCCAATGAGAAAACTTTGAATCAAAAAGCAGGTATTTGAAGGGAATTGTGACTAAAATGAGACCGCTATATGGTTTCTGCTGTTCTGTGCTCTTTGGATTTCAGCAACATTTCATTCACTCGAAGTCTCTGGAGACACACACTTGTGTCTTCTGGTGGGATGTCATACGTAGAACAGCCCCTAAGACTCTGTTCAAATCAGTCAACAGTTCAAATAGCTTTAGAGCGAACATTCGTGTGAATAGCATATTTCTCAACTAAAACCAGCACAGCAAACTTTTATTTGTTTTTTACCGGGTGTTTTCATTACAAAGGAGATTCAGGTCCAGATAGACTGTATTCATTTTTTTCCTTATAAAATATCTTTTGCTAGATTATGTCTTAAGATTTAATGGTAATGGTGAAAGCTATATGAGAGGTATGTTTTATACCAACTGTAAAAATACTGACTTTCCATGATTATATAGCTTAAATTGAATAAAATAATATAATTGTAAAAAAAATATCTTTTTGTAACTGCATAGGGCCATAACTCTGGAGATGATTTGCGTATTTTAAACAAGTTAAATATGACATAATAATTGAGTTCTTCTTCCATCCCAATATGGCCTCAAATAATAGATTTGACTGGATTTTTCCTTGTTCAGGATCATTGGGTGACTCGGTGGTTTTATGTTTTTTTGTTTGTTCGTTTTTCCTTCTTCCATAATGACAGGGCATAAGACTCAACACATTACCTCCTTGAGGTTTTTCTTACATTACTTTTACTGGAACTTAATAAAGAATTAGCAAGACGCAAATGGAAGCATCATGTGAACTGTACTAGTGCTAAACCAAAAGAATTCTAGACTCTGTCCCTCTATAAGCATCACTACCACCCGGGGTGGGGGGGACAGCCTGGCTGTTTCCCAGAGTCTGAGAAACACTGGCCCTGCCAGCTGCTCTCAGCCCAAAAGTATTTTGTAGTCAAAAAGGTATAACGAAGATTATAGGCCACATCTAGATCTTGGGGAGCCACACTTTATTCTGATATTAATGGGTCTGTAAACAAATGTTTAAATTTATTTGCCAAGTTTTCCTGTCCGAGGTGGGACTCTTTTAATTGAATAACACCGATGAACTCTGGGAGACACTGGTATTTCCTGGGGCAGGCTGGGAAGCATGGCTGGCAAACTTCTCCCAGATATACTGGGGGAGGTGCTCAGCCTCTGCCCCCTGACATCTTCAAATAGATCCCCGTAGGAATCTCTCAAGTGCACATGTGAGACATTCTATCCCTATCCCATGAAAAGAGAGAACTTACCTAAGCTTAACTATTTTAAAGGACAAAACATCTGATCGGTTTGTTTGACTAACCTCCTCCTAAAATTGTGCTTTATGCATTTATTTTTACTTCAAAGAATGAATATTGCCTTCAAGATATTGATCAAAACGTTCCCTTATTTATCATTTTCTAAACTTGTCTATAACTCATTGGGCATAAGTGTGGAATTGTAACTTGCGTAGGAGACAAGGTCATTATCGATGTAGAATTTTATTTGGGCTAAAAGCACGACTGAGTGCTACCTATGTGTGAAAATACTACACACATGTGTTGGGGTTAGTACTGCTCATTTGAAGATGCCTCATTGTGCGGTTAGAGGGACGCACTGTGCTGAATGGCCAAGGATTTTATGAATGGAAAGTACCCAATGTGGTAACTTCAGAGCATATCAGTTGTAGGGAGGGTAATTCGAAAAAAGTTACTAGATACCAACCGGTTCCCCTTTAGGTCCTGGTGATCCTTTTACCCCGGGGGTTCCAGGAATTCCATCCAAGCCTCTTCTTCCAGGATGCCCTCTGAGCCCAGGGTCCCCTGGGGCACCCACTTGTCCATCAGGTTGAGGTGCTTCCCCTTTTTCTCCTTTAAGTCCTGGATCCCCCTGAACACCCGGGAACCCCTAGGGCGGTACAGAAACGAGTCTGCATTGCAATTGGGTACAGCTGTTCTTGTGCCAATCTTAAAAAAAAAGTCAACCAGAATTTTTCAAGTGTAATGAACATGGATATTTTTCAGACACTTTCTTTAGCCTACAAGTATAACTTCAAGCTTTTTTCCCTCTCTATTTGCTTTCAAAACTGGAATTCAGTTAGCACAATTCAATGCAACACACACAATAATATTGGTCAATATGACACAGATATCATCGTAACTTAGATTCTGTTAGAATATTGGAAATTTTAACATGCATCTATGGATCATTTGATTGAAATATATATATATATATCTGTGTAACTCTCTGACTCACCGTGATAGTCAAAACTTTAATTTCTAATAGTTTATCGAGGTATAATTTACATATCATAAGATATATCTTTATACGAATACAGTTCCATGACTTTTAGTACATTTGTACATTTATGCTACGATCGCCATAATCCAGTGTTAAAACATTTCCGGTACTCCCTCGGATTCCTTCAGATCCATTTGCAGTCATGCCCTGTCCCAACCGCAGCCCAGGCAACCAGAGATCTGCTTCTAGTTCTGATCCGTTTTAAATGATTCAAAGTTCATTAATTCATTCACTTATTCACACATCATGCATTTACTCATTTAATCAAGTCTCTATGAAATGCTCTAATATTAAGTACTCTTTGCCAGGCACCAAACTGATAACCTATGTGTGGTGCTACTGTACTTCCAGAACGTGCTGTTATCCAAATTGAAACGAAAGCTCCCAAACCATGAAATCTTACTGGATATCCGGGAAGACCCGCACTTCCTGGCGACCCTGGGCTTCCTTTAGTGCCAGCTGGCCCTTGTCCGCCTGCAAAGCAGTGAATTATTAAATATTTGTTGAATACCAACTCTGAGTAGCCCAGGTAATGCAGGAGTTGCAGGAAATAGGCTGCTTTCTTCTGAGGATAGAAAGACAATTTCTATCTCAAAACACAGAGGGAGAGGATGAGAGTAAATAACTGGCATAAGAGATGATGTAAAAAAAAAGCATTTAAAAAATGCTTGCCTCCCTAAAATTCTTGTCTTTATAATTTTAAGGAGATAGGTTTATTTTTTGATCAAAAAAGCAATGTATGCTCCTTGTGAAAAACAGATTCAGAAAGAAGAGAATAAAAATCACCTATAGATCTACCACCAGAGGACAATATTTGCTAAAATTTTGATGTATGGCACTCTTAAATTTTATATCCATAATTTTATATCCATGAATGTGTACATGGCATTTTGGAATCTATACATATGTCAATAAATACAGATTTATAGCTTCGCTTTAAATGGCCGCAGAGTAGCCTAATGTGTGGATCAACCAACATTTATTCAGCCAGCTGCTATTTTAGAATTTGGATCATTTTTCAGCTTTTCAACATTGTAGTAAACAATGTTATGGTAAATATCTCTAGATAGTGCTTCAGATTTTTCTAATAATTTAAATAAATGTCTAAAAGCGTAAGCACAAGACAAAATGGACACAAACTTTTCTGAGGCTCTGGGCATCCGTTGCCAAATTGCATTTTGCTGTACAATTTTACGCTTCCTATACGTATGTAAGTGTATCCGTTAAGGATATACCGTAAAGACCCTTTAGAGGGTCTTTTGGGTGGATCTCAAGCCAATGTGTTAATAAATGGATATTCCGATTTTATGTTTTGCAAGATTCGAGTCAGGGTATGTTTTTTGATAGTAATCCAGATGCTTTCACTGTTTATGTATCTTCTTTGAGCTGCACCTGTAGTATGTCAAATGTAGAAAAATCAAGGAAAATACAACAGAGCTACTGGGTCAGCAGCAGCGAGCTGCCCACCCACATTCTACCCTTGGGTCACTCAAGGGGAATGTAGAAAAATAATCATTGCTTTCCTTCCATTCTTTGCCTCCCTGTCTCCCTTGCTCCTTCCCTTTCTGTCAGCTTTTGTTTTAATAGAACATTTCACCCAGAGTCTTAGGCACCGAATAGGAACGGCATGAGGGACAGAGGGCCCGTTATGCCCACCCTTCACCCCCTCTTTGCCTCCCCCGCTTCTCCCCTCTCAAGCCTGTCTCAGAGAGTCAGGGGGCAGAGATGGCAAAGTAACGAAGGCATTTATAAAGGAACAGGAATGATGTGAGCGTGGCAAAGGACCCTGGCTGAATGCGTGTCCTCTCTCAGCTGGCCACAGTGCCATTAGCGTTTCTTCTGTGGACGGTGACCCCACTTCCCGAAGCCCCTGTGCCGATGCAAATGTCTACCCAATGGTGGTAACATACAAATATTCCCTGATCGATGTTGCCAGGTAGACCTTTGGATTCACTTGCTTCAAAGGGAAGCCCCTGGCACAGCGATTGAAGGATGCCAGCGAAGAGAGCAGGAGCATGGCTCAGGAGGAGAGTGGATTTCAGTCCAGGCTTTGCCACTTATGAACTATGCCACCTTACGCCTCAGCTTCCTCATCTGTCAAATGGGGTCAATGACAGCACCTACCTGTAGGACTGAGGTGAGGAATAGGCATGGAGGTCCATACGACACCTAGCAGACCAAGGTGGTCATGGCAAAACCAGGACTGCACCATGTGACGGAGGCCCTGAGTAGCCAGGGGAGAGGTACCAGCGGCGGAGGAACCCAACTAATGAGTAGAGACTTTCTCTACCTCGAGATTTTTGTCCACGGCCAGTTCTGTGACCGAGAAAGGGGAGGTGCGACAGCAGAGACAGTGGACAGTCTGAAGCAACCCTGTGGGGTGGGGAGTCCTGGTCTGGCACGGACGTCCAGAAGAGAAGCAACACAGGCTCTGTTTAGCTCGCAGAATATTGGCCTAGCGGATGGTTTTTTTCTTTCAAAAATGGAGTTAGCAAATTTTGAAAAAAAAAAAAAAAATGAGATTTCAGCTAAAAACCCGAGTTTATTTCCTCTCATGAAAAATTGGAAGATTTATCAACACGGGCCTAAAGTGCTGCCAGTAACAACAGACCGGAGCTGGTGCACGATGGCCCCCTCCAATGTGCCTTCCAGTTTACTACAGTCCTCTCCACTCCCTACTGTGCCCCACTGGGGTGCTTTTTTTTTATTGCATTTGTATCCTTTTTTTAAGTTTATTTATTTATTTTGAGAGAGAGTGTGAGCGGGGTGGGGCAGAGAGACAGGGAGAGAATCCCAAGCAGGTTCTGCGATGTCATCGTGGAGCCCGATGTGGGGATCGATCTCAAGAACCATGAGATCAAGACCTGGGCCAAAATCAAGAGCCAGACCCTCAACCGACTGAGCCACCCAGGCGCCCTTGTACTTGTGTCCTGAATGAAACAGTGCCTATGCCCATGACTCTACCAAAAGCGGGGATTTAAAAAACAAACAAAAAAACCCTAAACAGACTGAAGAGAATTGTGTCTTTTAAGAAAAAAAAGAGAGAGAGAGACAGCTTATTTCTTTATGGAAGAAAAAAGTGGTGTGTGTTTGGTGTGGCTGCCTCACTCCTCCAAGTTACCTGCTGGATCCCTGTAGGAACCCCAGTCTACAATTCCTGGGGAATACCATGGTTTGCTAGAATTCGGCAACTAAAATGGAAAAGGGGAAAAGGCCAGTTTCTGTGTTAGTTCGGCTTACTTTATGTTAACTGAGTATATGTTTGAAAATCTCCAAATTCAGGGAAACCCCATCACTGACATTCAGAAGTCTGACACCTTTTTTTTTAACCACCCAGTGAGCTGACCCTTTTGTACCTGGGATTCCTTTCATGCCGTCTAACCCCGGCAATCCTGGGAGGCCCGGAGGCCCTGGGACACAAGGGCACTGGATGCACAGGAGGCCTGGTTCCCCTGCAATGATAGCAGCTTGTTACTCATAAACCCACATCTAGTCCTCAGAAAGGACAGATACTTCCTAACCACACAATCATTTATTACATTAAGATTTGTGTGTGTGTGTGTGTGTGTGTGTAGTGAAAATCACCTAGGACACTGTGCATTTTTTTATGTTGTTGATTTTTATTTTATTATATATATATATATATTTAAGTTTATTTATTTTTGAGGGTGGGGAGAGGCAGAGAGAAGAGAGAGAGAGAGAATCCCAAGCAGGCTCCTTGCTGCCAGCATGGTGCCCGACTTGGAGGCTTGATCTCACAAAGCATGAGATGATGACAGAGCCGAAACTAAGAGTTGGGTGCTTAACCAAATGAGCCACCCAAGGGCCCCAGACATTGCACATATTAATAAAAAGTCATTCATCTATTAGAACTGCTTACTTTATCCATCTGACCTTCTTAATGTTCTCAGAGGAAATCCTGAGTCAAGCATAAAACATGCTGTATTACAGCCACCTCTCTCCTTCAGTGCAGGATAATACTCATATTCCAGGAACATCCAACAATTTATTGCACGGGTGCTAAATAAATGATTGATTTATAGATAAATGAAAACTTTGAGGTAATTCTTCTGGAAAAGAGGCCAGCCTTGACTGTCTGCAGTTTGGGATCATTGTTGTTTTGGTGGGGGAGGAATCAAATGGGGACAGTAATGATGACGAGCATGGCTTACTTGAATAGAACAACCATTGATTGAACCAACCTTTGGGCCCATCGACTCCTGGGATTCCTGGAAACCCTATAGGGCCTGGAAGTCCACTATCTCCAGGTGGACCTTTGCGAAAAATGATGTCACCTGCAAAAATACAACACCAGAACTTGATTTTTATCTCTTTATGTGTTTTTGTTCAATTAGCACGTTTCTGCACTATGCATTATTTTATACACACTCCCCCATACTTGTTTTAGAAGCTGAGTCTTTTGAAGGTTCGTCTACACTGAAGACTGAAGCATGTTGACCAGCTTTTCCTTTCTCATTACACATGTGATTTTTTTAAGTTTATTTATTTTGAGAGAGAGAGAGAGCGAGTGTGTGTGTGTGTGTGTGTGTGTGTGTGTGTGTGTGTGTGTGTAGGGGAGGGGCAGAGAGAGAGAGGGAGAGAGAGAGAATCCCAATGCTCAGTATGGGGTGGGACACAGGGCTTGATCTCACAACTGTGAGATCATTACCTGAGCTGGATGCTTAAGACTGAGCTACCCAGGGGCCCACACAAGTGATATTTTTTAATACTGGTGTAGTGATTCTTTGAAAGCTCGTTATATGGTTATTTCTCATCATATAATCAACTCGTGTTATTTTATTCAGTTACTTCTAATTATTTCAAGACTATTCTTTTAACATTTTTAGGCAAAGGGTCAAATCTCATTTTTCTATATATCTTGGATACCTTGAATCTTCCTGATACATAGTAGATGCCTAATACAGACTGAGTGAAAAAGTTCAGACAGAATATCATCTGTTTTCTCTGTATTGCTTATTCACATCTATCAAGTTTGTCATTTTTAAAAAAAGTTTATTTATTCATTCTGAGAGAGAGAGAGACAGAGAGAGAGAGAATCCCAAGCAGACTCCATGCTGTCAGCACAGAGCCCTACTTGAGACTCAGTCTCACGAACTGTGAGATTATGACCTGAGCCGAAGAAATCAAGAGTCATTTATCCAAGGGATACAAGTGTATTGTTTCGAAGGGACACATGCACCCCCATGTTTATAGCAGCACTATCAACAACAGCCAAAGTATGGAAAGAGCCCAAATGGCCATCGATGGATGAATGGATAAAGAAGATGTGGTAGATATACACAATGGAGTATTACTCGGCAATCAAAAAGAACAAAATCTTGCCATTGGCACCTACGTGGATGGAACTGGAGGGTATTATGCTAAGTGAAATTAGTCAGAGAAAGACAAAAATCATATGACTTCACTCCTATGAGGGCTTTAAGAGACAAAACAGATGAACATAAGGGAAGGGAAACAAAAATAATATAAAAACAGGGAGGGGGCAAAACAGAAGAGGCTCATAAATATGGAGAACAAACTGAGGGTTACAGGAGGGGTTGTGGGAGGAGGGATGGGCTAAATGGGGGAGGGGCACTAAGGAATCTACTCCTGAAATCATTGTTGCACTATATGCTAACTAATTTGGATGTAAATTAAAAAAAATAAAAAGTAAAACAAGTTAAAAAAAAAAAAAGAAATCAAGGGTCAGACACTTAACTGACTGAGCCACCCAGGTACCCCTGAGCCTTTCATTCCTAATGTGGGTCTTCAAGAAAGCTCTTTCCAGTCCTTCCACAAGCATATGCTACTATAATGCGACAACGAACAGCTCATTCTCTTCCGTTCTTCTGTTCTATGACCAAATTTTTGGTCTTGCCATTTCAAATGTAGGCACAAGGCAATACTGATGAAACTAAATATTTGAAAATGGTACCTATAGCTGCCCCAAATTTCAGAGCAACAAGGTGCCAGTGGAAACATTTAACTGAGATGGAATGTGGTCCATGTAATGTCTGTTTGACTTGGAAAGGAAGGTTCGTTTTGTGATCCAGTTTTCTATGTCTTTAGAATGACTGGATAGTTATCTTTAAACAATAAAATCTAACGGCAGTTTTATACTTAATGTAGTCATATGTGTATTTACACATTGATACATTTGTATTTACTTAAACATTTTCATACTCCTGTCATACTCATTTCAACAAATACTTGAGTACTTACAACGTTCCAGCCCCCTGTGCTATGTTCTCGGCTTAAAACAGCAAACTAGACACTGTCTCTGACCTCCAAGAGCTTTGAGTCTTGTAGGGGAAACTGACAATGACAGGTAACGTGAAAAACTCTCCTACTGGATAAGCTCGGGTGTTACAGGATGTGGGCTCAGTGAAAACTCCCTGTTGGGCTTGAACTTGAAGGTGCGACTTGAAGGGCAGACGGGTGTTGTTTGGCAAAAGATAGGAAGCCAGCGTTGTCTTGGAGGGGAGAGGATGCATGCATGGTGTGCCAGGGAAGGGGCTGTATTACCGCAGCATCCCGACTGTGGCACTCATTAGCTACAAGATGTTAGTGTTAATAATTCAGGTAAATGTCTGGCTATTTGAGCAATATTTGAGAAAGAACAGAAGCTTCCCTTTAGGCCAACAGCTATTTAAGAAATTATCCCATTAATAAAAAGATACGATATCCAAGAACAGGTTCATCAGGTTCATCTTCCGCAACATGAGCATCCTAAACCCACATCCTGAAAAAGACTCAGAGGACTAGAAATTGTTCAAATTCTCAACACGGTGAAACGTTTCAGTGTAGTTTTGCTTTGTTTTCCACGTTGGTTCACGCCATAGCTTAACAGCTTTTGTTCTTAGATATTGTATCTTTTTATTAATGGGATAATTTCTTAAATAGCTATTGGCCTAAAGGGAAGCTTCTATTCTTTCTCAAATATTGCTCAGATAGCCAGACATTTACCTGAATTATCTTATTAACACTAAGAGTTTTCCGGATTATTCTTTTGGATTTTCCAAGTTTATAATCGTACTATCTATAAGTAATATATCCTTCCTTTCTTAAAAACAAAATTCATGGAGCCCCTGGGTGGCTCAGTCGGTTAAGCAATCTGACTCGATTTTGGCTCAGGTCATGGTCTCACAGTTGGTTCGTGAGATCAAGCCCTGAGTGGGGCTCCATTGCTGACTGTGCAGAACCTGCTTGGGGCTGTCTCTCTCCCTCTCTCTCTGCCCCTCCCTCACTCATGCAGCCTCTCCCTCTCTCTCTCAAAATGGGTAAACAAACAAACAAACAAACAAAAGAAAATCCTTGACACGTAGAAAATTCTTAAGGCTATTAGGAGGGTTGAGTACAAAACACAAGACCTACAAGGCAGCTTCCAGAGAGGTGTTTGGGACACAAAGAGTGACCCACATGTTCCGAGGTTGTGTGTGCCTACCGGCCAACACAGAGTGCTAGGTGCCTTTACAGGTTGATGCAGAGGAGAGGACAGACACCCCTGGGCATCAGAACTTCCAGAACTTCACATCCTCCAGGCAGCAGCTCTGTGGTCTCTGCCTCAACTTGACCTGGCAGGATCTTGCCTCGTGCCCTTGCTGCACACCTCCAGCCCACACGCTGATGCCAGGGCATAGGATGCCCTGGGAGCCATGCCAACACAGCCTGGAAGTGTGTGTGTGTGCAAGGGAGGGGGGGGTGGTTAGTCTGGTCCCGTGGGATATATTCTTGACCCATGATTAATAGGAACAGGTGGATAAACTCTTGCCTCTGTTTCCTCTGGGACAGACTGTCCTGAAACAAAGTTAATACAGCTTCTTGGAGGATATTCTCCAGGGACTGAACAAGCAGTGGCAAACTTGGTCACCCCCTTCTCTGCTTCGCTCCCCCTTGCTCCTGCCTCCCACTGTGCCCTCCGTGGGAACTCAGCCTAAAGCTTTGCCGCACCTGCAAAGCCACCATTCCACCAGAGCTGTTTTCACAGTTAATGCGACGAAACACCAGCAGGAAGATGGCTCCTAAGACCCACACGGACGGATGGCCAAGCTGCAAGTAAGCTTCTCCATCGCCACTGATCTGCACACATCTGTCTCTTGGGCCATGGCCACAAAAGGTACCTACCTGGTGGTCCTGGGTATCCCGGCGACCCTGTGGGGCCTGGTGCCCCAGGACAACCTGGGGACCCAGGAGGCCCCACTGCATTCTTTCCCGGGGGTCCTCGTTCCCCTTTCCTTCCTTTCACGCCTGGGAATCCAGGGGCTCCTCTGAGGCCAGGCCTCGACGACCCTTGGAGAAAAGAATCATTTTACCATATTTTAAATTTTTTCCCGATTCACACATGTTATCTTTCAATTGCAAAATGTAATATGTTCTTATTAATAAAAGTTGCCCCATCAAGAGGTATATAAAACATAAAACAAAAAGAGAATATCTTTCTTCATCTGTGGCTTTGCTAAACGATCACAGGTCAGCAAAGCTCAGAAGGCTCCAGTTCCATGAGGTAATTTATATAATGTATTACAAGGGACTGAGACCGAGTTAGGGGTGCACTGTCGTCTTTTTCTTTAAAAGAACCTCATGATAAATTCTTCAGTATATGTGGTTTTGTGGCTGTTTTTTCATTAAAGACTAGAAGATACCAATCTTTCAGTGTCCCAAATGAGAAAGAGAGACCACTGTCACTGGACCTCATTCCCACAGCCAATTGTCTTCATTATAAAAGGGCGTGATGGGGGTGGCAGGCATCTCCTGGGAGAGAAGCCAAGCCAGGTGACACAAAGCTCATCTGTCCCTCATAAGGTGACAAGGACATGAAGAGGGGATAAGTCTCGAATCTCTGCCTTGCAAACAGTTTAACTGTGAAGAAGAGAGACCTCACCACCAAAGGGCTATGAAACCAGCAGGGGTAATGACTGATTATTTCTGATTATTGACCATAAAGGTTTTGCCATAAAAGCAAATCCACCTGTCTGATGTCCGTTTTAGAGCTCTGTAACTTTTACTCGCTGCTTCCTAAAGGGGCTGATTCATTACTTGGGGGGTCGGGAGTAGAGAAAAAAGTCCTCCCTAATCTTTGGCCAGACCTCTGCTACATCCTTTTGTATTCCAACTTGGTGTATTTTTCCGTGCACATGCAAATACACATAATATTTATCCGTTTATCTATGTTTTTTAACAATGGGATTATAAGATACGTATAGTTCTGCAATCTGCTTAATTTTAATTCATTTTCAAAATTACGTAATAGCTTAATACACAACATGGTATAGAGAAAATTATAATCGACAGCAGGGCTTATCAAATCTTTGCTGCTTTTTCAGGGTTTCGTTTCCTCTACAAAGTGACACGTGATGGCATTACAGTTATAATTAAAGCCACTGAGGTTAATCCTTGATTAAACGTCCTGGATCCTCGTCTTCCTCTCTCAAGAGGCAACCACTCCAGGGACTCATGGATGTTTTTATACTTCATGGAATTGTCTGCATGTCCGTAAATAATGTACTGTGAAATTTAAAACTTCACATGAAAGTATAAGCTATGCATCTCATGCAACATGGGATACACTATGAAAACTATCTTTTTTTAGCCAGCCTAATGACTGCAAATTTCTGTTTTCTACCTCTGTGCCTCCTCTGAGCTTGGAGGCTTCAGTTATTGTCTTACACTTAGTTACAACCGCTGAGAAGTTAAAAAAAAAAAAAAAAAAAAAAAAGAGCATTTCTAAGTTACTTTGTGTCCATTTTCACTCCCCCCACCCCCATTTCGGCTGTAAATCACAAAGTTACCAATTAGGAAGCTGGAAACACTTTTGGCCCCGTTAGTGAAACATCTGTCCCACGCAAGCAGTGCAAAGGTGATTTTCCTTTTAAGAGCATTTCTGTTGGTGCCTGAGACGCAGGTACCTACCAGCACTTCCAGGAACTCCAGGAGGACCACTGGGACCTATAAATCCGTAACAGTAATTAATTGCTGGCAAGGATATAAACACTCCCCTCCCCCCATTTTTGAAATCTTGGGTGACAATATCATAATAATCAATAATAAATATTTTCATACTTTCTCTACTCCCACAGAGAGAGATAAAAGAAAACCTCGCTGATTGAGACAAACTGCAGAGAAGGAACTAGTCTTAGATGCCTAACATTCAAAAGTGAATCATGCCACCTCTGCACCTTCAAACAATTCCGCAGAGATCTACGAGGAGCCTGCTGTGTATCTGACACTTTGTTGGAACGGTTCAGGTGCGAGAAGATGGTGTTCCATCTCCAATAACATCGCACGGGGTTCTAATTCTTGGACATATGGAAGTGATTTATAGTGACCATATATCAGATTAAAAAAAAATCTGTGTCTGTATCTATCCTTGTCTGCCCATTTATTTAAGAATGCTAGGTATTTTTACTCTTTTGAGTGAAATTCTCCTTTGAAATCTTATGTGTATCAATAATTTGCCTCAGATCAGTGGTTCTCGATCCCGGCTACACACTAGAATAATCTGGAGAGCTTTTGCAATCTACCAGTGCTCAGCCTCCCCCCTCTCCCCGCCCCCGCCTCCAGACAGTTGCATCAGAATCACAGGGATGGGACTTGGCACGTTTTTAGAAGTTCCTGGGGATTCTGATGTGTAACCAGAGAGGAGAGCTCTTGGCCTAGACCTTTCCAGTGTATCTACCCAAAGGGACAGAATCTAATAAATGTGACTCTGCTTCATGGTGCCAGGAGTTGGGAAACCCCAGATTTCAGTCCCTTCTTGTCACTATTATATGGATTTGCTCAAACTATGGTTTTTCAGGGTCTCCATTTTTTCTTTTGTATCCCACTAAGATTGCTGATTCTTTATGTTCCCTCCTCCTGCCCTCTGGCCATTATTAGTGTTTTCTTGTCCGACTTGAACTTCATGCTTGCACACACAAAGAATTTAACTGCCTTCTGTGGTATAGCACCTATGGAATTTTCATATAAAAGTATGAAAATTAGGAGGCCATGAAAATTGGGAGACCTCTCTTCCCCCTCCCCCCACCCCCCCACCCCCTGCAAATTCTAGGTCTATAAGCATATGTTACATGTTGCCTGGAGAGAAACACATGGAAATAGGCAGCAAACGCTTTAGGAAGAAATGTATCCTCACCCTGTGGGCCACGAGCTCCTTTGGGGCCTGGTGGGCCTGGAATTCCTACATCCCCCTTTTCCTGGTATGCATCATAATATTCTGTCTTAAAGGAAAAAGGAACAAATGAAGAGAAAAGATAGCTATTTATGGAGAGCTCACCAAATGCCATATTCCAATGTCTTTTATTTTGGCCCAAATGATATTTTCCTTATCTTCCTGAATTCATAGGTTTATGTGTTAGCAGAAATATGGTAGTCATATATACATAATGGATACATGTAAAGATAAAAGTTGATGTTTCTGGTATCATGGTATCATATACTTCATGGGCTTTCAACTAGAAATACATTTTATGATGTGACCCAGCTCACATACTCATAGTTATAAATATACATACATACATTTCTAGATATGTGTGAATACGTATGCAGAAACTGAAGTTTCACAAACAGTGACTTACCATTTTGACATTTGATCAATGCTGATTTTTCAGTATATTCTATCTCACTTAATTTTTTTTAATGTTTATTTATTTTTGAGAGAGAGAGAGAGAGAGGAGGAGCAGACAGAGAGGGAGACACAGAATCAGGAGTAGGCTCCAGGCTCTTGGGCTGACAGCACAGAGCCCGATGCGGGGCTCAAACCCACAAATCGAACCACTGAGCTGAAGTCGGACGCTCAATGGACTGAGCCACCCAGGTGGCCCTATTCTATTTCACTTTTTAAAAACACTTGTCCTCATGAGCTAACTTTATTTCAGAGTCTGTTGGGACCCACACATCAAAAAATACTCTGATTGTTTCTTTAAATTTCAGGATACCAATGACTTGCAATAATTGAGGACTCTTGTTTCTGACATGCTCAGTGGACCTACTGTTGGTCTTTAACCATCTACTTCGTAAGCAGAATTTCCAAGGACGATAATAGAAACTGGAATTAAAACATATACACACAGCAAACCGGGAATGCTAATTCCTCTCCAGCGCAACTGGCAAGGAGATTTCATTTAGAACTTGGTACATTTATCTTAAATGAAAGAAGAGGGGAAAGGGGCACCTGGGTGGCTCAGTCGGTTAAGCGTCCGACTTCGGCTCAGGTCACGATCTCGCGGTCCGTGAGTTCGAGCCCCGCGTCGGGCTCTGTGCTGACAGCTCAGAGCCTGGAGCCTATTTCAGATTCTGTGTCTCCCTCTCTCTCTGACCCTCCCCCGTTCATGCTCTGTCTCTCTCTGTCTCAAAAATAAATAAACGTTAAAAAAAATTTTTTTTTTAAAAAGAAGAGGGGAAAAGAAAAGGTTTGTTTTTTGTTTTGTTTTCCTGTATGCTGCATGGGGCCCACGACTTTGCTGGCTTGTTTAAAAAAGAGGTAACAAGAGTATTGTGGTTAAACACTATGTATACAGTCACAAAAAATAACTCACAATAATAACAGTAATGATAATATAATAATCTCCATCAAAATCCATAATAGCATATGTGCACCTGCCAAGGGTTGGCTAAGTGCTTTCACCCTAAGGCCCAATCATTCTTCCCAGCAACTCCATAAAAGTATGTTGGGGCTATTTGCATCTGAATCACTTACTTGTTGTGTGAAGGTGAGAATTTCCAGGACCTTCCTCCAGTTACTTTACTTAGTTAAATTTACTTAGTTAAATTACTTAGGCTGAGAGGTCTGAGAACGGTGTTAGGAATGGGACCCCCCTCACCCCCACCCCCTGACTCTCCTACTACCACCGTCCTTTCTGAATGGCAGCTCCACTCGGTGCATTGAACGTGAGAACCACTGTCCTTTAAGGCAGGAGACGAAGGGATACTGGAAGTCAGAGCCCGGATCTCTTTTACTCATCTCCTTAAGTGACAGGGTCACAAAATAGAGAATGTGCTCTATCTCTGCAGTCAGGATGACAGACATCCGTGCAATCCACATCCACACTGCAGAGAGGAGACAGCCTGCTGAGACGGAGCTTGGGCTTGGGGTCAGTGGCTTCTGCTGGCCCTGGTTGGGCTCGTGCTGCCCACAAGTGCAGGATGTCATATACCCATGCCCAGACGGAGTGGGTGGAGCTCGCTCCCTCTGCCCTGGGTACCCCAGCTGACCTCCACGGCACCCCTCCTGCTCTGCTCAAGGCCACAGGTCACCTGGGGCCATGTGTGATTGAACAAAGGTTTTCTTCTTTCCCACCGCCGAGGGTGGGCATTGCTAGTGCCTTCCAGAGACCACATAGGACCAAATAGAAATATTTGTCCATTGCCAAATGGACAAATAATGACAACAGCTATTTTCTTCCTTGGTTTGATAAAAAAGTAAGTACTATCATCTCTTAACAGTTAATGAGAGACGCCAATTCAAAATTTCCTTGATGCTTTGGAGGACTTGATCACCCATGACAATCGGACATTATCTTTAGTTACACTTACTGGACCACGGAATCCTGGAGGGCCAATGTCCCCTTTCCACCCCTGTGTTGAAAGACAGTTACAAATTGTGAGTACATTAATCCAAAATATTTACATATTTGGTATACTGAAAAAGCAAAATGCACAGCTAAATAATAAACTGACTTTGGGTTATTTCCCTGGAGGGCCACACCTGGGGCAAGAATCCTGTCAACAAGGTCCTGAGAAGCAGCTGTGGCTCTAGTGATTTCCAGATTCCCTCCGTGCCAGTGCCTTCCGAGGGTGTTTCTATGCATTACACACTCCCACGTTCTCGCCCAGATCTCAGGCACGGCAAAACCAGGCTGTGAGTTATATGCAGTCCCCACTGTCCCAACTCACCTGTAACCCACCCCCTTCCTTACCTACTCAAGAGGGCATTTTCAGAATTGGACAGGAAGTGATATTATTTATTATAGGGTAAATCTTGAATCTGCACATATCCTTACACATAACAATTATTTGAAAATGTCTGTAACATGTTGTCGGCAACGCATGAAACGGACTACGGCGCACGATTCATTCATCGTGACCTTTCAGCGTGTCATGACCCAGGTTGAGACTCACGGGGCTCAGCCTACACTTGCCCTCCGATGACCAGAAACCCTCGCCTGCAGGACTTCTCCAGCTCCTTCCTCATGAGCAAACTAAATCTCACTGGTCACTGTGTCAGCCAGCTTCTGTCACACAGAGCGAGTTTTCTATCTTTCCCACAAAACTGCCCTTCAGGTGTCCGTGCAAACTTCACATCCCTCACTTCCTCTTAACAAATATAACTAAGGTGTTTTAATGAACACTGGTCGCAATTCCTTGTACCTATTTCCAGGGCATGGTGGGGAAAGGGCGGGCAAAAGCCAACTAGTTAAAAGAGCCTGGAGAAGAGGATGTTCGAGAGGGCATTACCTTAATGCCGTCTTCTCCTGGTAACCCAGGGAAGCCCCTGTTGCCTTTGGCTCCCTGTGGAAAAGGGCAGAGAGAATGGGTCAGGAGGCCCACGGGTCAATTTCTCCTGTGGGAAGCAAGAGCAGTTGGAACTCCTTTTTGCAAAGAAAAATTAGGGTGGCTCAGATGGTCTCTCTTCACAGTGAGGGTGTTGCACTCTGATTCTCAAATGCAGGTTTAAAAGGCCGCATGCTTTTTCTAGATTAGTAGCTACCGATGACTCCCCAGAGTGCTTCTTCACCGAATGGAACTAACATTTCAGTAACATCGATGGGCCAAATCATGTCTTTACCTCAGTGCCAGGGAAACCAGGGGTTCCGTCTTTTCCAGGTTTTCCCTAAAACAAAAACACATCATTTAATAAATACGGAAAACCTGAATGATACGATCGATCGTTTCCTCTTGACCTCGGGCAAGAGAGCCTGACTGAGACTTTCCACCCATTTGTTAGAAGAAAAAAAAAAAAAAAACTACTAATCATGGAACACGTATGACCTTCTCTTGGTGGGAAAGGCAGAGCCGGGCAGAAGGGGAAATCAAGGGGGGGTCAGTGGAAGGAAGATTGGCAATTAAGAGCTAAGCTTCAGTGAGATCTAATACTATCCACCCAAGCTTGGAAGAAAACTTGAAAAAGCAGAGGAGTGGACAAAAAAGCTTAGAAAGAGGGAGGTGTTCACAAACTATTCGAGATGTTGGCAATTCCCCGAACTGCAGATATGCCTGTATTTGGACATACTTATAAAAATATGGTGCAGTGTTCTAAACAGACAGGGCTTTTGGATGACCTATTATGAAGTCTACTCTCCATGAGAGAATAAAAATCATACTATTTTTTTCTTAGAAAAATATACACTTTTCTCAATGTAAAAGTTTTAGAATTTAAACACAATATATGTGGTTAAATATTTCTAAAAATAGAGCTGGCCGGGTGAATGGACCCTGGTGGCTTCAGTGTCCCCACTACCCATGTCACAGCATGTCCCATTTTCTTTGGGGAGCGGCCGTTCCCTCACTCTGTGTGATTCTCATGGGGCTCTCAGTCACAATAACCCTGACCCCGCTGGTCTGGCCAACCCTGGAAACTTCTTCCTGGCCACAGTTCGCTTTCCAGAGTGAGGCATAGAACCAAGTTGGGTCAATTAGAGAGATTCTCTGGGGTTTTATTAATGGCCACAGGGAAACACACTGTCTCCTTGGATGCCATTAATCTGAACTTCTCACCTTTTCTCTCTATTGCCACCTACAAGGAAGAAGGTCATTGTCAAAGGAGAGCATGAGGCCAATCAATGCACACAGAGGGGGAGAAATGGTATGGAGGGCCCCCTCCCGCCATATTGTTTCAGGCTCTGAAGTCCTTGAAGGCTGTTTCAGCCTTAAACTTCTCAGCTACTTGAACATATAAGTCTCATTTCTTAAATCTTTTTCTAAATTTTTTAAAATATTTACTTATTTTTGAGAGAAAGGGACAGAGCACGACGAGCAGGAGAGAGGCGGAGAGAGAGGAAGACACAGATAGGAAGCAGGCTCCAGGCTCCAAGCTGTCAGCATAGAGCTGGACCTAGGGCTCAAACTCACGAACGACAAAATCATGACCTGAGCCAGAGTCAGACGCTTAACCGACTAAACCACCCAGGCACCCCATATTTCCTAAATCTTTAAAAAACTTACAAAAGTCTAAGCTAGTTTGAGATGGGTATCGTACACTTATTTCCTAAATAGTCCTGAGTATTTACTAATACAGGCTGCACATGACACTGAATTTCCAAATTTACCTGCGGGCCAGGTTCTCCAGGAGCACCTTTTTCAGCTCCATAAGATTCCCCAGGCGGTCCCTGTATTAATGAGAGTTATATCAAATTGTACATATTATTGATTTTTCTTACTTATCTTGATTGCCATTAACTTTTTCCTTCTGATTATCCTGTTATATTTTAAAATGTTAAAATCATGGTTCATCTAAGAGGGAAATCTTATTTATAAGTATTCGTTTAAAAATAAATGCTAAAATACAAGATGCTATATGCAAAGAGCCCAAATGCCCATCAACTGATGAATGGATAAAGAAGCTGTGACATATATAGGCACAATGGAATACTACTTGGCAATGAAAAAAGAATGAAATCTTGCCATTTGCAACAACATGGCTGGAACTGGAGGGTATTATGCTAAGTAAAATAAGTCAGTCAAAGACAGATATCATGTTTTCACTCATATGTGGAATTTGAGAAACTTAACAGAAGACCACGGGGGGGAAGGGAAGGGAAAAAATAGTTACAAACAGAGAGAGAGGCAAACCATAAGAGACTCTTAAATACAGAGACTCTACTGAGGGTTGATGTGGGTGGGAGGAGAAGGGGTGGGGAAAATGGGTGGTGGGCATTGAGGAGGGCACTAGTTGGGATGAGCATTGGGTGTTGTATGTAAGTGATGTATCATGGGAATCTACCCCTGAAGCAAAGAGCACACTGTATGTTAGCTAACTTGACAATAAATTATATAATAATAATAATAATAATAATAATAATAATAAACCCAGATGTTGAAGATGAATCGTAAGATGGGTGACATTGGGCACATATACCACAGCGTAGGGATTTCAGCTAGAAGTAGGTGTAAAATAATTCTAGTATACTCATGACCTCTGCAGTAAAATACTATCATGTTCTAGCAAATATTAAGATTTAAAAGTAGATCATATATCAAAATAGGCTCTAAGGCTCTACTTTACATTTCAAGGGAACAGCATGAGTGTAAATGACCTACTGAGGGTCCAGGAGGTCCGGATTTGCCCATGGCTCCCTTGTCCCCTTTCTCTCCCTTGAGGTCCTGCCACAAAAACAATTTCAGGTCATTACACACAGATCAAATAAGATTTTACTGCTTTTACAGATTTCTCTGTCTGTTCAATGTACTGGATTTACAAAGAACTTATGTACCTCTTGTTAACATGACACATTATTGTTTTTCACATTTCAAATGTTATACTTGTGAACCCATTGAAACTAAACACAGACTTTTTTTTTCTTTTTTTAAAAGAAAGTTATCTTTTGGATCAAACTGTGTTCAACCAATTTAATTCCTGCATCAGTTTTCAATAAGCACATTCAAATCATTTTTAATGTATCTTATTTTCATTTTAATATACAGAAATTATTTTCATTGGGATCATTTTCTGAGTATATGTTATGATGAGAATTTGATTTCCATTAATCAGGTTTGTTTGCCCCCTAATTGCATTTTATTGATTGTATTTTCCCTCTTGTGAATCATCTCTTGGGGCATCAGTTTTTTTGTTTTTTTTCAAACTTGATTTTTTCCCCCCTGATCAAATCTTCCAGATCTAGATTTTGTCAAAATAAGACTTTTTTTCCTGTCAATTTCTAGTATATGTGCTGCCGAAGCGAGCACATTTCCTGTCAATTTCTAGCCAATACCATTTTAGACTTTATTAATTTTATTTTTGTCAATTACCTCTTAAAAGTGGTTATTTTCCTCAGGTAAATTTTTCTCCAATCTTCAATGAGAGTTATTATTTTGATTATACCAAATTTTGCCGTGTTTTGCTTTAACTCTTTTCAGTTTTGTTTTGATAATTTCTATCACTAAAAATTATTTTATTTTTAGTTTATTTTTGAGGTGATGAAAGTGTTCTAAAATTGCAGGTGGTAATACTTGTAAACCACATGAATGCACTGAAAGCCACTGAATTGTACATTAGAGAGCAAATTTCATGGTATGTAAATTATATTTCAATAATTTGTTAAAATTAATTATAACTAAAACCCATGAATTTTATTCTTTAAAACGGATGTGTGAATTATGATATGTGAATTATATTTCAATCAAGCTATTATTGAAAATAATCACAAGTCTTAAAAAGAAGGATGATTTGTGTTTATTTCTTCCACAAGAAAATTGTTAGTTAACCCCTCACTTCCCTCCCCCCATCCCAGGCATTCCAGGATCAACCTAGTGTCTAGGTTTGGGGTATTATATTGTGATTCACTTTTTCTGAGCATTCAATTCAGTTCTATATCCTGGTCTTTCCAGCTACCCCATGGTAGGAACAAAATGCAAATGTTAATGTCAAAAAACAGGGTCACAGTGTCCTGGGAGAGAAATTAGGGCCAAATGGCCCCTGGGGTTATAATGGCAGATAAAAATGTCTCAGTTGGTTACAATACCACTCCACCCATATCTTTAGGTCATTACTATCCAGTTGGATCAGAGCCATATAACCATTTTGTTATCATTTATTCAAACATACTCACTGAATCCCCATCTGAGTTGGGAACAGTGAGAAGGGATGGGGATAAGAGGTGAGCAAAATTAGATCCAGGCTCCACCTTCTAGAACCTTGGAAGCTGCTTCCTCTGATCTTGCCTCACATCCCTGTCTCATTGTTTTCTGGTTCTCCAGTAAAAGATGGGGATAAAATAAAATCCAGAGGTTCAGGCAGGGCTGAACTGGGCTTAGACGGAACTTATAAAAGAGGTAAAAGATCGCAAGGACCTCCCCCCCCAGAAGAGAGAAGACACAACCCTAGTAATAAAGCGGAAGAGTTACCGTTCTGTTATCTGGGCCGGTTAGCGTCACAATAACCGTTCCTGGTGGTCCAGGGGGTCCTGTCAATCCTTTCACACCCTAAACACAAATACACTCAGGAATGCAAAGCTGAACAACATCACCTTTGCTTTTTTGAAAGACAGATGCTCCTTCCCTGTTGGTTCTTCGGTGAGAAGATAGAGCCAATGATAGAGCAAACACACACATTTATTTCGGTGTCACTCAGTGACTGAGACGTATAGGTTGGTTGCTCTGAGACTTAAAATGTCTTGCCCACAAATAAACCCCAGTATTTGAATTACCCGCTCTCCTTTTTGTCCTATCACATTATCGCCCATGTGACCCTGTAAGAAAAGGCAAAACAAAATTATTTTTAAAAAGAAAATGACTATGAATGGTCTAAACCCACTGAAGTGCCAATGTTTGTAACTGACCATTTACATTTTAATTATAATGTCAGTATTGTCAAAATTATTTTAGCTATTTCTTGGAGGAGAGAGGCACACTATGTTTCTTTCAAAAGTAGAGATCGTGAAATGCAGAAAGCTTACGGGATATACTTAATATGGCAAATGAAGGCATGATGTGGCATGGGGAAAGGAAACCAGCTCAGAGGACATTTATCTGGCTCAGCCACTAGCTGGTTACCTAACTTTCTGATGCCCTAGTTTTCTCATCTTAAAAAGAAGAAGCAAGGGTAGCTGAACTTCGGGATTCTGAAATTCCTAGAGAGGCTAAGAATACAATTCAGTCTTCAGTAGTAATTTAGTGACATGAGAGAAGAGAAAGGCATGCAGGGCCCTTCATGTACTGGCTTAAGATCAGGTTGGTTTGGGGAACAGTCCGCTGCAAACGTTTATAGGATAAAGTATTGGGTGATCAGTCCGCTGCAAAAGTTTATAGGATAAAGTATTGGGTGATCAGTAGGATTATCAGAAATGGGAAACCTACGGACTTGCCCTTTCCTGATACGGAGCTCCTTATAACTGAATTATCAGGGATCAAGTTACTAAGTGCAGGGAGAAGCGAGTGAGGGGTGCAGAGCTGTCTGCCCCATTCCTTTCCATGGATTATTCCAGGGAATAATCCTGTGCTTCCAGAGAGGGTCTGGGCAGTGACCACATGTCTAATCAGGCCAGGTTTGGCTTTTAGCTTGCTTAGGGCGTTCTGGCTGTTGTGACACACGAACTATAATCTACCTTAGGTCCTGGAGGTCCCATGGTTCCTGGAAAGCCCTAGAAAAATCCAGAAGTGAAAATTACAGCGGGAAATGTGTACCAAGCCAAAAACTCTGTGTAAAGCTTTTAGCTATAATGAATTTATTAGTTTATAGTGTCTATAGCTGTGATGGCTTCATACTCACAAAGAGCCCTGGAGGGCCAGGTGGACCAATGGGTCCAGGAAAACCTGGAAGGCCTGGTAAGCCCTGTAAATTAAGAGAAGAGTAGGGTAAGTTTAACTTTACTTCTTACCTAAGAACAATGTCCATTTGTTCTTAGTTCTTAGTTCTTAATTAAATCTATTAACATATTTTAATGAAAGTTGAGGAGCATGATGGCTCTCATTCATGGCTGCAGTTAATTACAAAAAAAAAGGGGGGAGGTGGGGAAAGGAAAAAAAAAAAAAGGTGCCTAAAAGCACGTTGCCATGTAGAACAGGTTGCCAGGGATACCTGGATGGTAACATTTCCAGGAGTATGACCAGAGCCGTTGCTTTACTTTAGAAGGGTTTTTAAATTTTTGAAATTTTGCTTTTGTCTGTGTGTCTGTCTCTCTGTCTGCCTGTCTCTCAGCCAAGCATACTCCTCCCATAGGGCTTTCCACCTGCTCTCCTTCTGTCTAGAATCCTCTTCCCCCAGACATCTAGAGGACCGACTTCCTTTCCCTTTTATTTTCACTCAAATGTCATCCTTTCCCAGCTCGCCCAATGTAAAGCCACAACCCTCCTTCCAACCTGGACACTCCTTTATCCCCTGGCCCTGCAGTCTTTTCCTCCTTGGCATTTTTTACTATCTAACCAACACTTATTAATTTACATTTTTTTCTATTTTCCCCTACTAGAATGTAAGCTCCATGATGGCAAGAATTTTTTTTTTGCGGGGGGGGGGGGGGGGTGCTGATTTGTGCACTGTGGTATCTCTACAGCCTAGAATAGCTCCTGGCATATAACTGGCATGTAATTCATGTTTCTTGTATACATGAATGTCCCACTGTTAGATCTTCATCAGTAGCACCCTGTAGTACCTAGCCGACACTCAATGCACACTTAAAGGACACGTCAACGTCCCAGATGGCTGCGATCTCTTCTTACTGGATCCCTTTCCTTCAGCATCAGGCCCCTTAAATGTTTCTTAAACAAGAAAAATCAAGAGGCATCATGTTCTGTATCTTTCCTCAAAGGTCGGTAAAGCCTCCTAAGCATGTCATTCTGCCATTTTGTGGCTCACCATTGGTTGGCAGGGGTCACCATCCAGGAGCTCAACAACCTGAACTCAAACTCTTTGACTTACTTAGACAAATTTCCAGAAATTTCCACATATACTTCTGAACTAAGTTAAAATATTTCTGGTTTTAACCTGGAAGTTAGTACCTGTGCCTGAGGTCTACCAAAAAATCCTTTTGGATCACAAAGTAAAGCATACACAGTCCCCCAAATGGCTGTGTCTCTTTGTATCTATCTGGGATCACACTCAGATCTACATACATATGGATCAGAAAGTAAACCACTCTACAGGAAAAAGGCACATTTAAATAAAACCCACTTACTCCTGCAAATTTTGTAATAGGGCTATTACTTAACATTATAGTTTTAAATGATATTCAGTGTATGATACAAACCTATGCTTGATTTCAACAAATACAGAGTAAGTGGAACATAACTATTCCTTGAACATTCCTTCTTAGGTGTAGAAAAGCCTGGGTAATTGAGATTTAAGAAGAGATTAAAAGACTTATGAACAAAATCATCCCTTTATGTTAGTTTCATGGAGTTTCTCATAAAGTGAATATTCTAGAGTGAAATGAAGTCGATCTGTAAACAGAAGACATGTGAATGTCTACTGCAAATGTTCTTGCAGTTGTCAGAGGTGGGGGTGGAGCATAGGTGAAATGTACACATGTCCAGTTATAAATAAATGAGTCTTGGGGATGTAAGGTACAGCATAGTGACTATAGTCAATAACATCATATTCCAGATTTGAAAGCTGCTAAGAGAGTAAAGTTCTCATCATAAGAAAAAAAATATTTGTCACGGTGGTGATGGATGTTAACTAGGCTTATTGTGGGGATCATTTCACAATATGTACAAATCTCTGATCACTACCCTCTACACCGAATATGTCATATGTCAATAGTATCTCCATGAAAAAAGAAAACAAAACAAAAAAGAAAATGGAAAACAAACAATAAAAATGTTCCCAAGAGGGGGAGGAAAAGATCTAGGGGAAGAGAGAGAGAGGAGGGGCAGAGACAAAGACAGAGATGCAGAGACACAGAGAAGGGAGAAAGAGGGAGAGATGGACAGACAGAGACAGAGAAAGAGAGCCAGAACCAGAGAAATGAGAATGAGAAGACCATCCCTGAAGTGCTATACCTGTAATCCTGGGGCTCCTGGCAACCCGGGGTCACCTTTTCCATCAAGTTCTATACCTTCTGCAGCAGGAGCTCCCTTGAAAATAAAGAACTTCATCAACTGTAACCAATGTTATATTTGCAAAGCTCCTTTAAATTGCTTATTCAAACTTCTACTGCTTCAAGGATAAAAGTGCTTTTCAGGGCATACACGTAGAGAAAAGATTTAAGATTACTCAGTTTGGAAGAGATCTAAGATTTTCATATATCCTAAGATAGACAATTTACTGGGCAAGCAAGAAAGACATAAGAATGACAGAGCATTTCTCAAGATTCCAGAATTAGTGGCAGCTCCTGATCTGGAAGTCGGGACCCTGAGCCTGATGTCAGTTCTTTCCTCCTAGACTCTATTTCCTTCAAGGATTTTCCAAAACTTGTATTTCTTAAGAGGTATTTACAGAAAGAGCTAAAAGAAGTTGTCCGATAGGAACAAATATCATGGTCCAATTATTAACTGGTTTCTGAATTAATTATGAAACCTGATTTGGAATCACTTATATCTCATCATTTAATGGAACCCCTTTCAGATGTACCATTACAGATTTCCTTTCTTTCTTCTTCTTCTTTTTTTTAATCTGTTTATTTTGAGAGACAGAGAAAGCACGAGCAGGGGAGGGGCAGAGAAAGAGGGAGAATCTCAAGCAGCCTCCACGCTGTCAGCGCAGAGCCCATGCGGGGCTCCAGCTCACAAACTGTCTTGAGATCAAGACCTGAACGGAAGTCAAGTTGGACATTTAACTCACTGAGCCATGCAGGCGCCTCGGAGATTTTCAATACTAATATGCCACACATGACCTACCTTTTCTCCTTTCAAGCCAACAGCACCCTAAGAAAAGGAAACCAAATACACAGAATCACTGCTTTGTCCTCACTGCTATTCAGCCCCCTCTCTCGCTGTATACTTCCCGCTGGCTTTTAAATACGTTCAACTTTCTTTCATTTAAAGAAACAAAACCTCCCCTTAATCTCCCCCTGCCAGTACTGCCCGTATCTCTTCTTCATGTCATCTGCAACCTTCCCATTCTGTTCAGATCCCATTCACTCCTCAGTCCCACACCTGCCTCATGCCCCATCCATGCTCAAAGTATCCTTTGCTAAGTCCTGCAATGATGGTGATGTTGTTAAAGTCAATGACAAGTTGTCAGATCTTCGTGGACTTCTCGGCAGCATTGGGCAGCTGTCTGCCACTCCCCTCTACGGAAATACATCTTTCCTAGGCTCCCATCATCTACTCTTTCTGGTTTTCTTTCTACCACCAGGGGCCCCTCCTCTTTACGGGCTTATTCTCCTTGACCCGGACATCCCTTGCTAGAGCTTTCTAAGTCATGTCCAAGGCTCTTTTCTCCTTATTCTTGCTCCTTGAGTCACCACCATCCAGGGCCTCTCTGAGCAGATCTAGCTGCCTATCAGTCATCTCCGCTTAGATGTCTCAAATGCCAAATGAAGCCTCAAAGTGCAAACCTGAACTCAACGCATTTATTCATTCATTCGCCACCCATTAGTTGAATGTCTCCTCTCAGCTGCTCTAGACTTTCCCACAGTCTTGACGGATTTCAGCATACGACCATTCTGGAGTAAATGGCTTGTGTTTACACTTTATACAGAGTTAGAAATGGACACCTACCGGGATCCCCGGGTAGCCTGGTATCCCCGGAAGGCCTGGAAACCCTTGCTCACCCTGGAAGACATACAAAGCTTGTCATTCTTTCTTAGTTGTTCTAGAACAGCCTATTGAGATCTTTTCCCTGTTTCTGTCTTCCAACCCTGCAGTGGTAAATCTAGACAAAGTAACCCAAATTCCTTATGGCTGCTGGGTCATGAGGCTGAAGGCCAGAAAACCATTATCTTAACTGAAAACAGGATTAGAATCTACTGTTTCTCAAATTGTGCATAAATGGCAAAAGTCTAATTGTGCCAAGAACTTTTTAATTGCTGTTTCCTTGAAACTTTACTAATTAGTTCTTTCATGGCCACCATTCTGGGAAAAGGAGAGTGCGGTCAGGAAACAAAGAGGATGAGTGAACACTGCAAAGTTCAGTCGTTCCTTGCCAAAGACCAATTTTGCATTCCACGCTTTTGGTTTCTGATTTGCATACACTCACAACCTCAGGCGAAAGTAACCAGGTGAGGTCCCCCCATCCTTCTGTGGGAGAACATGAGAGAACGCTCCCAAAAGACAATCAGAAATCAAACCAGAGCAGGAAAGAAAACCGTTAAGTTTCTGTATGCACACTATTGGTTTTGGCTAAAAGGATCTTTCAAGGAAAGCCTGTGCCGTCTCATTCTTCCTTCACCTTGATTGACTCATTTGGCAGAATGTTTCCCGACCAGCTCCTGTGTGAGGAGCACATACCTTAGAACCATTGCACCCTGGTACACCAGCAGGTCCATATGGTCCAGGATGGCCCGGGGTGCCCTGGAAACACAGCAAGTCTCAGAAAGGAGACATAAGCACCAGACCCCGGGAACAAGCGACAAGAGTGAGGAACCCAAGGTGAGGAAAAAGATGGGCTAATTTAGAGAGTTATTTAAATACAAATGTCTATTAATAGTTAAGTAGTGTATACGGTTATTTTAGATCACTTAAATAAAAATCATAGCAAATGAAATGGGCTAACAAAACCAAAAATTACCAAGTGAGATACAGATATTTTAGATATAACAAGAGACCTTTCTATACAAAATGAAGTCCCTTAACGTGCTGTTTTAAGCTGGAAGAAAAGAAAGGAAAAAGAAGAGGGATATGTGCATGAAGTAACTATTATTTTACTATTCTACACTATTCAACAGAGATAATCTATCTTATTCCATCTATTTTATTCTACTCTATTCTGATCTATTCTATTCTATTCTATTCTGATCTATCCTATCCTATCCTATCCTGTTGTATTCCACTCTATTCCACACTACACTCCATTCCATTTTATTCCATCTATCCTATCCTATCCTATCTCATCTATTCTAGTCCATTCTATCTCATCCCATCCCATCCCATCCCATCCCATCCCATCCCATCCCATCCCATCCCATCCCATCCCATTCCATTCTATCTCATCTCATTCCATCCCATCCCATCCCATTCTATCTCATTCCATCCCATCCCATCCCATCTCATCCCATCTCATTCCATTCTATCCCATCCCATCCTATTCCACTGCATCCTATCCCATTCCATTCCATTCTATCTCATCTCATTCCATCCCATCCCATCCCATTCTGTCTCCTTCCTTCCCATCCCATCCCATCCCATTCTATCTCATTCCATCCCATCCCATCCCATCCCATCCCATCCCATCCCATCCCATCTCATTCCATTCTATCCCATCCCATCCTATTCCACTGCATCCTATCCCATTCCATTCTATCCCATCCCATACCATCCCAACTCACTCCACGCTATACCATCTCATACTGTCAAGCCCCATCCTGTCTTGTTCCACTTTGTACCATTCTATTCTGCTTGGATTTCAGGAAATACAGTTTGGCTTGTATGTCCTACAAATTCACACTCTAATATATTATGTGATTCTACTGTGACATTTTCATCATGTAGCATATGTCTCAGTACCCATTTCCACGCACTATTGCTTTAACCTCTTTATTAAAATGAGCTTCCTTTTTATTTTTTAACTTTACATATTTTCCCCATTACTTACTGGAAGTCCAGGAGGACCTGAGAATCCTGGCAATCCTGTTATTCCCTAAAGACATAGAAAAGGGGAAGGTGGCAAGAAAAACACTTTTAAAACGTTCAACCTGAAAACATAAAATTATTTGCATTCTAATAACCCCATCCTGCAACTGTAATCAGGAATGGCTAACATCTATTTGAAAAACAAAAAAGTTTTGACAAACTTTTCTAAATCTTACATTTATAAAACTTTTTAAAAGAGATGATTAAGATCTTTTTTTGCCTTTTTGGATAGATTTTTAAGGCATAACTTGCATATAGTAGAGTGCCCTAAGCTTCTGCAAACAGCTTGAGGAACGTTTACAGATGTCTGCACGTACATATTGTTATTACCGCCACCCCATCCAGACAGTGAAAATCTCTACCCCCTCCAGCCGGTTCTCTCACACCTTTCCCAGTCCATCAGTACCCACCCCCAACATAGTGACCACTGTTTTCTGCCAGTCCAGATCACTTTTACCTGTTCTTGACCTTCAACTATAGAGTGTAGCATACAGAATGTATTCCTTTGTGACATCTGTATAACTTTTACAGTGCAGAGTTCTTATTTTTTATAAAGAAGAAGACGGACCAGTTGGACTACTAACCCTTCCACCTTTGGGACCGGTGAGTCCTGGAAGTCCTGGTGAGCCCTAGATCCAACATAAAAAAAAACAAAAAACAAAAACAAGCCCAAAAGGCAAACACTGGAAATCATGTGGCACTAAGAAACCCATAAAAGTCGCCGTTTTATTCATACCACCAGCCTGTTTTGCTCTTGTGATTATTTCGGTGTCAACACAGTAAATTGCTTGTTTGTTTAATTGGAGCTAAAATATTTATCGGAAAGGACAAACAAAAATTCATACAAACCCCTGCTACTCCATGTGGGGGGGTCAGGGGGGCCCGTGGCATTAGCATCACCTGGAAGCTTGTTAGCAAAGCAGGCTCTCAGGTCTCCCCCACCTCTCACACGGGTTGACTCAGAATCTACATTTTGACAAGGTTAGAAAATAATTCGTGTTCACACTGACGCCTGTGAAGAGCTGCTGTAAAAGCCCCACGTTAGCCGGACAGCTGCTGAGGTCTGATAAGGATAACGATACAGTTACAATGGGGGATGAGAACGGCAGCCAATATTTCTGTGCATGAAAAACACCTTATTAGCAAAATGTGCCTGGCACGCACAAATAAATAAATAGCAAAGCAAGAACTGCCTGAACCAGAGATAAACTAGCTTCAGGCATCGAATAAATACAGTTTAGAGGCCTTGTTTCTTAGGGAATTACCTTAAATGGAGACTGTCTTAACCAGGCCACTTGGTGGGAAAGTTCCATTGTCCAAAAGCTGTTTTTATCATTCCTGGGAGTTTCAGTAGGTTTTGGTATTTTTTTATTTTTTATTTTGAGAAAGGGGTTGTTACAGAGCCTTCTGAGATTGGATGGTCAAGGCTAAAGTGGGCCTTCACCGAGGAGGTGGAATTTTGCTTGTCTATGTTCCCCTCCCCTGCTGGATGCTCTGTGTTATGCTGCAGAAGACTCAAGAGTGACTAGGTTTTATGTCCCCATTAGAAATGTTCTTCATGCATAAAATACTTAAAATTAAGAGTGGAATTTTTTTAACCTGAAAACTCCATTTGGTCAGGTTTAATAGGCTCTAATTGTCTGCCTTGGATCAAATTATCTTTTGTGTGACTACATTGATAAAGCACACTGTCTTCCTATACGAACTCCATGACAACATGATACACAGATATTCTTTTCTTTTCTTTTTTATATGTTTTATTTATTTTTGAGAGAGTGGAGGAGGGGGAGGGGCAGAGAGAGAGAGAGAGAGAGAGAGACAGAGGATCTGAAGCAGGCCGTCAGCCCAGAGCCAGATGCAGGGTTTGAACTCAAGAACTGTGAGATCGTGACCTGAACCAAAGTCGGATGCTTAACCAACGGAGTCACCCAGGCGCCCCTACAATTATTATTTTAACTGATTGCTGGTTTCTCTAAAGAAATGCCAAGGTAACAAGCAGAGTGGGTGCAGAGAACAAAACAAAAAGGAAAGAGTTGGCTTGGGGTTGATCTAAGTCCAGAATTGAAGCAAATTCACTTTATTAGTGAAATGGATGAATATCCTAGGCCACACCCTGGAGGAAGGCAGTGGGATGGTCAGAGACCGAATGGGTCTGAATTCAGACACTAAATGTCCAGCATCTGGATGACTTTTTTCAAAATTAGGGTCAGAAGAAAGAGAAATGGAGAAAAAGCACATAAATGAATTGGAGAGACATGAAACGGAAGAATTCACGGAAAAACCACAAAATTTTGCATGTTTCTTCGAACATACAGATGTGGGTTTAGTTTCTTTGGTTACAGGAGTTTGATTCTGGCATCATATAAAGCCAGATTTGAACTCTGATCTTGCCACCTTTCACTGTGGAGTCCAGGATGAGTTAATTATGGGCTCCGAGTGTCAGTTTCCTCATCCCTAGAATGGAGATGAGAATATGAGTCACCACAGTCAGGATTTCTGGGACCCATGTGAAGAGTAAACGAGATACAGTCCAGAGTAAACGTCCCAATGCTTCACACGGAATAGAGTCGCAGGAAATGTTGCCTGTGATTACCACTTAAGTATACCACACATTTGGGAAATTTAAAAAGACTCTGCAGGGATCAGTGACAATTATCTTTCAGAGCTTATTAGTTAGTGCATAGCTTGCTGGAGGCCAGCAGTCAGGGGAACAACCACGTGAGTGCAGGAGAGCCCAGGCTTAAGTTTAGCTCATGTCCACAGCAGGAAAGAGCCATCAGCAAATCTAGTGGTTATGTAGTTATTTAGCAAATCCTCTAGGGTATTTATTTAAACAAAGCCCTTTGTTGTATCACAGACTTTAGGATAAAAATGTGTGATGAGTTGAGAAAGAGGGACCCATGAAAAAAGAGAAGGGTGTGGCAAAAAGAAGAGTATCCGAGGTAGGAGAATTCCAGAAACAAGGAAAGACAAGTGTTTCAAGAAGAGAGTGATCCGCAGGGTGTGAAACAAAGCAGAAGGGTGAGGGTCAGATAAGGACACAAAAGTCATGGGTGATTTCTGCAGGAATGTTTTCAGGGCAGGAGGACCAGAGGCAAATTATTGCCGGCTGGAGAGTGAATAGTAAGTGGGGTTAGTTTGTTTTTAAATCCTGACAGAGAAAGGAAAGACAGGGGGAGGGATGGCAATCCTTTGCTTACAGGACTTGAAAGATCTAGGGGAAATTTCATATTTGTATGGGGAACATCTGCATGCTTAAGGACTGAAAGAGAAAAGCTAACATCAAAAAGAAAGGGATGGCCAAGAGAGCTTATAAACTGACATACCTTGGGTCCCTGCGGTCCAGGCAAGCCTTCGGGACCTGGGAACCCCTTCTGGCCAGGAGAACCAGCGGGTCCAGGAAAGCCTTTCTCCCCCTGTTAAAACCAGAACAAGATAAGAAACACACAGAATAGCACTGCCCAGCAACAAACACACCCACAACCATTGCTTTCTTTTCTTTACAACTTAATGATAACATTTGGCACGCATTTTTTCCTTGGCTCAATAAAATTCGCACTCAGCAGTCAGCGTAACAGTAAATGGAAGGCTACCAGCTGTTAGCATTTGTCTGTAGTCTTGCAAGCGATTGCCTTTGGTCTGGTAGGAACTACTTTTCCCCAAAAGGTGGGGCTACACAGAGCAGAGATTAAGAGAAAGGGAATGGGGAACTGGGGGTGGGAAGCCCAAATAGAAAGCTGAGACTAGCGCAGTGTGTTTGCTGGGAGATGGAGAGAGAGTGAGGCTAAGGCACAAGAATGTGTTTGGGGAGTGTGCATAATTGCTGTGGTAGCTTGAAAAGAACAACGTGCAGGCTATCAGTTTTAGTCCTTTCTTGATTACACAGGAATTAGTAATCCAATCTATTTGTGTAGGAGATGCAGGAGATATCAAGAGTGGCATAACCAAAAGGGTGAGTGGAATAGTTTTTTTAGAAAGAGTTAGGTGCTATTATGACAAAGCCCTTAGTAACTAGCGAAAATAATTTAGGCCCAGTGCATCACGTGGTTCTACCAACAAATAATTTTCCCGACGTGGATCCTGGGATTTCACTCTAATAGTAAAGGTCGCTGGCTGATTCAGTCAATTTAATCACACCACTGGCAAATTAAATTAAAAAAAAAAAGAGAGATCAAGTTGGCTATTTCATGTTGTTGTGTGTACACAGCCACATCCCATAAAAAGAAACAAAAGAATTTGCTACACCCCTCCCCAAACCCAGTTACCCACACACATTCTAGAGTAGCAGCTTGCACATAGCAGGGACTCAATAAATTCTTGAATGCAAGAATAAATCCCAGCTCTCCAACATGGATCTGAGTGTATACATTCATAGCTGCAGGGAAAAACCTAACTCAAACTACACATCAATTACAGAATAACTGGAAATAAATGTAATAATTATTATAGTTAGTATATAAATTATATGTAAATCATTTTATCTAAAGAGCTAGAAGCATGTTCTAAAATATTTTTAGTCACCCTTCACTATTGTTAAGCAATTCATTAGCATCCCGGAGGAAAGGGTTTTGTAAACAAAGAAAAAACTTTAGTTCTGCCTCTGTCTTAATTATCACAAATTGCAAGTTAATGGAGCGAATTAATGAGATTTCATGGCATTCTTTTTTTTCTTGAAGTCTGCAATGGAGCTACAGGTTTCCCCCCCGCTATCCGAAAGCACAGAGTTCCTACGAAACTTTTCTCAAACTGAAATGGTACAAAGCAAAGAGTATCCCCGCTTTCTAAAAGTTCGAATTACACCATTTCGCTTTTGTGAAAAACTTACATTAGTATGGTAATTTTTTTTCACAGAAGCAAAAATCCTCTTTGGAGATCTCTTGCTTAGCAGAAACAAAGGTCAAGGTCGGTCTTTCCTAAAAAACGAACTGGCGCCAGGCGAGCTTTCAGAAAGCGGGGGGCACCTGTACTTCCTCGTGCTGAATTTTGGCCTCAACCAGCGTGCTGTTGCAGGATTCGTTCACTAGGGGGCGCGCCTGCACCAGTGCTGCAGGACTCGAAGTCTGCGGATGTCAATGTCTGGGTCAAAGTGAGTGAACAGAGCTGTTTCCAGTTGTTCTTTCGTGTTTATCAACATGTAAATAGGGCTATACATATAGACGCATTCTTATAAATCTTTCTTTTTTGCTAACAGACCAAAAGAGTTAAACTGACGGTATTCACACCAGTTGTCTGAAACTTTCTTTTCTTTTTTTCCTTTTTCCTTTCCTTTCCCCTTTTCTTTCTTTCTTTCTTTCTTTCTTTCTTTCTTCTTTCTTTCTTTCTTTCTTTCTTTCTTTCTTTTCTTTCTTTCTTTCTTTCTTTCTTTCTTTCTTTCGGTTAATGTTTATATATGATTTCTTTAAAATTTGATTTGGGGAATGGAATAACACATTGTGGGTCTTTCTGCTATTAGGCAAAGAAGAGTGAATTCTTGGATGAGCTCTGCAGAGGAAAAAAAGCAATATTTAAGATTTTGTTTTTACCTTCTCTCCTTTGATCCCATCACAGAAGCACTGGCCTTTGTCTTTACAGACACAGCCCTAGGAAAAAGGGAAAAAAGAAAGAGTTTTGTTTAACAACAACTTAATAAATCCTGACTGACAGGGCAAAAGCAAACATATTTTTCTGTTCTTTGAGCATTAAACACTATTCGTTAGGAGCCATGTGATACTGGGGCAACATTATCAACAGAAATAGAGTCGAAAAGTGAGACGTTGCATGTAGGAGAACTCTCGGGTGAGTGTACATCATTTTTATCAAATGTAGGAATTTTAAGCTATGCGAAATACAAAAGTCATCTATCCTTTTTTTCAGGATAATGTATCACTGAACCACATGAAATTGACATAATTGTAAGCAGAAAGTGGTCTAATGTTGGCAAATTTCTTAGGTTTAACATAATGTACATATATGCATATGCGTATACGAACTGGTCATATCTTCCATAGGTGACTCGAACGGTTTCTTTTCCTGAAATGATGTTCAAGACTGAGAAAAGGTGATCAGTATCCACCATGTGTCTTTAAGGGGAACAATCTAACTCACTAATGTTGGTATCAAAGTGTTCTTACTTTAAAACAAAACCAAAAATTTAGCTGGGAGCTTGGGACCTCTTATCCTGTCTAAGCGGTCATCGGGACACAGTTTAAAACCTATGCACCTGCCAACTCTAATAAAGGTCAAGTTTTAAAAATTTCTCTGCCAGCAGAGGAACAAAAAAGTAGTTTAGAATACTGGATTTGCAATGTGTTTTGATACATGTTCTATGTTTATATATTTATCTTTTTAAGTTTTTTTTTTTCCTTTGGGTTAATATTAACTGAGAACTAGTTTGCTTTCCACAGGAAAAGGATATTAATCAACAGCAAAAGGCAGGGCAAGTCTAGGGCATGTGCTGGCTGGTTGGTAGGAAAAATAAAAGAGAGATCGCCTCAGATATTTCCAAAGTGGAAGATCCTATTTATGCAATTAAAATAAGATACACAAGCGAAAACATCCTCAGTTAAATATATTTCCTGAGACTAGGGCAGTAGGCTATGTTGCCCTTCAAGGAAAGGAAGTGTATAGTAATTTTCAGATGCCACATTTATATGCCTCACAATTTATATGAATGGAGAGTGACTGATTGAAAAGGAAAATCTATATTCTCCCCAAGGGTTGGATATTTGGTATTTTTTAGAAGGCTGCAGTTTTCTGACTTTCTTCCCAGATGTTTGGGGTCAAGTCATACCTTGACTTAATTGTTCAATCTTGTCTTTCTAGATTTTTAAGCTTTTATGCTCATTTCAGTCACATACTTAAGCACACTCCATGAAAGCAATAGTTCCAAAGTGTGGATCCCCAGACCAGCAGCATCCGCATCACCTGTGAACTTTTCAGAAATGCAAATTATTGGCCCCACCCCAGACCCGCTGAATCAGAAACCCTGGGGGTGCGTCTCACTATTCTGTTTTAATAAACTCTCGATTCTGGTATCACAGCTCTAAATTAGCATCTAAAATCTGAGTCTGCAAGATAGAGCTCATTCTCTGTTTCTGAACACTAGATCATGTGAGACACGAATTTGCACATCTGTTTTTTCGTTTGCCATGTCTTTCTTCCTGTCATTCCAAGCAAGTAGCCAGGATTTGGTGTCCCTTACTTCAGGGATGCTTTTGTCACCTGGGTGAAAGCAAAAGCTTCCTGAAGACAAGAGTCCTTCTGGCTTTTGTTTCTGTTTTAAATACCTGCTGACAGTTGGTCCCAAGAGTGGAGGGTCACGCAAGCAGCTCCCACACAGCCTCTGGAGGGGGCAGCAGGGTCTCAGAAAGGAGTCTGAGTCCCACATCCAAGGAGAGCACCAGGCATTGGGCAAGAAAGCTCAACCCTCCCAAGGACTCAATGCTCTATTTCAAATGGTGATGGCAGGCCACTGTTTTCCAATGGACATTGAGCATCTCTGATTCTTCCGCCTCCCAGACACAACACAGCACGTTCTGAGAATCTCTGAACCACAGGTAATCCTCTAACCTCTGAGAAGGTGCATGGAAGCCATGAGATAGGCCTAATTTTATTTCTCAAAGTAAAAGCCATATTTGCCATACATTACTGGAAACCTGTCAATGTCAGTTTGAACAAATAAGTGTTTGCCGAACTCCCTCAAATGCAATCAGGGCCTCCTTCTTGTTTGCTCCCATGGACCACTTGTAGTTACATGTTTAATGTATATTTCCCCTAATGCCCCTAGGCCCTAAGAGGGAAGGAATTAGAGTCTTCTTCACGTTAGTAGCCGTGGTGTTTAATAAATCCTGGACAAATGCTTGTGGACTAATTGAATGGGTCAATGGGTAGATGGAAAACTGGTAATTTGTATCCTATCTGGACCTGGAATTTCAAGATATTTGAATCATATGACTATTGTCACGCTGCCATGACTAAGACATTTTCTCTGCGCATGAATTAGGCAAAACTATGGTTGAAGTGGCAAAAAAATGAAATAGAAGGTTTGGCTATTTTACTACATGCTAAAATTAACAAAGGCTAATTAGTTGTCAGTTCCTTGGACTTAAAAATATTTTTTAAAAATTTAAAACCCTGGGAAGAATCAAAAAATAGTGCAATGAACCCTTATGTATCTTCTCATCTAGGTGTGGCAACTGTTACCATCTCTCTCTCTCTCTCTCTCTCTCTCTCTCTCTCCCTCCCTCACACACTCACATGCACACATGCTTTTTTTGCCAAACCATTCAAAAGTAGACTACAGGCACCATGATACCTCGCCACTAATGTTTCTGCGTGCAACTCCCCTAAACAAGAGTATGTTCTTATCCAGTTGAAACATCATTCCTGAACCTACAAAATCAAGACTAATGCAGTAACTTCAGGCTACTAGTTTTAAAGTTAGACCTTATACACGATTCTTGATGACCATTAGAAAATGGGAAGCTGTTTAATTTGTAGCAAATCTTTCATTTCATACCATAGATTTGGTCTCGATCAATACTTTTACCTATAACCAATACATGAAGTCGTATCCCAACCAGTGACTGTCACAGTTCTAAGAAAGAATCCTTAGGACTCACACGGGTGGTATTATTCAGGGGTTGGGTGTGGAGCTCTCTGTGTCTGACCATACTGTTCCTTTGAGTTCCCTCTTGCCTGGGGTCTGGCTTCTTATCATCACCCATAGTGACTCTGCTCCCCTTTTCTGATCATCAAAACCACAGTTCCTGAGTTTTTACATGATTATCCTTCAGTTTGGATCTTGAAACATTGGGGGCAACATATTTAGCTTTTGTTTGCATTTGGTTTCATTGTCTTTACATTAGGGTAAAAGCCCTGTTTGATGGTTCAAAAACATCTGGTTAACTGAAAAAGTTAGTTAAAGGGAGAAAGCAGAAACAAATGAACAAACAGGTCCATGAACATGTTAGACATTTTATAACTTACAACATATACGTCTACACCAATTCTTCAGTCTTATAAAAGAGGGTCCAGGTCTTTTCCTTGGGAATGGGTCTGCTGTTGGAATTCTGTGACGTCATTCTTGCTAAGTCACACCCATAATGCACCACTGACAATGTCAACTTTTGCTTTCTTTGAAACAGACCAATTGCTGAAAGATGCTTATGGAGCAATCTGAGTAGAGTTCTTCTAGATATCAAACGAGGTTCTTCTCTAACTTCTTAAATGTTTTCTCAGCCACACTTAATTGGATAGCACTTTTTCTATCATCTGATTAAACCTTTCAACCTAGTTGTCACAACAATCCAAATGTTATGCATTTGTATTTAACCAATTTGGCATTTAATATTTCATGAAATTCCTTTGTTATAATAATATGTACAACTGGCAGAAACCACTAACTCTTGGCAATCATAAAACTCCACCAATGGAATAAGCATATGGAATAGCATATAAGCATATGCTAGTGTGAGGGAGAAGCCTAAGGGATGGGTCTCAGGTGGGCAGTGCCAGTGGGCATCGACTGGTCTGTTATGGAGCAGGCATGGAGAGTTCTGGTCAGTCCAGGAGTCACTCAAAAGCAGAGTCATTGAGAGAGGATCTACTATACTCTCTATTCATCCATCATGTCACCCACATGCAGGTGGTCATTACTGTTGCCAAGACTCCAGAGCCAGGTCCAGGGCTATTTCTATGCCTGGGTTAGCAGAGATGTTCCCAAACTGTTCCAGCTTTAATTTGCAGTTAAAGTGGCAAGGCATGGCCTGCCTATATATCTGCAAAATTGGACTAAGACTTCAGAGAATGTGACAATTTTGCTGACATGTGGATGCTCCACCTGATTAAATAAGCTCAAAATTGTAGTCAGGGCCACTCTCTGGCAGCTGTTCAACTGCTGCTTTAGAAGCAAGTACTGCCCGTGTGATACAGTGGAGAGCCCTGGACAGGGCCATGGAAATTAGGCACTTCGCTTTCTGGAGGACAATGACAGTAACCCCAGACTCAAGAGAGTCATTTCTCTTTTTCAGAATCTTTTTTTTTTTTTAATGTTTATTTATTTTTGAGAAAGAGAGAGACAGAGAGACAGAGACAGACAGAGCATGAGTGGGGGAGGAACAGAGAGAGAGAGAGAGAGAGAGCGGGAATCTGAAGCAGGCTCCAGGCTCTGAGCTGTCAGCACAGAGCCCGACGCAGGGCTTGAACTCTCAAACCGTGAGATCATGACCCGAGCTGAAGTCAGATGCTTAACTGACTGAGCCACCCAGGAGCCCCAAGAGAGTCATTTCTCTTAAACTGTTTTTCCTCAATTAATTTTTAAATTTGCAAATGTATTTGAATAATTCAAATAGATTATTTAGCTAAAAGATAGAGGGGCTATATTTTCATTTTCATTGAGTTTGATCCACTTTTTTGGACTCACCTTTGAAACACCATGGAATGTTGTTCCATGGTAGAATAGAATATGACCCATTACTTTCTATTCAAATGCTGTATCACTTAAAAACAAGAGTGGCCAAATGCTACTAACCATTAAGAAAGCATAACTGACGGGTATTTCTTAAGTAACATCTTTATGATTTTTCCTCTTCCAATAGTCAAGTACCTCTTAGTTTCCATATACCTTAATCAAGTAAGAAATCATTTCTCATGACTGGAAAGCTCTTAATAAGTATTTTATGGGTTTTCTCACCCTGCTAACCATTAACACATCAGGAAGTGATCCAAGATTACATGACGGCTCAGCGCTTTTGCCTACTAAATAGTTAAACTTGTGAGAATAATTCATATAAAGGTCACATGCATTTTTTACAACCTCACTTAAGAGGCAAAATAAACTTCGATAGTAGAGAATCTTAAAAGGTTTAGAAGTCCAGAAATCACAGTTCTTAGGCCAGATCTACATAGGATCTATTCCTAGATTTGCCAGCGATGAAGTGGAGCTTTGGACGAATCACTTAATCCTTCCAAGTTACCTCTTTGAAGATGGAAGACATTAACATCTATCCTGCAGTGTTTTTGTGAGGACGATTTGAGATGCTGTCAATACGGAGCCTGCACAATGCCCTGTACTCAGTAAAAGACTCAGTCAAAGGGGGACCCCCCTCTTTCTCCTTCTCCTTTCTTGCTGCAATACTCTAGGCCAAAGGACACAAACGCTATCGTCTGATCCTTCCTACCATCATCCCGTCTAGCCGCCATCTTGTCTGACATTTCCTCCCGAAGTTGTTTGTCCAATGCCAAAGAACTGGTCCTGATTCCAACAGCAAGAGTAAGAGAGATCGAAAAGCCAACTGTTGTTAAGCTGCAAATGAATTAAGTGGTATTTGTTACTAGTACTCTCAGAATATACCGAATATATCAGTTGACATCACTTGTCCATGAGCGCAGATATAATTTATTTTACTTGTTTAGTAAAATATTCGTTGGAAACCCCAATGGTACTTGATGCTTCTACATGAAAGGTGCCAAGTCAAGTGTATTATACAAAGGCAGCAGGCACTTCCTGGAAGGCTGATCTCAGCTGCTCTCACACTCTTCTTTTTGTCTCAGCTCCTGTCCTGCCCTTGGATCACCCATGGATCGCCCGCACATTGCCTTCTCTTCCTGGCAATGTGGCAGAAGGATTAAGGGCACTGGTTCGAGGACACACTTCCTGAGTCTACATCCCAGCTCTGCCAAGTCACTCGTATAGTTTTAGGGGATCTCTAGTGCCTCAGTTTCCACATCTGTAAAATGGGGTCAAATGGGTGAATATCGGTAAAGCACTTGGATGAGTATGTGGCATGCTTACTGAAGGCTGTGAAGGAAACCAGAATGTGTCAGCCCAAATATGCCTCTATGACATAAAAAATTACTTTGAATTGTAAGCAATTAAAAAGCAGTGAGTGCAGAGAAGGCTCCCCCTTTTCTGTGCAAAGGCAAGAAATAAACTCTCATTTGACTGGAGATGAACTCTTTCTGGTCCAGAGGCAGCACCAGAGGAATCTGAAAATAAACCTTATCCTCCTAGTTATTCCTGCACCATTTACTAGCTGTCACCAAAACCCCTTTGTCTTGTTAATTCTTCACAAATTTACTACTTCTTTGTCTAAAAGGTATAAAAGCTTCCTGCTCTGTTCACTTCTTTGGTTCTTCACTCCCTTGTGAGGGCTCCCATGCATATGTAAAATTTTAATGAAATGTGTGTGATTTTCTCCTGTTAATCTGTCTTTGTCAGTTTAATTTTTAGACCCAGCCAGGGGCCCTAAGAGGTTCAAGGAGAAGGGGTGCCTGAGGGGCTCAGTTGGTTAGGCGTCCGACTTTGGCTCAAGCCATGATCTCACCGCTTGTGAGTTCAAGCCCCACATCAGACTCTGTGCCGACAGCTCGGAGCCCGGAGCCTGCTTCGGATTCTGTGTCTGTCTCTCTCTGCCCCTCTTCTGCTCGCACTCTGTCTCTGTCTCACTCAAAAATAAACATTAAAAAAAAAACTAAAAAAATAAAAGAGGGTCAAGGAGAACTTTTTCCACCCCTATAGCTCTTACTCAGGCTATCAACAGTGTGGGCAATTACTAATTTATTAATTTAATACTGCTACTTAAATGCCCATGCGTTGAGGGCTTACTATGCTTTCCAGACTGCAAGTAGAAACGATGTCTCACAATTCCTTCTATCTCCCCAGCGCTGGCAGGCAGCAGACATTTATGAACTCCTTTTACTCTTAAAACAAATAAAGACGGTAACTATGCACATGCATTTGTATTAGTCATTAACAGGCCGGGAGATAATTTCCAAATAATCTAGGGTGTTGCCTCTCTCTACCCTTAAAACCCCGTATGCCCATCGTACGTGCATTCCCGTGGAACACAAGTGGCCTTCCCTGCCTGCCCCCCAACCCCCGCCCCCAGCCTCTCCTCCCCCACGCCCAGCCCAGCCCGGTTTAGTGTAAGGGGAAGTTGGCAACGGTCAAAGCTGGTTAACACTCTACTGAGCAGGTCTGTTGATTCTGCATTATGATTATTGATCCTTTGCCCAGCCAATGGCCTGAGGCGAACGTTTTTGTGCGTGAAAAGAGCTGACCAAGTGTGGCTGACTGGGCCAGACAGGCTCCATGAGCTGGGCTTTGCAGGGCCCCTCCGTCCCGCGTCTGCCTCAAGCAACGGACCATGAGCCTTGGCAGTGTGCCCTCCAGTGAAGGAGAAAGACGCCCGTGCCCCGCTCTCTCGGTGGCCCCTTCTTCCCCACCCAGGAGCCGCTGCCACCACACTTGGGTGTCACAGAAATCTCACTGGAGCTGCCACTTGCTATCTTTCAACCCCTGTCCGGAGACACATCACTAGTCTAGACATCTAAATCAGCCACCCGTTTCTGATTTTCTGGACGGCAGCGGGCAGGCAGATTGCTGGCTCTGACAAAGAAAGTGGCAGTCAGAGGTCTCTGGTACACTGGGGAACGAGTCCAGTAAGAAAGTTGCGTCCACCTCGTGTAAGGCAGTGAGTGGGATTCCCACCTCTCGTCATTAACTCCAGGTATTTTTCTTTTTGCTTGCCCTAAAAGGTGTCGAATCCAGTAGGACTAAGAGGCCTTCGCCATTGACGGGAGATTAATGGACTCTGAAGGGTCCCATGATAAGGATGCTGGAGAGGGAATGAACTTTGATCAGTCCTATAATGATTTCAGTAGTTAACATGTTTTGAGCAGTGTTTTGAGAAGATGGCACTGCTCAGGCTCTCTGCCTCGTGAATGACCTCATTTACATCTGGTAACAATTCTGTGAGGTGGGTCCTAGTATTAGCCCCCCCCCACCCCACCCCCCTTGTAGCGAAGAAAACTGGGCTGTCAGAAGCGACAGGTAGTTACGAATGGAGCTGGGGGGATCTGCATCCAGGTTTGACCCAGAGCCATATTCTCAACCATTATGCTATATTTAATGATCAGCTGGCTTTTTGGGCCACTGAGGCGTTGGCAGAGGGACTCAGATGTATCTCTTCCCCTCACCCTACCGCTGTGCCCCCAACGATGGGATGTAAAATCCCAATGACAAACATAACATGGTACTTCATGAAATTTGCAGTATAAATCAGGAATTGGCACACTGCACTCCACAGGCCAAATCCAGCCAGCCGTCTGTTTCTATACTGCTTCTGAGCTAAGAATGGTTTTTATATTTTCTTTTTTTTCTAATTTTCAAATAGTTAAAAAAAAATAAAAAGAAAAATAATCTTTTGTAATGTGAAAATTATATGAACTTCAAATTTCAGTGTCTATAAACAAAGTTTTATATTTTGTTAATAAAAACTCTTGTATGTGTTTGGGGCGCCTGGGTGGCTCAGTCGGTTAAGCGTCTGACTTCGGCTCAGGTCATGATCTCGCAGTTCGTGAGTTCGAGCCCCATATCGGGCTCTGTGCTGACAGCTCAGAGCCTGGAGCCCGCTTCGGATTCTGTGTCTCCTTCTCTCTCTGCCCCTCCCCCACTTGCACTCTGTCTCTCTGTCTCTCAAAAATACATAAACATTAAAAAAAATTTTTTTGAATAAAAAAAATAAACATACTTGTATGTGTTTTCTCCCTTGTTCTACAGGCATCTGCATAGTATCCTTAATGTTGCCTCTTAGCCCACAAAGCCTAAAATAGTTGCTAACTGACCCTTTGCAGAGAAAGCTTGTTAAACCCTGGTGTAATTTATCTTAACTACATTTTTTTCTGTGACCATATAAAAGTTAGAGTAAAAAATTAAGAATGAAATGGAAGAAGGGAGTGGCTCAGTCGGTTAAGAATTCAGCTTCAGCTTTTGTCATGATCTCGTGGTTCATGAGTTCGAGCCCCACGTAGGGCTCTGTGCTGACGGCTCAGAGCCTGGAGCCTGCTTTGGATTCTGTGTCTCCCTCTCTCTCTCTGCCCCTCCCCATTCATGCTGTGTCTCTCTCTCTCAAAAATAAATAAACATTAAAAATTTTTTTTAGTAAAAAAAATAGAAACGGAAGAAGAGATCAGTTCTGAGCCCCATTGAGAGACAGGCTCTGGCAGCTGAGAACAGCAGACGGGAGTCTCTTCCCCCTTCCCTCCCTTCTTTGCTTCCCCTTCCTGCCACCACACTTTAGTCCAAGGGTTGGTTGTAGGGCAGGAAAGCATAAGTAATGCAATTTGGGGGTTGGAAGAATCCAGAAGATCATCTAATCCAGAAGTTCCTTATATTTGGACTTCACAGAGCAGGAAAAAAAAAATTAATGGAGACCGACATCAGATTGTCTTATTCATAATTTGCTATGTAAGCATGACAACTACCTTCGGTAGCCGTGCCTGAGCCAACAGTAAATAGAAAACATCATTCCATTAGAAAACAACAAATTAAAATGCTGTAAAGGAGGGAAGTAAATGCTCACAGAATACAAGATGGTCCTTTACTTTTTGTTTTTTAATGTTTATTTAAACACTGAGAGAGAGAGACAGACAGAGACAGAGTCTGAGCTGGGGAGGGGCAGAGAGTGAGGGAGACACAGAATCCGAAGCAGGCTCCAGGCTCTGAGCTGTCAGCACAGAGCCTGGCGCGGGGCTCGAACTCACAAACCGCGAGCTCATGACCTGAGCCGAAGTGGGACGCTTAACCCACTGAGCCACCCAGAGGCGCCCCACAAGGTGCTCCTTTAAAGTCAAAGTAAGTGACATTTACTTCGTAAACAGTATCCACACTGTTCTTATGTTTCTCATTTACTTGGTCTGGTGAAAGTCTACACTGTCCAACACAGGCACGACTTTGGAAGCCCTAGCCTCGTCACAGCTGTCTCCTCTCTTTCACCCACCTGTCTTCTGGTCAGCCACTATCTGCTCAGAGACCCACCGCTGCCTGGTTGTCTCTCTGAGGGCATCAGCAAGCTAATCTCACACAGTGTACTGCATGCTAATTAATTAATTTTTTATATGCCTTGTAACTAACACATTTTTTTTTTTACCAATAAATGTCTCTTCACACACACACACACGCACACACGCACACACGCACACATGCACACACACACATCTCTCCCATAAATGCCACAACTGGTAGAAAATTCAAACTCCAGACCGAGAGGTGAGACACATGTTGGGGCAGATGGGGCCCCTCAGTGCGCATGCCTGGTTTCCCATGTAGGCCACGTCTTCCAGAAAGTATCTTTGATGCTATTATTGGTTTAAAAGAGTAGCTTGTGTATGCAACTCGCCTCCTCCTTTTTTGTTTGACGATCGGGGAAAAGGCACAGTCGAACACGGCAGGTCTGAGTTCTTGCTCATCTCTCCAGGGATGCTACCTCTGAGGGGAGACAGTCTCCCTGGAGAAGCCGCCCTTAGCTCTTGTCTGTGTGGAGGATGATCATGTGCCTTTCAGTACTTCCACAAGCTGTCACCTGGCTCATTATACCAACTGTTGATAGCAAATCTAAAGTGAATTTAAAAGTTTTGCGTTTTTCAGCTTTGGGTTCTGGGAAAGTTGCTAGAAGTTTTGGTTTTTTTTTAAAGGGTATTTATTTATTTTTGAGAGAGAGAAGGAGAGAGAGAGCATGGGGGAGAGGCAGAGGGAGAGGAGAGAGAATCCCAACCAGGCTTCACATTGTCAGCATGGAGCCTGATCTGGGACTTGAAGTTATCATAAACCATGAGATGGCAACCTGAGCCGAAATCAAGAGTCCAACGCTTAACCAACTAAGCTACCTAGGTGCCCCAATTAGAAGTTTTTAGACACTTTGCACTTAATCGCATAAATACCAGACATTTCAAGGAAATATTCATTTTCTATCTGTGAAATCTAAAAGGAACCTAAAAGAAACATAACAAGCTGAAAGTCACCCACCCATAAGACTAGGCCAGTTTTCCAAATGGAAGCCTTCTTTGGATTCTCAGTAAGACTGTGATGTGACACTATCTGAAAGTATGGACACTACTTGGGTAGCAATATTATTCTGAATAATAAGGAGAAAAACAGGCTCACTTGTGTATGTAAAAGTTAATCCAGGAAGATAGTTGTTTAAATACTTTCATATGTGTCTTCTTGTGTGTGTGTGTGTGTGTGTGTGTGTGTGTGTGTGTGTGAAAAACCAGAATAAAATGATGGATAAAGAACAAAAAATAGTAACAACCCACCAGATAAGAAAAACAGGTGAAAAGACCAAAACTGATGAAATTGTCAATTGTTGGAAGCTGGATAGCCCGGGAAAGCTTTGAGTCAACTGGACCAGTACATTTGTAAATACTCTGGCACATATCCTCTGTTCCCATAAAAGATAAGACACAAAAGCAGAAAATAAAAAGGACAAATTAAAAACAAGATAAATGTTTCTGGTGATCAAAATGCAATGGAAACACAAAGCAGTGGGACGGACTGATGCGTTAGAGGCTGGACTGAGTCTAGAAGCCAACTGTGGTGCTTTGGGGTTTGGCTCCTATGCATAGCAGGGAGCATTAGCCAAGAAACACCATCTTAACACGATTTGGATTGGGGTCATGAAGGAGTCCCAAAAGGGGCCATTCCAAAAGGGTGGGCACACACAGAGGAGAAAGAAAAAAGAAAAGACAAAAATTGGAATAGAGAGCTGTGGTAGCCAGTTTCCAAGATGGCCCCCGGTGATCTCTCCTCCTGGCATTCAGGTTCTTTTGTAGTCCCCTCCCATAGTGAACCAGAGTTGGTCTGTACGACCAAGAGAATAGGACAAGTGTGATGCACGTCACTTCTGAGACTAAGTCATAAGATGACATTGTGATATCTGCTCTGTCTTGGGTTAATTGCTTTGAGGGGAGCCAGCTGCCATGTCAAGTCAAGGAGTCTTATGAAGAGGTCCATGTATTGAGGAACTGAGGTCTCTGGCAACAATCCTGTGAATGAGCTTTCTTGCAAGCCAGTCTTCCAACTCTGTCAAGACTTAGATGACTATTGCCCCAGCCTACAGCTTCTGAACCCAGTGAGGGACCTTGAGACAGCACCACCCAACTAAGCTGCTCCCAGACTCCTGACCTTCAAAAACACGTATGAGGTGACAAATGCTTGCTGTTTTCAAGTGAATCATTAGGGGATAATATGTTAGGCAGTAATAAAGAATACAGGAGTCCAACTGAAAAGTTTGGTGGAAATGATAAAAGAGAAATTCAGAAATTTTCCCAAAAAATAGGACAAAAGGAAAAGTGAACAAGAAGAAAACAAGCTCACAAGTTTTGAGGGTCAATCCAGGATGTCCAGTATCTTACCAAATGGCAGTTTCAAAAAGACCAAAGAGAGAACGTTGGAGGAAATGATCAAAGAAATAATATAAGAGACAATTTTTTTAAGTGAAGAAAATAAATATTTAAATTGATAAGACCCACCAAATGTCCCCCTCTTACAAACACACCCATCGGAGGCACATTATCAAAACATTCCAGAACACTGGGGACAATGAGATTCTAAAAGGAAACAAGAAGAAGCAACACTCACAAAAGTATCGGAATCAAAATGGCATTGGGAAAAAAATGGCATCGGATGTGTCAACAGTAATACCACAAGGGAGATGTGCATGTAGGCCTTCAGAATTCTGGGGGAAACTAATTTTCAACCTAGACTTTTATACTCACCAAATGATACATTAAGTTTGAGGAGACACAGATTATTTTCAGATATGTAACGAAGTGAAAATTTTACCCTACAGGCATACTTTCATGGTTAGCTACTGGAGGATGTGTTCCACCAAAGGAAAAAAAAAAAAAAAAAAAAGGAATTAGGTCAAGAAAGGGAAAGACCTGGGATCTACGAGAGAGGATCTAACTTGGATTGATTGTCTCAGGATGACCATGGTATAAATAAATAAATTGGAGCCAGAGGGTGGCAGCCCTTGGGGGAACACCAAGAAAACTGTCTGACAAGTGTGACAGTAGAACATTTAAAAACTTCAGGAAAAACAAAAGTTTGTCCAAGAAAGTTGCAAACATGAAAAGCAGTGGCTTCGCAATGAAAAAAATTTCTGAAATCCTATACTACTGATTTAGCCAGAAGGTTTGACATAAGCATATTGGGAAGATTTGACGAAGGAGGGTTGTAGGTCACAGATAGGTCCTCACCTACTGGGCTGCAAGTCAATAGACAGTGTTAAAATAAATCTAAAAGCCGGTTTTTCAGAATTATGGAGATAAATAAGTGGAAGAAATAGCTGGAAGGTTCAAAAGTAGTTGCCTTGGGGCGCCTGGGTGGCTCAGTCAGTTATGCATCTCACTTGGGCTCAGGTCATGATCTTGCGGTCTGTGGGTTCGAGCCCCGCATTTGGCTCTGTGCTGAGACTCAGAGCCTGGATCCTGCTTCAGATTCTGTATCTCCCTCGCTCTCTGCCCCTCCCCCCACTCTTCCTCAAAAATAAATAAACATTAAAAATTTTTTTAAAGTAGTTGCCTCTTTGGAGGAGAACTTGGGAGAAGGTAGGCTGGAGGGGGACTTTGTTTTTGTTCCAAGTCTTGAATATTACAAGTTTTTTATTATTATTATCATCTACTATCTGTATTTTTTTTTTTACTTTACTAAAAATTAACAATAGAAAAGAAAGTTCATCTCAAAACCAGAAAAATTTCCTGTTAACTTTACATTTAAATTTATTGTCTTCTCAACCTAAAAAGCATTCTAAGTTCATCTTAAGTGATGTTTTTCTCCAATTTGGAAAATCACCAATCTAGCTCTGACTTCCTGGTAGAAAAAAATACAGTAAGAATAAACATAGGAAAATTTTTAAAAAGATTCAGATATTTGATGAAGAAACCTTTGGCTGACAATTCTCTGCCTATGAAGGTCAATCCTGGAGGTTGTCTGACCTCCCATGTGCTAGTGGTGGGGGAGGGGGATAGACACTCTCTGTTATTCTAAATCCTAGACTATGAAGACCGCAAGAGGCCTTAGGTTTCATCTGTCCAATACTGAGTTCAAGGTTGGTCCAGATTTTATTTGCAGCCCAGAATTTCTCCTTTTCACTTGGGCAGAGGAGCTGACTCCATTTGGGGGAGACTTACAAGCAGGGAGGCCATCATACTTGCTAGTTCATTTGCCCATGGCTGGGGCTGGGTTGGAGAGGTGGGGCTTTGTTCCAGGTGTGCTCCCCTTAGAGAAGACTAACTCTTCATGGTTGAATTGGGCTGGGCTCGATTCCTGGCTCGCGTCGGCCACTTTTGTGAAAATGTTTTCTTCCTAAAAGTGGAGGACAGTGAAGGCTGTCCAGTTAACCCTTTGACTGGGGCAGGACATAAGCCAACAACAAATCACATATAGAACTCTCTATAAAGGATAAGGAGAGAATCTGGTATCCTGAATTTGCTTTTCAAAATAAACTATAGAAATGTTTGGAATGTTTTTGTTGCATTTGTTGTGATTAATGTGTTTCTTTGATAGCACCAGTTCAAATCAAATTGTGATAAAAAAAGAATCTCTCTGTTTAGTTTCATGGTATTCCAATGGAAAGTTAGGATTGTGGTTCTCAACTTTTAGTGTACATAAATTACCTGGATCCCTTAGCAGTCTGGATTTTTCCAGAATCCCAAGCCTAGAGAATAGTTCTGAGTGCCTGGAATCTGCATTTAAAACAAACAGCCCAGGAGATTGGTTTACAGGGGTTCCCCAGACCACACTTTGAGAATCTCCTTTACATCTTGAGCCTTAAACAGCGCATGTTTTCACTCATATATGGAGTTTGAGAAACTTAACAGAAGACCGTGGGGGAAGGGAAGAGGAAAAAAATAGTTTCAAGGAGAGATGGAGGTAAACCATAAGAGACTCTTCAATACAGAGAACAAACGGAGGGTTGATGGGGATGGATGGGGGAGAGGGGCAAATGGGGGGTGGGCATTGAGGAGGGCACTTGTTGGGATGAGCACTGGGGGTTGTATGTAAGCAATGAATCATGGGGATCTACTCCCGAAGCCAATGGCACACTGTATACACTGTATGTTAGCCAACTTGACAATAACAATGTTGTCAAAAAAAAAAAAAAAGAAACTGACACTCATCTGGAAAACTATTACACTGATTTCTGTGGTATTTATGGAATAAAACAGTATTTAGTTTTAAAAATAGAGGTGAGGATTAATTATCCGCCATAAGTAAATTTCCCAATTGTATTATGTCACTTCCTTGATTAAAATTGTTTGTTCATTCCTCACGGCCGGCAGTGCTGAGTCCAAACTCATCAGCATGACGTACGAGGCTCTTTGTATTCTGGTTCCCCCTATTTCCCCAGCCTCGGAGGCCACTGGTCACCCCGAGCTCTCTTTTGCATTCCTGTGATTTTCCACATGGTCCTTCTTTGGCCTGAATGCCCACTTCTCAATACCCCTTACTCTGCTTGGCTAAGTCGTGCTCATTCTGGAGCAGTTCAAAGGTTACCTCTTCCGGAAGACTACCTCCCTAAATCCTCTAGGTAGTTACTTGCTCTCTCATCTGTTTTGTGCATAACTGCTCTTATAACACATATCTAACTGCACTGTAATTGTTTGTTTCTCCACCACCTAACAAAGCTTCTCTTAGGAAGGCACATTTTACTCATCTCTGTGTTCCTAGTAGAGGGGACAGTTTACAGGGCAGGGGTAGAAAGGAGTTATTCTCCCAGGGGTGGGGGGAGAACATGACATCTGGGCTTATTTGATTATACAACGAGGCCCTCAAGACATACCTCGGGGGGGAGGGTGGGTGTCCATATATATGGGAAGGTATAAAGAGACGTGTAACAAATACCCCTTCACCTACCACCCGGCGTATGAAATAGCACATTACAAATATGGGTGAAGTGCCCTGTGTTGTCTCTACAATCAAGTTTGTTCTATAAAACTGCCTTATCCTGGGAAAACTGAACAGGCAGCACTCTCTCCGGCTCTGGTCCATGAATGGAAGAATAATTGTGGAAGCTGACATGCTCCTGAGACTCTGTCTTCAGCAAGTACAGGAAATCAGAAGAAGCTAGAGACAATGTGGGCCCCAGGGAGTTTGCAGAAATCTTGGGCAGAATTTGGATTTCCCGTGGATTTGAGATGCTATTCCAAGAATTCCAAGTAGTTTTAAATCTCAAAGGACAGGCTACTCCTAGATAGCATGGGGCTACAACTGTAAATAGTAGATGTTCAATAAATAGGGACTATATGGGAAGGTAGATGATAGGGCACTAAATACATAAAGTTGGTAGGCATAATTTGTATAACCATATAAGATATGCATGTGTTGTTAAAGCAACAAAAGAAGGTTAGAGATGAAACTGGGCACATGTCAAGAGTAACACAGTGCTTCATGGCCCTGGAAACAGACTATGGAGAGAGAAACCTATAGATATGGTGATGACAGCTGGAGCAAGAAATAAATAAGAAAGTATAAGCTGCGTCTCTGGGAAAACAAACATTTGGATATTTTAGACATTTTGATGGCTGATTTTCTTCATCTCTTCCAGATGACTAATGCCAAGTAAATAAAAATCATAGGAGCAGGTAGATGAAAAAGCCAGGGGAGAATTAACCAGAGTCCTTAGGATGGGCACCGGGAAAAAGAAACGGACTAGTTGGCATAGGAGAGTATTACAAATGGGAGGGACTAAGAGAAGGTAAATGCACCAGCTGGAAAGCACAGTGAGTGGGAAAGACAAAGATGAGGTAGAAATGATGGGCCACTGAATGCTACTGAAACCAATACCGCACTGTATGTTGACCAACTAAAATTAAAAAAAAAAAAAAGAAGAAGAAGAAAAAAGAAATAATGGGTCAGTGGACAGAGATTTCATTCCATGCTTTCTTATTTTAGATCGGAAGGAGGGAAATTCTGCACCATGGTGACATCCCTTTGGGGGGAATACAAAAGTATATGAAAACGGAGTTTTTATTAATTCTGTACTTTAGAATAAAAAGCAAAAGTGGGCAAAATGACAATTCAGAATTTGAAGCAATTGAAATCCAGGTCACTATATCTCTTTTATTTATTTATTAAAATTTTTTTTAAGGTTCATTTATTTTATTTTGAACTCCTGAGCGTGAGATCATGACCTGAGCCAAAGTTGGATGCTCAACCAACTGAGCCACCCAGGTACCCCCAGGTCACTAAATTTTTACATGTTAAGCATCAGATATCTTTTGGAGCTCTCTGACATGATCGTATTTTCACACTTGCCTAATATTTGCTTCACTTTGCTCTGGATATTAAAAATACTGTAGGGAGCCTAGGTGGCTCAGTCGGTTAAGCACCAACTTCAGTTCAGGTGATGATCTCACGGTTTGTGAGTTCGAGCCCCATGTCGGGCTCTGTGCTGACAGCTCAGAGCCTGGAGCCTGCTTCAGATTCTGTGTCTTCCTCTCTCTCTGCCCCTCCCCCATTCACACTTTGTCTCTCTGTCTCTATCTCTCAAAAATAAAATAAAACACGAAAAAAATTAAAATATTGTTTGTTTTGCGAAAATAGACTTTGATTGTTCAACTTGGGCCGACAGAGCAGGCATCTAGATAGCTTGCTTCACTGTGAGTTTTGGAAAGAAGACTACAGAAAGAACAACAAAAGCTTATTTAAATTAGTTTTCTTAAGACACACATGTCATCGGTGTCATATCCTGATTTTTAACAATGCAGTGTTTTTGCTTTGGATGACATCTTTCCAACTGTGCAATTGCGTTTAGAAAACCCTAAAAAAAAAAGGCATAGCTATTCTGGCAAATTCAAAAGAATTACACACACACACACACGCACACACGCACAAGGGCATGCACACACCTATACAATGGTGCCGTTGCCCTATAATAAGACTTTGGTAGCTAAGGCTCATGGTAGCAGCAGTGATGTGTGCAGCGTGTAGTCTTTATACAGTGTCGGTAGTCAGTCACATTCAGGTATTAACTCTGGGAATTTGAATGTGTGTTTTAGTGGATGAATATGAATTATCACAGCAGTGCTGAAAATATCTTCTGCCCTCCAGCAAGCATGGTCTTGTTTGCAGAAACATCCTGCTCTGTGGAACAAGCAAAGCCAGTAATGTCCCAAATAATGTGTAACTTTCAAGCTTCCAAATTTTATTTATTTATTTATTTATTTATTTAATATGAAATTTATTGTCAAATTGGTTTCCATACAACAGCCAGTGCTCATTCCAACAGGTGCCCTCCTGGATGCCCATCACCCACCTTCCTCTCCCTCCCACCCCCCATCAACCCTCAGTTTGTTCTCAGTTTTTAAGAGTCTCTTATGTTTTGGCTCCCTCCCTCTCTAACCTCTTTTTTTTTTCCTTCCCCTCCCCCATGGTCTTCTGTTAAGTTTCTCAGGATCCACATAAGAGTGAAAACATATGGTATCTGTCTTTCTCTGTATGACTTATTTCACTTAGCATAACACTCTCCAGTTCCATCCACGTTGCTACAAAAGGCCATTATTTCATTCTTTCTCATTGCCACGTATATATAGTGGCAATTCTTTCTCATTGCCACGTATATATATATATAGTATATATATAATACTAGTATTATTGTATATATATTATATATACATATAATATATATATAATACTAGTATATATACTATATACTAGTATATAATAGTATATTATATATATAGTATATAATACTATATATATAATATATATATAATACCAGTATTATATATAATAGTAGTATATAATCCACAATTTCTTTATCCATTCATCAGTTGATGGACATTTAGGCTCTTTCCGTAATTTGGCTATTGTTGAAAGTGCTGCTATAGACATTGGGGTACAAGTGCCCCTATGCATCAGCGCTCCTGTATCCCTTGGGTAAATTCCTAGCAGTGCTATTGCTGGGTCATAGGGTAGATCTATTTTTAATTTTTTGAGGAACCTCCACACTGTTTTCCAGAGCGGCTGCACCAGTCTGCATTCCCTCCAACAGTGCAAGAGGGCTCCCATTTCTCCACATCCTTGTCAGCCTCTATAGTCTCCTGATTTGTTCACTTTAGCCACTCTGACTGGCATGAGGTGGTATCTGAGTGTGGTTTTGAGTTGTATTTCCCTGATGAGGAGCGACGTTGAGCATCTTTTCATGTGCCTGTTGGCCATCTGGATGTCTTCTTTAGAGAAGTGTCTATTCATGTTTTCTGCCCATTTCTTCACTGGATTATTTGTTTTTTGGGTGTGGAGTTTGGTGAGCTCTTTACAGATTTTGGATACCCTTTGTCTGATATGTCATTTGCAAATATCTTTTCCCATTCCGTTGGTTACCTTTTAGTTTTGTTGCTTGTTTCCTTTGCAGGGCAGAAGCTTGTTATCTTCATGAGGTCCCAATAGTTCATTTTTGCTTTTAATTCCCTTGCCTTTGGGGATGTGTCAAGTAACAAATTGCTGCAAGCTTCCAAATTTTAATACTTTATCTCCAAAGAAAAATACTTAGGTCCCATCACAGAGACTATGGCAACCAAGGATTCTGTATGCACATTCTTCTTGAGCAATTATCTCTGCTACTGAATTCAGTTGCTGAAACCATACATTTCATTTCTGATTCTTCATGTGGTAAATAAACTCCTAGATGGCATACAGATAATTTCCACAATTTACAACTTCCCCAGGAAAGAGGAGGAAGAACTCCAAATTAACCATCGTGTAGCGATGGTATACTAAGCATTATTTTTTCTGTACTGCGTCAGCTTTTTCAATAGCCCACATCTCTGAACTGTGGCTATGGGCACAAATGCCCAAATACCACAGAGCTATAGCCAAGAAAATATGGTGGCTAAAATCAAGTTATTGCAAATGTTTAAAACCAGCAAATGTGCCTTCATAATCTGCATGCCTGTTGCTTGGTGTATTCCATGCAAGTTTGCAAAACTTGATTGAAGTCTGTGAAAATAGATAAAGTCACTAATCTATATGTGATTGCTAAACAAGAACCTCATTTGGAGCCAGGGTTGCCGGGAAACATGAAACATTTTAAGAAGTACAATCTCTAGATAACTAAAGTTCACCCCTATAAGTACCCAATCTTTGATCAACGGTCATTGTGTTACATGGTCTTTTGCCTTTGTAAATAGACTGTAAGTGACATAATCCTCCCTTTCTAAACACGATTGCTGTCACTGTCAACACATTTGTGCCCCAGTGGATTCTTGGCACACAACTGATGACGAAGAAATATTTTTTGAGTGATGCTATTGCACGTATTGAGATATTTGCATCTATATCATTTGATTGCAGGATGGTATGTGGTTTCAATTGCTAAATATGCTTTGTTTTTTTCTTTTGAGGGAAGCTCTTTTCATGGGATTAGGCATTCTGCTTTTCCTTCTTTCTACTGGTGACTTCCTGCCTGTAGCTGTCTGTACCTCTCCCCACATTTCTTACTGTTTCATACGTGCTATTATTTAAGAAATCGGGTAACTAAAGCTTGGTAGAATTGCTTATAAATTCAGAATAAAGAGACCCTGGGTAAGTTTTGAGGGCCTCAACTATAAACAAAGTTCAGAAGCTTTGCAGAATTATTCTGCTTTTTTTTTTTTACTACCTTCTAGATCATTGAAATCACTAGGAAGAATGTGATTATATACTGAAGGAGCAAATAGTACAATAAAATATAGACAGTCATTTAAACAACTAATTTAAAAAACTCTTTTTGTGGTAAATATATATAACATAATGTTTATCATCTTAACCATTTTTTTCATGTTAAAAAATGTTTAGTTATTTATTTGGAGAGACAAGGAGAGACAGAGAGAGAGTGCATGCATGTGTGCACGTGAGCAGGAGAGGGGCAGAAAGAGAGACAGAGAGGATCCCAAGCAGGCTCTACTCTATCAGCGGGGCTTGATCTCATGAACCGTAAGATCATGAGCTAAGAAATCAAGAGTTGGACGCTTAACCGACTGAGCCACCTTGGTGCCCCTCATCTTAACCATTAAAAAAAAATTTTTTTTAACCTTTATTTATTTTTGAGACAGAGAGAGACAGAGTGTGAACAGGGGAGGGGCAGAGAGAGAGGGAGACACAGAATCTGAAACAGGCTCCAGGCTCTGAGCCGTCAGCACAGAGCCCGACGCAGGGCTCGAACTCACTGACCACGAGATCATGACCTGAGCCGAAGTCGGCCGCTTAACCTACTGAGCCACCCAGGCGCACCTCATCTTAACCATTTTTGAGCGTACAGTTCAGTAGTGGTAAGTACATCCACACTGTTGTGCAACCGATCTCCAGAATTCTTTTCATTTTGCAAAAATGATATTCTGGTCCCATTAAACAGCTCCCCATTTTCCTTTCCCCACCAGCTCGTAACAACCACTGGTCTTTCTATCTTTATGAATATGACTGCTCTAGGTACCCCATAGAAGTGGAATCATGCATTATTTGTCCTTTTGTGTATTTCACTTAGTATAACACCCTCCAGGCTCATTCATGATGCAGCATGTAAACACCCTCTTGTTTGTTTTATCAGAATTAAAATTTTAATACCAAGACATCTGTGATTGAAAGCCACAGTCATGAGATGCATACCCACACATGCGATGCTAGGAAAAGAGTGTAAATGTGCCCACGAGATAGACAAGATCTCCAAGGACTCAGTTGCATACATTATGGCCTATCAGTATTGTGGAATATTATGGAGATTTACAAAAAGGTGAGGCAGATCCAGATGCTTTACCTTGGAGAGAAGATACGACATTAGGTAAAGAAAATACACAGCTAAGCAGCGTGATCATATTTTTGTATGACACACATACGTATATGGATAGCAGTAGGTCTGGAAGTATGTACATGGAATAGTTAAAAATGGTCACTTTCGGTGGTGGGACTAAGGTATCTTTCAAATTTGACTTTTTACTTTCTTGAGTGGTTTTACAACTTTGGCATCTCCATTACTTCGCAATCAGGAATTAAAAACAATAACATTTTCATGTTTTTTAAAAAAAGGAAATAATAATAATGAGGGAATGGAAGGCCATTGACCTATCCACAAAAATGAAAAACAAAAATGCTTTGCTAAGACAAGTCTATTTTAGGTTTAGTTATGTTACTTTCTCCTTTCAATCCTACATTCTAAGCCAATTAAAGAAACAAACAAACAAAAACCCATTGTAAGTTTGAGACATTCAAGAATGAGTCTGTCTGAAAAATGTTTTCAGGTACACTTTTCATTTTTGCGGAGTTGATAAATACCGCCCTTTGTAGGTAATGATGTGATAAGAACGTTCTTAAAGCAGACGCCCAGACTACAGAGCCCTATGAGTTTACAAAAAGCCTCTTCAGAATATGAATAAAAGGGAAGAAAGTGAACATACCCGGCAACCATATTTCAAAGGACTGGGCCGTGAGTCTCCAGTTCTCCACACACACATCTCTGAAATGTTTTCACTTTACACAGCTAGTGCCTACAGTAAGGAACAGGTATTTGAAGAATGGAAAGCCAGTTGTATGCCTAGAGATAGGATCGTGAAGTGTTTTTATAGATTCTGGCTTAAGGAATAAAAAATGAAAAAAGACAGAACCTAGGACACATTCTACAGGGAGCTGGATTTACAGCAAGAAACAGAGAAAAGGTTCTGATGCTAAGCTGTTGTGAAAACACAAGTTCCTTTAAAACGTGTGAGAGACAAACAACTTTGTTTAAGCCAGAGAAAATACAAACAACAAAATCCGCCTCAAGGAAGACTTCTGTAATAGAACACTAGAAATATTACTGGCATGTCTATATGCCAGTTATAATATACTTGGGTTTGAAGAAGCTCTAAAAATAATTCAATACAACCTTTTTTTTTTTTTATTTTTTATTTTTATTTTTTTTTTATTTTATTATTTTTTTTAATATATGAAATTTACTGTCAAATTGGTTTCCATACAACACCCAGTGCTCATCCCAAAAGGTGCCCTCCTCAATACCCATCACCCACCCTGCCCTCCCTCCCACCCTGCCCTCCCTCCCACCCCCCATCAACCCTCAGTTTGTTCTCAGTTTTTAACAGTCTCTTATGCTTTGGCTCTCTCCCACTCTAACCTCTTTTTTTTTTTTTTTTTTTTTTTTTTTCCTTCCCCTCCCCCATGGGTTTCTGTTATGTTTCTCAGGATCCACATAAGAGTGAAACCATATGGTATCTGTCTTTCTCTGTATGGCTTATTTCACTTAGCATCACACTCTCCAGTTCCATCCATGTTGCTACAAAAGGCCATATTTCATTCTTTCTCATTGCCACGTAGTATTCCATTGTGTATATAAACCACAATTTCTTTATCCATTCATCAGTTGATGGACATTTAGGCTCTTTCCATAATTTGGCTATTGTTGAGAGTGCCGCTATAAACATTGGGGTACAGGTGCCCCTATGCATCAGTACTCCTGTATCCCTTGGATAAATTCCTAGCAGTGCTATTGCTGGGTCATAGGGTAGGTCTATTTTTAATTTTCTGAGGAACCTCCACACTGCTTTCCAGAGCGGCTGCACCAATTTGCATTCCCACCAACAGTGCAAGAGGGTTCCTGTTTCTCCACATCCTCTCCAGCATCTATAGTCTCCTGATTTCTTCATTTTGGCCACTCTGACTGGCGTGAGGTGGTATCTGAGTGTGGTTTTGATTTGTATTTCCCTGATAAGGAGCGACGTTGAACATCTTTTCATGTGCCTCAATACAACCTTTTAATCTTTAAACCGAAGAAAGTATGATACATATTAATAATCTTGTTTCCCCGGGGTGTCTAGTTAAGGGATTATAATACACATGAATGGTATTTTACCAGCTTATCAAGAATTCTCACATCAATTTCCATTCCTAATTTCGTGGTGTGGTACCAAAGAGTCCCAGAGGCACACAGCCTTCTCGATATGTAGAAGATAGGATGAACCAGACTCCAAGTGACTTAAACCATCTTGAGAAGGGATGCTCAAATACATACCGTACAGAATTAAGTTTCTGTCTAGGAACAGAGTTTCACCTGTGGCTGCTTCTAACACTCAGTCAGAATCTTTGTTACATGGCGGCTTTGACTTTGTTTTCACGTGCTTCTTGTCACTGAAAGGGCAGAGACAAGAATTTACATCTCTTAGGTACGGATTAGAGCAGGGGTGGAAAGAAAGCCTACCAAGCACATCTGGTTCACTGCCTCTTTTTGTTTGGACCCCAAGCTAAAAATGGTTTTACATCTTGAGATGTGAAAACACTATCATTTGCCTTTCTAGGAGAACAGTTGCTCAGAATGCCAAGGACATTGCCTCTTGGCCCACAAGCCTAAATATTTACTATCTGACTCTCCAGAAAAAGTGTGCTAACCCCTGATATAGAGGAGAAAGATTTGGAACTGGACAGAAAGCAAAAATACTTGAGTTACTTTTCAGACTGTATGACCTCAGGCCGGATGAGGACCCTCTCTGGGTCTCCATACTCTTATACATATGGTCTCTTTGACATTGAATCCTAGTTTGTGTTTCAGGCTACCCTGTAGCTGTTTCAGAAATCCTAACAAACCTAATTTAATTTGCACAGCTTTCAGAGAATAGCACTGTGACCTTGATTTGCTTTGGAAGAAGCCAATCTGGGTCAGGATGAAAGGAAGTCATTACGGTGTTTATACAACTTTCTAAAGGTCAAATCCCAAAGTTTGACCAGAACAGATTGGTTTATGAATGACTGTCCCTATTCTGATTGGGTCAAGAACCATCTCTAGGGCAAGGGTCTTAGGTTTTACTTTAAATGTTTATAGGTTATAAGGCTTTTAGTCTCCAAGCAGACAATAAGGGCAATGTTGTGTCTTGTCTCTGAAACCTCTCAACTACTTTCACCAGGACCTTACAAATCATGGATGTTCCCTCATGCTGTGGCCTGACATCTGACACCCTTCAGTGAGAACTGAGAATGTTCTAGCATAATGATGGGAGCCATATGCATTGGGGATGACTGAGAACCACAAAAAGTTGGAAACACCATTCCAAAATGTATTTGGAAGCACAGTGGGCCCATAATAGCCCAAACACATCTTAATAAAAGAACCAGGGAGGGTGTATGCCGTTCTAGATTTCAAGACTTGTTTTACAAAGCTTTGGTAATGAAGACACTATGGTGTTGGTGTACAGATGGAACAACACAGAGAACCTAGAAATAGACCTGCCATATATTGAAACTTTACATATGACTGAGCCAGTGAAGCCGATCCCTGGGCAAAGGACAGACGTGTAATAAATGGTGCTCAGTCAATTGGTGGAAAACAACGCAAAGTTTTTCCAACTCATACTTTACAAAGGGTCAATGCCAAATGGACTAAGGACTGAAATGGAAAAGATAACATTTTTAAACCTTTTGAAGAAAATTTAAGAGTATTTCTTTACGACCTCAGGGGAGGGAAGGGTGTCTTAAACATGACGCAAAAGCACAGGCCATCAATGAAAAAGTTGATGCATATTAAAGCAGAAAAACTTTTGTTTTTCTGAAGATCACATAAAGAGAATGAAGAGGTAAGTCATAAACCGTGACAGGATATGTGCAACACATATGACCAACAAAGATTTCGTCTCTTAGGAATCAATAAGCGAAGCAAACCAATGGACAACAGATACGACCAGTCATTTTACAGAAGGGAGAACACAAACAGACCGTAAATATACACACACACGCTCAACACCTTTAGTGATCAGAAAAACTGCATGCTTAACTCAAACTCAGGTTATGACTTCATGCATACCATTTTCGCAAAAATTAGAAGTGGGTTCCAGAATGGCAAAAATTAGGTCCTATGGCACCAACTGAAGATGAAGAGAAACTGAAACTCTCATATCCTGCAGGAGACACTGTAAACTGTGTTCCACCATGAACGTAGCATTTTCTAATGGAGACACATATGGGCCTTCTAGTATATTCTAGCCTTCTAGTCTATTCCCTAGAGAAGCTCTGACACAAGTGCACCGGGACAGATGTACAAGCAAGTTCAGCACAGTATTGTTTGTAACAGTAAAAATGGAAAGTCTCCACACATGCTTCAAGGATATGGAAATATATCCATGGAATATGCAGTATATATAAACATATACGTATTCCTAAACAAATAAATATATAACTATATGACCATATATATATTCACCATATATACATATGGTTAAACTGGAAAGAAAAATTAAAAAGTAGCATGGAATTCCAAACCACCTTTGGTGGCTAGGAGATTGTGGGAAGGGAACGCAGCTGTGGTAGATCACGCGGGTATCAACGGCACTGATAACGTCCTCCAACTGAAGCCATGCACACACCAGAGAGTATTTTGTACTCTTTACACTGAGTTAGGAGTCTAGCGTTTGAATCCCTGCTCCACTACTTTCCAGCTGAACAAAGCACCAAAACTGTCTGAGCTTTCCGTTTCTTCATTTGCAAAACTGGGTAAAGAACGCTTCCCCGTGGGTTGTTAGGAAGCTTAGTGGAGATGAGAACCCGTAACATTGACCGCCGGTGCTTGTCAGTGGTTCTCATGAATATTATCACCCCGTGATCTAGCTTGACCTTGATTTGTGCATACAAATCACGGCTGGGGGGGGGGGTTATGTTAAGACACAGATTTTGGTTTAGTAAGGGTGGGGTGGGGCCTGAGAGTGTGCACTTCTGGCAAGTTCCCAGGTAAAACTCATGACGTAAGCAGAAGGAACCAGACGATTCTTTCTATTCCTATTGTTCCCACAGCAAGTCCCTTTTTCTGCCTTCCTAGTTCCCTTTTTTTCTGCTCTCTCAAATTCTCTCATTCTTCTTGCCCTGTGCCTGGTCCCCATCCCAATCTATCAAAACCCTACTCATTCTTCAAACCTAAAAATCTAATTGGTTGCACACTAGAATTGCTTGGGGAGCTCTTAAAAACCTGTGAAGTCCCAGACTACACTCCAGACCAACTGATTCAGAATTTCTGAAGGCTGTCCTCAGTTGTCATATTTTTTAAAGCTGCCCGATGATTTCCATTGGAAGCCAAGGAGAGAACTTCTGCCCAAGGGCCTCGACTGAGCAACGACCCATCCACATACGATGGGGTGACTCACCAGGACACCTCTCTTAGGACATTTGGCATCTTGCTGTTTTATTTCATTACAAAGGTTCTTGTCCTATGCTACTTAATCAAATGAAAGTTTCCTGAAAATCGAGATGTGTCCTAGTAATATTGAAAGCTCATGAAAATCACAAGAGAACATTTGGAATGAAATTTCAAAATATATTTCTTGTATTGAGTTGTATACTAACTAGCATGAGTTTTGATTGTATGAAATGGACGATGGTGCTATCATTGATAAATATTTTTAGAGTAATATCCTTGCTCCCAAGTTATTTTTTTAATTAAAAAAAATTTCAATGTTTATTTTTGAGAGAGAGAGAGAGAGAGCACAAGCAGGGCAGGGCGGGAGAGGGACAGAGAGAGAGAGGGAGACACAGAATCTGAAGCAGGCTCCAGGCTCTGAGCTGTCAGCACAGAGCCCAATGTGGGGCTCCAAACCCATGAACTGTGAGATCATGACCTGAGCCGAAGTGAGACGCCTAACATAGCCACCCAGGCACCTCGCTCCCATGTTATTTGTTTTTTTTTAAATTTTTTTTTAACGTTTATTTATTTTTGAGACAGAGAGAGACAGAGCATGAACAGGGGAGGGGCAGAGAGAGAGGGAGACACAGAATCTGAAACAGGCTCCAGGCTCTGAGCGGTCAGCACAGAGCCCGATGCGGGGCTCGAACTCACGGACCGTGAGATCATGACCTGAGCCGAAGTCAGACGCTCAACCGACCGAGCCACCCAGGCGCCCCTCCCATGTTATTTTTAATTTCAGTTGAAGACAATCTCAGGTATCCGTTAATATTCTCAAAAAATGTGCACATCTCTGGGATTATTTACAACAACAAAATCATTTCCAATATAAAATATCAATTCTGTAATTATAGAGTATGATAAAAGTATTGTAGGACCTGAGACACTGAAAATAAATTCTCTGTTATAAGGAATCTCAAAATGTTTGTGCTAGTGCAGAGATTGCTAATATAGAACAACAGAATTTTGTTGTGAAGCGTTAGCTTTAACATATGGATTTGATTGTTTAAAATTGTGAAATAAAAGAAAATACATCGAACCTTTAAATTTTAAGACACAGGGGCGCCTAGGTGGCTCAGTCAGAAAGCTTCTGACTTTGAGTCAGGTCATGATCTCATGGTTTGTGAGTTGGAGCCCTGCGTTGGTCTCTGTGCTGACAGTTCGGAGACTGGAGCCTGCTTTGGATTCTGTGTCTCCCTCTCTCTGCCCCAACCCTGCTCACGCTCTGTCTCTCTCTCTTTCAAAAATAAATAAACATCCAAAAAATTTAAAAATATTTCAAAATACACGTGAAGTTTTATACAATATCCGTAAAATAGCTGAATCTACATTTCTGCCTGAAAAACTTTTGTTTCCGATTTGGAATATAATCGAATCTTTCCATAATTTTCATTTACGCATTTTAAAGGTGAACCAAAAGGACATATGAATCCTATATTCCTCACTGCTGTTGTACACGACACACTTCATGCGTTGTGTGCCTGTGTGTGCAACCCGTGACTAGCCAAGTATACCAGAAAGATTAAAAACGGTCTTGATTTTTAAGATTTGTGTTCACGTGTGAACACATATTCACAAACACACTGGACACTACATGTTTTTGTTCTGAGGATCCAGACGCAGAGAGGGAACATCTTAGTTTCCTTCATTAAACATTCCCTGATTAAGAAAAATTTTTTTGATGTTTTTATTTATTTTTGAGACAGAGCGTGAGCAGGAGAGGGGCAGAGAGAGAGGGAGACACAGAATCCAAAGCAGCCTCCAGGCTCTGAGCCGTCAACACAGAGCCCGACACGGGGCTTGAACTCACAGACTGTCAGATCATGACCTGAGCTGAAGTCGGACGCTTAACCGACTGAGCCACCCAGGCGCCCCTAAACATTTCCCTGATTAAACAGGGAAGCTACACATAACGTAAGAGATAATGTGTGGTTGAGGCAAGTCTGGGATGAAACTGGAAAATCCCTGATTCTTGGTCCTGTGTCCAGGTGGGCAATTGTTGGGTAACAGGATTAAGCTAAGAAAGAGGCATTCATAAGGAAAGTACAAATGAGGAATTCTGTTAGCCTGCCTCTAGAAACTAAAAAATTCTGTATTCTTGAGCCATCATTTGCATGGGCCCCTTATATACAGTGAATTCAGTAATGTTTGTGAGAGTCTCTAGCAGGATTCTAGTGAAGGAGAAGGGGGCAGGGGGAATAAAGGAGGAAGAAAAAAAAGTGAGGTAGGAGGAAAGATGGAGAAATAGAAGGGAGAGAAGAAAAGAGAGCAATGAAGGTAGGATCTAAAAATAACACCTTAGATTTACTGAACATTCACGTGGACGGGCATTGCTCTAAGTGTGCTATTTCTATAAACTCATTTAATGTTTACAACACATTTCGGATAAAAGAAAACTGAGGCTCCGAGAGATTAATTTTCCAAAGGTCACCGAGCTAGTAAATAATAGAATGTGCGTTTGAATTCAGGTAGTCTAGATTTACTGCATGCTATCAAGATGACACCCGATGATATTTGTGCTGTAAATTGCTGCCGTCAGGAAAAAGGCAAGCTCCATACTGCCGAGGATCTTATTTTTTCAGTACCACATCCTCGGTACCATTTGAGAGTGGATGTGAGTTAGTGAATATTTGTTTAGTCCCTACTGTGGAACTGGTCTAAGTGCTGGAGATCCAGCAGCGAACATTCCACACACACTCAAGAAGCTTACATTCTAGGGGAAAGTACTTGATATATGGAAAATATGTGTGCAGGATTATTCTGAAAATAAAATGAACTAGGAGATAAAAGCGGACTTTGCTCCTGTCATATTGGGTTCTTTTTTTTTTTTTTTTCCTTTTTTTCTTTTAATACCAACAAACCGACATCATCAGTCAATACAGACAGCAAGCTTCCGGTGCCAAACAAACAAACAAGAACAAACAAACAAAACAAAAAACCAAAACCAACACCAACAAACAAAAAAGCCATATAGCAAAAAACATAAAATACATATAGCAAACGTTGTAACATTGGACAGATAGGACAATGAAACATGCGAAAACATGGGAACAGCCACAAAGAAAATACAGACAAACTACACAGTTGTCTGAATCTAGGTGAACTACATAATGCGGGCTCGCTAGAATGTGTATGTTCTGATATTGACACCCTACAATGTTACACTGAATTCGAAACATCAAGTTCCAGAACCTTTGTTTAATAGTACATGGTAATACAATAATTCTGGAAAGGAATTCTGCACTTGGGGACTTTCATGCTGCTAACCAACCTTGAAATCAAACTGCTAAATAGGGCTTAGTGCACTGGCAAATCTTGAAGTCTTTTTTTTTTTTTTTTTTTTTTTTTTTTTTTTTTTTTAATACCAGTGTTCAGGTTAATGGTTAAGGGTTGGTATTTAAAGTATACTGCAGTTTCTTTTAGTTAATAATACATCATCCCATGGGTTCTGAAGAATCTGTCAAAACAAATAATGGCAAACTAGACCAATGCTTCATTTGGACTAGAGGGTGCCTTGGACAAAATGAACCTGGTTGTCTGTTTCCAATGGACAGGAGTCATTAATTTCATTAGGAGAGATCTATAGAACTGGAATGCTTGAGTCTCATAGATGGTTTTAAATCTCTTGTTCCATTTAGAATTGTTTCTATTTTACTGGTGTTTCTCACTGTTGCCTGTAGTAACATCAGGTATTTCTCAGTTTTTAGAATGAACTATTTGTTTCTTTAAACACAGGACCCCACACCTTGGATTTCACAGTCTATTGAAATCAAGGTCAACTGGAAACTAATACTCTGCTTCCATTCATTTTGTGCCTTCAGACTTCAACCGAAACCACTGAGAGAGGATAGCCTCAAATACCATGTAAGTCTGGGATGTGACGATTTGCTTTCCAAGCCAAAATATGTTGGGATTTCTTTCTTCCTTCCTTTCTCTTTCTCTTTTTCTTTCCTTCTCCTTTACTTTCCTTTATTCCTCCCTTCCTTTCTTTTCTCTCATTTTCTATTTTGCTTTTTGATCCTACTTAACTATCTTGCTTAACTATTAGACTACTGTTAACATTTTACCAACAAGGAAAATTTTTTATTGCTTCTCAGTGGAAACATTTCATGTCTTAAAACTATTCATGAACTTATAAATAGGAGGATTTTTTTTTCCACAGAAAATATTCCCTCGGTCTTTACAAGGATGCTAAGTCAAATTTGTTTGACTTTACTTTTACTCTCTTTGTTCTTTCTTTGGGGAGCTGATTGGCTCTAGAATACAGACTCATCGAGGTAACAACTTGATCTAACTTTAAAAAAATGTATTTGTTCAATTGTTCAAACAAAACTATTATTTATTTATTTATTTATTTATTTATTTATTTACTTACTTACTTCTTTGTTTAATGTTTATTTTGAGAGAGTGATAGAGCACAGGTACATGAGTGGGGGAGGGGCAGAGAGAGAGAGGGAGAGAGAATCCCAAGTAGGTTCTGGCTGTCAGCACTGAGCCCAACACTGGGCTCGATCTCACAATCCACGAGATCATGACCTGAGCCGAAATCAACAGTTGGATGCTTGACCAACTGAGTCACTCGGGGATGGGGGGCAGAGGGGGTGGCGGGTGGGCAAGTAAACTATTTTTAAAAACAATCAAGACACCTCATGTTTTACTCATTAAAATTAAATGTGAAAAATACCATTTCTAACCTAAGTTTAAGTAAACTCAAAGGAAAAATCCTTTCCAATTTCCTGCAAGGTTGAAAATTTCCATAATAACATTTTTGGGAAAAAATGCAAAACCAAACCAAGTAAAAAACAAGCAGAGATTTTACCTTTGCGGTGGAAAACTGAAGTCAGAACCAGCATTGGGAATTAACATCATGAAGTTGGTTAAAGAGACAAACGAGCGCAAGGCACAGAGACCTAAGGTGTTCTCTTAGTTCTTAGAGAACCCTGCTTTTGGGGTGTGCCCAGGTTTCTAGAACTAACAGTCCAGACCATAAACATTTCAGCTCTATTTGTGTTCCTGAAGGGGAACAGAATATGCCACCTCAAAATATGCCACTTTGGTATGATGCTTAGTTGCAGGTGAAGGCAACTGAGAACCAAAGGGATACAGGATACAGGATGTGCACTCTACCCTCCCCCAGTTGGCCTCAGAGCGAGGCACGCGCACCCCTGTGAGAGTGTTCTCCCCTCTCCCATATCGGGGAGTCTAGAACAACCTTTTGCACCAGAGACAGAGACAGTACAGAGGATGAATCTGCGTAAATAAACCTTAATAAAGAAGTCTTATCTACCATTAGCTTCTGCCACCTATTTACCACTCTTAGAAGCCCAAACCTCCTTTTCTCTGGCAGTCACTTCTCTATAATTTGTTGCCTTCTGTTAAAATACTATGTAAGCCCCAAGTCTCACCACTTCTTTGGGTTTTTCACTTCTTTTCTGTGAGGTCCCTGTGCCTGTAAAAATATTGACGTCAAATAAAAGCTGTATGCTATTCTTCTGTTAGCCTATCTTCTGTCAGTTTAATTCACAAGCCTCTGGCATCGAACCTAAAAGAGTAGAGGAAAAGATTTTCCTCCCCTACACTGCCAAAGGGCCTGCTACAAATGGTTTTGTGAGTCTGAGCAGTTTTATAAGTCCTAGCACCCGTGTGCAGTGGAAACGTAACGGGCAACGATTAAATCTACACGCGTTCTTTGAGCACCTGCGGTGTGCCATAGCTGTGTTTGGAACCGTGAAAAAAATGCCACGCGGGCCAGCCTCAAAGGAACCAAGGATGCAGAACAGAAGAGAAAAGACAATCGATGAGAGAACGAGCAACAGTGGAAACCCCATGTGGACCCAGGGTTATTTGAGACGATGGAGAAAAGCAAGGTGCCTGGGGCGGCTGCTGGCACCTGGGAAGGACTTCGTGATGCTTGAACTCAATATTCTTTTGGGTCGGTCAACCGACCGAGCCACCGAGCCACCCAGGCACACCAAGAAATACCTTTAGATGGTAGGGTGATAGGATTTAGCCCACAGTTGGGGTCTCTCCCAGCATTTAGCCGTGCGCACCTGTAAAAGGCTTCTCTCCTGAGCCTCAGCTTCCTTAGACTGGTCGAGGCCACCTGTACAAGCACCTACTTCTAGGACGAGGTCAAGCTCTGCTCTGCCTACTGAATGGGGTGCCTTCAAGGCTATGCATAAACATGCAATGTAATTCATTAATTTACATACAGTATGTAAAGATAAGCCCTTGTTTCAATTTTTCTATCCTACAAATCATTGAAGGCATGACCCATCTTTCATCCTTCGTTTTCTTTTTAACATTTTTTATGTGCAGAAGAATTACCCAGGGAACACGGCTGAAGTGCAAGCCCTTCTGAACTTCTGCTCCCTGACAACCAGTCCTGGTTCTGATTCAGGGAGTCTGGGCTGGGCCCAGGGATTTGCATATTTAAGTTCCCCCAGGTGATTCTGATGCCCTGGTTTGTGGATTGTTGTCCTGGGTTGTGGGCAACAATTCAGGAACACTGAAGCAGGGGATTAAGCCTGACCCTGAGCCATTTCTCCAGCTGAGTACTTTCAGAGACTTTAGGGAAGTTTCAAATCAATCTCTTTGGAATGTTTCAGATTAGAGATAAACCCCTTAGATCTGTTTTGATCCAGTCGTGGTTACAGGCTGAACCAAAATGAACTACAACAGGGCACTGATTATCTGGTTATAGTTAAATCCACAGGCCAAAGTTTTCCAAGTTGTGTCAGTGATCGAAACGACACAAAAGGGGGCAGCGGGGAGAGGACAGACAAAGAAATTAGCAACTGACTCTGCTACAAAACTCCTGAGTTTGCAGTGACCAAGGTAAACCCTCCAGAGGAACATGGACTTTTTCTTGTGATAACCATCTCAAGATGCTTATTTTGAGATGCCCTATTGCCATGCTGAAGGGTCTTCACTTACTGGTACTGTGCTTCTCCGTGCCCGGCCTGAATTTGTTACTCCTTCACTCATGTTCCTTAGCTAAGAGTAAAAACGACTGGTAGTCTCCACTGTGAAACAAACCAATAAACAGAAACACTTCTATATATAAGGAAAATATTGAAACAGTCCCTCGGTTTACTCATCTTATTGTCAAGTGTGGTGAGTGCTAATTTGGGTCTTCAGTGAATATGCTTACATTTTCAGAGAGGGAAGTCATTGGTCCAAGGTCACAGCCCGCTGTGGGCCAGGCTGTGTGCAATGATGGTATGATAGGACAGGGTGGGGGTCTAATGTCTCAGGCCCTCGCTTTGATTCCTTGGATTCAGTAGGACCACCCCAATTCTGATGATTTTCAGTCAATTTTCTTTCCAGCCTCCTTTTAAAAAAAAAATTTTTTTTTTAACATTTATTCGGTTTTTTTTGAGGGAGAAAGAGAGACAGAGTGCAAGCAGGGGAGAAGCAGAGAGAGAGGGAGACAAAATCTGAGGCAGGCTCCAGGCTCTGAGCTGACAGCACAGAGCCCGACTCGGGGCTCAATCTCGTGAACCATGAGATCATGACCTGAGCCGAACTGGATGCTCTACCGACTGAGCCACCCAGGCACCCCCTCCCCAGCCACCCTTTATACTGTCTCTAGAATGTAGATGGGTTGATTCCCTGTTAAACACCTTATACTGCCTTCAATATAAAATTGAAATGCTTCTAAAATGGAAAAAAACGAGGGGGGGGCTTTCATAAATATGGAATATTTCTCCCCCTCCTGCTCCCCACCTTTTCTCTCTCTCCCCCCACCTCCCAGTAAGAACCCTGACCTTCCACCAGGTTGCCAGAACTCCTCCCTCCTAACTTTTGATGCTTACCTCGCCAGAGCAGTTTTACAAGTAGTTTGGAAACTTTTCTACTCTACCACTGGGATGGGAATTCCTTGAGTTCATCCCTGCTCATATCCCCAGCACTGGCACATGGCCTGGAGTTTTTGTTAAATAAATACATTTTTTAAAGAATGAACGAATGATTTGTCTCAACAACTGATTTATATATCTCATGTGCTTCATTGAAAGTCATAACAAATAATATATTTATAATAATATTCACTTTTACTCAGCTCATCTGAAATAGTTTAGTACTTAATTGACATCACAGTACGTGTTCTTCCTAAGTGATACATTATATAAATATTTTTCTGTTTTCATAGACTACTTTTTATTTATTTAAACAATTTTTTAATTGAAGTATAGTTGACATATAATATTAGTTTCAGGTGTACAACATAGTGATTCGACATTTACATAAGGGACGAAATGCCCACCATGGTAAGTGTAGTTACCATCACCACCTTACAAGGCTATTACAATATTATCGACTGTGTTCCTGATGCTGTAGTTTTCATTCCCATGAGTTATTTATTTTCTAACTGGAAAATTGCTTTTAAGTGTATTTATTTACTTTGAGAGAGACAGAGACGGCGTGAGGGAGGGAGGGGCAGAGAGGGAACGAGAGAGAGAGAGAGAGAGAGAGAGAGAGAGAGAGAGAGAGAGAGAGAAAAGGGACAGGCAGAGAATATTGTCAGCACAGAGCCTGACACAAGGCTCAAACTCATGAACCGAGAGATCATGACCTGAGCCAAAACTGGATGCTTAACAGACTGAGCCACGCAGGTGCCCCTCTAAACTGGAAAATTTTACCTCTAAATCCCTTTCACCTATTTCACCCATCTTGAGACCTTCCCCCCCCCCGCCCCCCCACCGACTGGCAATCACCAATTCTTTGTATTTATGTCTATTTCTGTGTGTTTTGTGTTTTAGATTCCACACGTAAGTGAAATCATATGGAATTTGTCTTCTTCTGTTTGACTTACTACACTGAGCATAATACCCTCTAGGTCCAGTGATAGATTACAGTCAAATTTTTAAACAAGCATTGTGATAATTTTTTAAAAAATCAATGTTTGAGGTTAAGAACCTACTTCTAATCAGACTCTGATGGCCATTCACAAATCCAAGTTTGCTTCATTAAACCTTGATTCCGGAAATACCCATCTCAGTTCCAGGCTTGGGTTTCAATGCCATGAGAGGTTAGCAAACGAAGATGGCCGTCCCCGCTATCGCTTACAGAAGATGACCCACATAGATGGCTAAGAACTGAATCAAATCTATTCTGACCAAGGGAAAAATGCAACAATCCTTAGAAAGACAAGCCAACAAGCTGAGCCTCACTAATACACAGGTAAGAGTGAAACAGGGGCTATTTACAAGACATTTGGCAGTTTGACTGCTCTTCGCCTGGGCAAAAAAATGACTTCCATATTTACAAAGGGCATGGAAGAGGCATGGAGTGGTCACGCCCAGAGTTCTAGAGTCAGACCGCCAGGCTAACATGCCAGCTCTACTACTCACCACTCTTACGACTTGCTTCACTTCACCTCCCTCTGCCATTTCCTCATCAGTAACATAGAATAATTGTAACCCACCTCATGGGAGTACAGGGGGATTCTAATTACCACATATGGAATGTTTACCACCATGCCTGGCACACAGTAGGCGGGCTCAGCAAGTATTAGCTATTGTAATTATCCACTTATATCTACTCTTCCAAGTTGTGTGTGTATGTGTGTGTGTGTGTGTGTGTGTGTGTGTGTGTGTTGTGAGAAATGACTAGAAGATTTTCAAATGCTTTCTAGCATCTCTGGGGAAAAGGTTATGTTTTCTTTTTTTTTACCTTTTTGATTCAATTTATAAATAAAAGTATTAAACAGCATGGATCTCTCTAGAGCTATGACTTTATGGTGTTTTATTATTTTTTTTAAATATACTATCCTGTGTTTTTATTTTATTCCTTCATTTTATTCTGCCAATGTTTTATTCAGGTCTTTTTCATCAGGACACTTACAAGATGGCAGTTTTTCTGCAATATCTCGCTCCAGTCTGGAGGTGGTTTATAGTGACTTGTAAAATAACAAACAGGGAAACAAAAAATTAGGACACCTATTATTTTAGTTTATGTACCAGGAGTTAAGTTGCGGGTTATTAAATATTAAACTTTCCTGAAATGGAGAAAACTTCACTGGTGACAACTCTGGGATAAGAGCTTCCTTAAGGGGCAATTATTAGAGAACTTTATTATTTCTCCCAAGATTATTGGCTTATTCTATTAATTCTTTTTCTTATTCTCTTAATAGTTCTCTTAGCTTTGATAATATATATTCTAATTTAAAATCATTGCAATTTATCTATGTTTCAAATTTATTAGCATAGAGCATTCAAACTATTTTTACTTACACGGGTACATGTCATTATTTCCACATTTTCATTTTGTGTCTCAGCGATCTTTCTTTCTTTCTTTTTAATTAGCTGAGCCTGTGTTGTCTTACTTCCAACTATTTGCCAATGACCTAGCTATTGTATTTTATGGTTTTCTATTTTCACTGACACTCACTTGATTTTTCCCCTTCTGATTTCATTTTCTATATGTGAATTTTTAAAGAAACCTTCTGAGTAGATTGCTTACTATATTTGTCTTCGTTATTTTGTTAAGAATGTGATTTACAGCACTGGCAGGTAACCCCTGGACCTCTCTCCAGGCCTGTTTCCTGTCCTGGGAGGCTCACTGTGACGTCCTCAACTGGGGCTCCATTTCAAGGGACTTCTGAGATGTCAGACTTCCAGACAGAGATGGAGGGAGGGGGAGAGGGGTCAGAGTCTTCATCATCCTGACTCCCTCCCTCCCTCAGGGCCTTGAACTCCTGGGTCCCTCTGTCTGTGTTCTCTGCACCCCCCAGTTGGATGGCCAACTCAGTACCATTGTATTCTGGGCTCCCAGGAAAGGAAGGAGAGGTGGAACTAGTCAGGCTTCTCTGCTATTCTAATGGTTTCCCTGGACCTCACCTTTGTAAACAGCGTATCCATAAATAAACTCTGCTCAAATCATCTGATCGTGAACGTGCCACGTGTGTCTTGTTGGGACACTGACTGACACCATAGCTATGCATTTTCCTCCAGAGGAAGGAACGTTCCAGAGGACGTTTGAATACATCCCACAGGATTTTACTCCTCATCTTCTCATTCGCAATATTTATTTAACTATCATGCCATTGTGATCTTGACTTCTTTAAGCTAAGAGTTATTTAGGAGGAAGATTCAAAATGCATAGGTAGGCTTTTTTTTTGTTCACGTTTGCTTCTATTTGTTTGTAATTTTATTGCATGGTGAGCAGGTTTTGATTCTTGCTTTATTTGTGGAATTCGTGGGATGCCATCAGCATTTCTTTGTGATAAATTATGGCCAATTTTTATAAATATTTTAGGGGCACTGGAAAAGAAGGATTTTTATATTCAGGAGATTGTCTGACATATCAGGTTAATTGTCAATTGCGCTATTCAGGCCCCAGTGCCATTCAAAGCATGGGTCTTCGTTTCTTAACCTGTCCATGATTAAATAAATATAGAGCTTGACCATAAGGATTTGGAAAGGGGAGAGCGATTTGACAGAGCTAACAATGCTGGCTGAATCTAAAACAAGAGACTTGGGCTTATATTTTATATCTTTCTTATTCTACTTTCTTACAACTCATTTTCATCACATTTTACAACACTAATGGTCCAAGACAAAATGGAAAGTAAACCACAAAGCCAAACTGTCCCTTCACGACAGGAAGTTTGAGAAACGTTGCTCTAAACTCTTATTTTGGCCAATTTGATTTATCAAAGATCTTTTACGCACTCTTCACTCTCGCCCACACAGAGGACACATCTGTATCCACTTCTCCCCATCCCTTCCTCCACCACACATACAGAGAAAGTCCCAGAAAAAGGGACGCTTTCAAAGACTGAGGGTTTGGGTCACAGAAGAGGGCCGTCACGCAGTCTCAGGTGCCGCTACTTTTGAGGACTTCAGAGTCCCAACGTCAACCCCAGGACAAGAGGGACACACTCGTATCTGCTACATCAGTTCATCCCCACAAAAAGCTGAGGAGATCAGAAAACTCGAGCCTGGGATGGGTGTTCGTCCTGGTCTTCTGACTTCATCACTCCCCTGTGAGGTTGTGGGGAAAACGAAACGACCAAGTTGAATGTGGCAGCATATGGCACACCACTTCAACATTTCACAACGTTATACGCACATGAAGAAATTCCACAAAATGATAGGAGGGGGAGATAACAGCCGAACGCCAACCTAGCCTGCTTTCCAATCCTTTAGCCAGGCTTGGAGAAGCTGTTCGAGATGAACTAGGTTGTCAGCGCCTGGAATAACGTAATTAATGAACCGTCTCTTTTTCAGATACATTTTGCATCTGAATGGTACTTATACTCTGTTCTAAAAGCATGTCTCGCTTTCTATCCTATAACCAGAGAAAAATTGAGTACTGGAATTTAGAGCAAACTACTTTCTTCTAAAGGGTGTGCTTCAGAAATTGAAGAAATTATGCAGTCACCGTTAGAGAAACTCAAGCTCCACGACTCTCATTAGCCTGTTTTGGATAAGGGCGCTGCCCTTGAAGAAATCATCGAACTCATTCCAGCATCTCTGTGCTTTGTGGGAACATTAGCATTATTTTAAGTTCTTACTGTTATTAGTGTTTCACAAATGAATTACGGAAAAAAAATCTTTATTTTTAGCCTTTTGCAATGACTAAAATAAGATAGTGGTTTCCATTAAAAGTTATGTGAGATTTCACAGTGGGTTTCTATTAGAATTATACTGAAATTTCTTGAAGTTGAAGCCAACGGTGTAAAGTTTTAGCCCCATCTGTCTCCAAGATGAGTTATTAGGCTGACTTTGAAATATGATAACTCTGTTTTGCTGAGTCACTGTAATCTATTGTGGCCCATTGGCACATTTTGCTTTGAATCCTTGATATGGGGCCTGGCCACCACGGGCGCTCCGTAAACGCTTCTTGGATGGAGCCATTCAACACTTTTTATACTGCTGAGGCAGAGTGATTTTGTGGACTGTTTTTCTTTCTTTAAAAAAAAATTTTTTTTTAATGTTTATTTATTTTTGAGAGAGACAGAGAGTGAGCAGGGGAGGAGCAGAGAGGGAGACACAGAATCTGAAGCAGGTTCCAGGCTCCAAGCTGTCTGCACAGAGCCCAATGCGGGGCTCGAACTCACAAACCGCGAGATCATGACCTGAGCCGAAGTCAAACACTTAACCAACTGAGCCACCCAGGCATGCCTGTGGACTATTTTTCAAAACACTTTCATAAAGCTGATTGTATCTCCTGCTTCCTCACTTTTTTTCCCCCATGACATTCAAATTCAAAAAATGAGTCTTTTGTATGTATCAAGAATCTTACACGTTTACATCCTTTGACATAGCAATTCCATTTCTCGAATTTATACGGAGAATAGAATCCAATCTGAAGCAGAGTGCCATATACAAATATGATTACAGCACTATTATTTACAGAAATAAAAGATTTGTACTATCCTTAGGGTCCACTAAGACAGAAGTAGCCAAGAAAGACTGAATGTTAAAAAATGTTTCCAAGACCACATAAATATTATTTACAGAGTCTATTTTTATAAGAAAAAAAGACTGTAGAATTGTATACCCAGTATCTTTACATCTATATTTTTAAATATCCTACACATAATAAACACGCTAGTGGAAAATACGAAAAACATTAATGATCTTGTCATTAAGTACCGAAACTATGACTGACATTTTCCGTTCAAATTTTCAGAATTTTGCACATTTTCTTTCATTAAGCACACATCACTTGCATCATTGAAAATCACTGCACATTTTCTTTTTAACTAATCACTGTATACCTTAGCCTTATTACAGAGATTACAGAAAGTCCCTCATCCGTTACATATTTGGATCTGAAATAATAAAATTATGTATGTTTCTAGATGATACATAAAATACATGTAAATACTTGTGTGTTTGATTGAGACTCCAACAGTATTTCAATTTTAGTTATTCAGGAATGGATACAGACTTCTAAGATGAGCATCATTTTATGTCCAAGTTTTTTTTTTTTTTTAATTTTTTTTTAACGTTTATTTATTTTTGAGACAGAGAGAGACAGAGCATGAATGGGGGAGGGTCAGAGAGAGGGAGACACAGAATCCGAAACAGGCTCCAGGCTCTGAGCTGTCAGCACAGAGCCTGACGCGGGGCTCGAACTCACGGACCGCGAGATCATGACCTGAGCCGAAGTCGGATGCTTAACCGACTGAGCCACCCAGGCGCCCCTATGTCCAAGTTTTAAAAGAGCATCAGGATTTGCAAAAGATGAGATTCAAGGTGTATCTGTCGAACCAGCAGAGAAAGTAAGAGAGTCGCAGCAGGCCGGCCAGAGCAGCAGTGAGGGGGGAACACTGCTCTTTTGAGTACGCCTCCAGCTCTGCGGGGACATGCACGCCTTGCACTGAAAGATGAAAAATTATTTCAAAAATACCCTTGTTTGGTGAACATTTCAACTCATTTTCAACGGTGAACTTCAGTTAAGATGCTAAGAGAAATTAGCTGAATGTAGTAGATATTTGCTTTCCTTCCCCCTCCATTTGACATTCTTCTTCTTGGTTAGAGCACATCGTTTCTCTGGCCACTGTGATTGCTTCACAGTGGGACTCAAAAATATTTTCCTAAGTATTTTTGAGAAACGAAACTCGTTGTTTTGGGAGGGAATAACCGGAGGAGGTGGTTTTTCCTCGTGGTTGTCACGACACAAACGTGGAAGTATACCGTTGAGTCCATGAAGGAAGGCAACCTTAGGATGAACCAGACACAAGAACAGCAAAGGCAAAAGAAACCAGGTCTTTGATGATATCAGTGAAACAGTGGATCTAGCCTCACCTGAAACCCTCCTGACCACTGGATTTTTAAGTCATGAGAAGAAAAAATATTCTTTTTATTGTTTACACCCTCTTTTAAAACATAGACCGTTCGTGTGTGTGTGTGTGTGTGTGTGTGTGTGTGTGTGTGTGTGTGTGTCTGTGCTTAGTAATCTCTATATCCAATGTGGGGCTCAAACTCACCACTCCAAGATCAAGGGTCACATGCTCTCTGACTGAGCCAGCCAGGAGCCTCTGTCTGGGCCATTGGGAATAGAGTTTTAGGTTACTTACAATCACAAGGCTGCTAATTGGAACTGTGTGTTATTTAATTCTTACTTGATAAAAGGAATGCTTATAAAATGAATGTCTTTAGTTGAGGGCAGTACTTTGATGCTAAGTTTGGGTAGATGCACAGCCATCCATCTACAGTCATCAAGTTATATTGATTAGACCTAAACAACCGCACAAGTCTACTTGCTTCTTTCCACCCTCTTGACTCTTATCCTCTTTCAGACCACCTCTGTCTTGCACCTGGATCACCGCCATGCCTCAGTTTCTCCCTGCCTCCAATCTATTGCCCATTCTTGCTGTTTCCAAAGGATAAATCTGATCATCTCTCTGTCCTGTTCAAGACCTTCTTGTGTTTCCCATCTTAGCATCAAGTTCAAACTCCTTAACCATGACCGTGTACAATGGGGTCCTACCCACCTCTCCAACCTCCCTTCTCCTTCCTCCCATCTCTCCACATCTAGGCACGTTGGCCCTCTCTCTCTGGCCCTCAAATAAGAAGCCCCAGTCCAGCATGGACTGTTCCCTCTACTGGAAGATTCTTCCCTCCCATCCTTCCTGGTTGAACTTTCCTCATCTTTCAGGTCTCAGTGTGGATATCACTTTCTTTGGGAAGCCTTCTCCATGCTTCTCCGTTTCCCTTTTTGGCAAGCATTCTCTCCCACCACATCACAGGCCTAGTGTATGACATTGCAGTTGCCCAGCTATTACTAGACTGGAAGCTCCGTGAGGTCAGGTCTACTTCCCTCTCCTTCAGGCCCCACCTGTAGCACAGCCCTTGGCACACCATAAAAGCTCTTTAAGCGCTTGTTGAATGAGTTAATTAGAAAATTATTCATCTGATAAACCCAATACGCAATACTATAAATACACATATCAACACAAAAAACTATATTGTGCATCCATACATGGGTATGTGATCCTGAAAGTTAGTATTATTATTTTGGTATTGTAACACATTAAGTGAAAATGGTTCCAGTTTTAAAGAAGTTAAAAACATTTCGTTTGGGTTTTCATTTCATGAATCACAGAACCTGTGCCAATTTTCTAAGCAAACTGCTGTAACTCTGTTACGTGAGATGATGTGGGGGAGAAGGCTTTAAAAATAGCTGACCGGATATCCCTCTTGGTGGCTTGGGTTATGTAAAAGTATTTTGTGTTAAGCCAATGTCTCACAATGGATCACTGAGCTTTGAAAAGGCTGTTTGGGATCCTTTTTTCAGTGTTAAATATCTGCTTATAAACAGAATCGGACTGAAAATCTCCTAGAGAAAGGGTACAATGTCCAAATAGTTATCACTTTTTAACTCCAGGTACTCAAAAAATTCCAATGTTAGTACTGAAAGTGATTTTTTTTTTTGAAAGTGATTTTAAAAAAATAACAAGGTCCCTTAACAACCTAGTGAGAAAGAAGCCAGGATTCTTATAAAGAAATGTTAGATTTGGGCTTAAAATACTTTTCTATTAGAGCAGAACAATCAGATAGTATCTGGCATTATTAAATATTTATTTTAGTTTTAAAAAAGATGTAATTTGGGGACATTGTTCTCATTAAGACTCCATAAAAGCAAAATGGTAGGGATTTGTTGTTTGAGAGTTTATTATGGACTGAGTCCTTGGGCACAGCTGATTGGACCAGAGTGGTCCAGGGGTGGGTAGGACTCCATTGTACAGGGTCATGGTTAAGGAGTTTATGATATGCCCTAACCCAAAAGCTATATCCAGGCAAAGATGGAATGATTAGCTGGACCAATCAGGTTCTCTTTGCAATGGGGAATTAGGTGCTTGGGAGTGAGAGAAGCCCAGACCAACAGAGAGAAGGCAGAAGGGAGCCGCCCTGGCAGATGATGTGAATGAGCAGAAACCACAAGATAGGACACATGCAAGGTAGAGGATGATGTGGTTGGTTAGCTGGGGCAGGAATGACAGCAACAGAAACTTCTACTGAGATTCTGTAATTCCTGCTGTGGATGGGACCATGAGGTAACATGGTCACTAAACCTGCATATTCTTAAATTTTTTTTTTTTTAACGTTTTATTTATTTTTGAGACAGGGAGAGACAGAGCATGAACAGGGGAGGGTCAAAGAGAGGGAGACAGAGAATCTGAAACTGGCTCCAGGCTCTGAGCTGTCAGCACAGAGCCCGACGCGGGGCTCGAACCCACGAACTGCGAGATCATGACCTGAGCCGAAGTCGGCCGCGTAACTGACTGAGCCACCCAGGTGCCCTTAAACCTGCATATTCTTAAAGTAACTTCTGTCATCCACGAGACCTGCCTCACACTTTAGATTCCCATTTGTCTTATTGGTTAGAATGTATATCTACAAAAAAAACACACCCCTGTTTCTTGAGATAGCAGGAGAATCTCTGTTCCCCATCAAAAAAAGCCTCACCCAGGGGCGCCTGGGTGGCTCAGTTGGTTAAGCGTCCGACTTCGGCTGAGGTCATGATCTCGCAGTTTGTGCATTCGAGCCCTGTGTCGGGCTCTGTGCTGACAGCTAAGAGCCTGGAACCTGCTTCAGATTCTGTGTCTCCCTCTTCCTCTGCCCCTCCCCTGCTCACTCTCCGTCTCTCTCTGTCTCTCAATAATAAATAAACATTAAAAAAAAAAAAAAAGCCTCATCCAGATGTGTATATCCAAAACGGCACGCAGACTCATGCGGCTTGTGCCGCAACTCTCCACTGCCATACTTCCCCCTTGGCATGGCCACACCATTCGAAGGCCAGTTTTGAGAAAGCACTGCCAGATTCACCAGTCTCATCCAGTTAGAGCAATGTGACCTCCATCATTCTCCGTCCTCACTCCCATCCCTCCTCCGAGTTGGCGGAAGAACCCATTTGGCATCTTGGTGGCTCGATATCTGAACAGTTGTTGGGATCCCCGCCGCATGAAGAAGATGGGGAATCACTCTGTTATCCTGAGGATGGTGTACCGAACTTTTAAAGACAATGCGCCGCCATGATTACAGGATGGGAGAAATGCACGGTCAGGCACCTGCAGTTTCACCACGTGTACTGCAAATATCTGGAAAGTGTCTATCTAAAAAGTGAGAAGACCTTCAGTGAGGGCAGCTGTTCCAAGTAGTTTCTAACTAGCTGTTCCAGGTGGAATTGTCTGTCCTATTGACAACCACAAAAAATTAATTTTCTTCATTCTGTCTACATTTTGGCTCTGCATTGATAGTACTGATGTACTATTATTTAATTTTCCTGCCAAGTGTGTTTACAGTAAGTACTAAATATAGGGCTGATTCTTAAGTGCTTATTTCTTGATGGGTTCAAAATTTCTTTGAAGATGTAAGTTATCTACAGTTTGATTTTTGAAAAAATGCTTGCCTAGGGCCTTTTCTAAGATGCATGTTTTCTATAGTGAATTATACTGATGACCAAACACTAGCTTTTATTTCCAATTAAATTAATTGTATTTTTATTCAACCTTCACACAATTAAGTCTAATTATTACACAACTCGTTACATAGATGCACGTATATTTCACATTGTCCAAAACATAACCGAATAATTAACATGAGTGTGTGGCAAAGTGAATCTGTAAGGCAAATATTAATATGATTCTCAAAGTTGAGGTATGACAATTAGGAAGGGAAGCTTTATGATTCTTTATTTGTGTCTTGAAGCGAGGATATTTTATCTCATAGAATACCTCTCAAAAATGGATGGTCTACACTCCCCGCATGGTATACCAATTATATTAAAATCTACAAATAGGGGAACCTGCTTGCTCCCTAATAAAACCAGGAATCATCTGAGATGTGACGAGTGCAGATTCCCAGGCCACAGCATGAGGATTTTGCCAGGAAATCTGCCCTTTAAAATAAACGCCACAGAGGACTATTGCACAGACTAAATGATGAGAACTGGCCTAAGGCTTTCTTTCTGAATTTCACTTTTCTTTGTACTTCTTCCCTGGCTAGTGATGGGGAATATTCACCCTCTTCTGTGGGGACCGTAAGTACCCATGGAGCAGGGCCTCACCCTCTGGTCTCAAGAGGGCCAAATACGCATAAAAGGTAAAGACAGTAATATGATGATGGGAATGGGGGAAAACTGGTGCACCGTCTGACAAATGAAACATAATACATCCTTTTTATATTCGAAGGTGAACACACCATCTTCAAGTTACATTTATATTCCTCCCCTAGCAGCAGTGACCGTTTCGCCATACGCACAAGAGCAAACACCACTTTTTCTCAGACAGCCAGAGGTCAACCAGGCCATATGGAGATGTTATGTGATCTTTGTACACTGACTAGTAGTACCAAGTGCTAACCACCCGGGCTAATCGCTGAGAGCCCTGGGGCAATTCGCCTCGAGCTACCCATTCTCCATTTAATCAGTAATCAGCTAAACCTTGCACTTGGCCGGAAGCTTTTGGTTTTTTTTTACAATTTGGTTGGTTGGCCGAATCCACTTCTAAAAAACAAATTCAACCTAATGTCAAAAGTCCAATGGAACAGCTAGGAGGCGTAAGGGTCAAGAATGTGTACGCCCGTGTGTAGAGAATTTTTCCAAAATGTGCGTGATGAAAAAAACGGGGTTAGGTTTTTTTCATATACTTCAAACGCTTTATTTGGTTTGTTTGGTTCTGTGTATGACCTCCAAACGTGTTCAGATTAAATTATTTGAAGCAGCTAAAGAAAATAATTTGCTGGTGAAGAAAAGGCATGCCTTGCAAAGTGCAAAGACGTATTTCATGACAATAGACGTAGAAATGAATACCAAAGGACAGCGTGCAGCAAAAATTTTGACCGGATCCTTCTCGGTACAAAAGGCAAGGACCATAACTGCTCAAGGGGCCTGGATCAGCAAGGCAGAGGGCTGAAACCAAGCTGGCAAGGAAGGTTACTTTGATGAGGGTCTAAGTCAAGGTGTTATTCCAAGTGATATCTTCTGGGAAGAGACATTTCAATAGTTTCCACTTTTTTAAATAGATTGATTGAGTCAACATTGATTTTACCTGGGCTGGCACTCATCATACTAGATGCATTCAAAACAGAAAGCACCTCAATTTGGTGATAAGCAATGATTAACCAGTAACTCAGTTCTCACATTCCCCCAGTCCATCTTGGGCAACTGCCAGATCAGTTTCCTAGCAAGAGTTCACCCATGTGCACTTGCTGGCCTGCATTTGTTGCTCCTGAGGGTAGCTCTCTCCTCACATGTTAATATAAGAGGCTTCTTGGCCAGGGGAGAAGGTTGCTGACCCACCAGTTCTGCTGGCCAGACTGTTGTCTGGATTCCTGAACCCTTGCCAGGGTTCTTTGGTGGCAAGCAACAGAAATTATTTAGGCTAACTCAATGATAAAAGAGGAATTTGTTGGAATGACATGGGGCAGCACACAGAAGTTGAAGAAAAGTTAAATAAACAGGCCTCAGAAAAGACCAGCCTCAGGGCCGTTGTGGGGATCAAGGTACAAAAACGAACGGAAAGTTTTTCAGGGCACTGCTGTCAGGATGAATAAGCTCCTTGCGTTTTCAGTTGAAGATCCGAATTCCTGGGGGAGGGCACTTACTGGCTCAGCTGAGGTCATGTGCCCACGCCCTTGGCAATGAGGGGATGATAGCTCCCTCAAGTAAAATCGACATGCCACCACCAGAGGGGGACAGGAGAGAGGTCAGGAAAAAAGAGCAGATGTCAGTACACTCTGATTTCTCCTGTCACCTGGTTTCCATCTGCCCCCTCTACTGACCTTAGACATACTGTCTCCTCTTTGTTTAGGCTCTTCTGGCCGAGTTTGATAACCACCAAGTTCGAGTCAATCCTCTACCTGACTTGACCTAAAGTCTGAAGTCAGATGAATTCCAATGAGCCTTCTGATCTGTGTTGCCCTTATTCCCACCCACTACTTTGGTCTGGTCTCTGTTTGGAACATTCAGATGTTCCTGGGCCACCAGGTTCTCAGAAATTCCCCAGATTCACCCTGTTCTTATGCTGGTCACTGTTATCCCGGGCTCTTTGGCCCCAAATGCTTATTTTAAGCAGCACAATTCAAGATGTTTATATATGTACTTCCAAATCTTTTAAAAAAATGGCAAAGCAAGTAAGCAAACAAACAGAACCACTCTATTTCCTTCGGAAAATGCATAACACTCAAGAATCTATTTATACAGAAATTACTTCACGTACGTTCAAAAGTCAAATCTTTCAAAAATCCAATGTCTGCGAATACAATGTCATTTATCTTTGTTCCTGTTGTTAAACTGGAATAAAAAATTAAAGCAAAGACTTTGTGATATCATCAGAGTCTCATATTAAAAAATGAATAGCCCGACTGATCTCTCAGTTGTACAGCAAGAGACTGTAAAGCAAAGGGTAAAGACTTTTGACTGGTGGGTTCCAGTAGGTAGGAGCCAGATGAAGGTTTGGTCAAACGGCTGCCAAATATCACCCTTCACCACCACGAATACCTACTGAGCGCCTAACGTGCTAGGCACACTGCTAAGCATTTAGAGACCCCATTGTACGTAATCGTTATCATGCATATAAACCTACAGGTCTATCCTGTTGTCCCCCTTTTACAAATAAGGGAAACAAAGTTCACCAACTCAGCCAGGGCCACGCAGCTGGCTGTGGGTGGCATGAGTTACGTAAAGACTGACTTTCTAACTATCCTCTCAAATATGTTTGTCTCTGTTAAAAAGTTTTGCAGGGGCAAAGGGTCCTCATGGCAAAAATGGTGAGAAATGATGGACTTAAGAGTTCAGGGAGAAAATATGAATGTAATTAAGAAGCCCTTAATTTATTCTAATGCACAGCTGTGCCCAGTTGTGCTTCTCCGGAAAGCCCCAGATACAGACCACTGGAGATCACCTCTTCGGGGGTCACAGCTCATTGTGGTGATTATGATGAACATCACTACCTTCAATACGCCTACAGAGTTAGGAACCACCACTCCAATGTTAGAAACACAAAGCACGCTCTTCCTCATAGTGAATAAACAGGAAAATTCTAGGCCAAGGAAAGCTTATAATAACAACAACAAAGAGCCCACTCTATTTAGAGCAAGTCAGTGATTTCTCCAAATGAAAAAGCACAGCAGTTTCGACGTGAAAACAAGTCTGGTTTTCGTGAAGCTTTTCTGACTGCCACTTTCTGAAGGTGAACTTTATTGAAATAGATTCCCAAGTAAATCATTTACGGTATGTTAATGGGCGGATGTTAAGAGTAATTGGTCTTCTGGTTTTGCATCGGAACATGTTAAACGCTTTGCATTCGTGCTAACCTGATTACATAAAAAGTTTAGGAGTCATACGTATGATGAGGTTCAAAACGGGTCCAGGTGATATTTTGTTTCAACGGGCGTAGGTCAAAATCTCCAACATTTTCCTCCTTTACAAAATCGTGGAGTCTTAAGGTCTTTTCTTTATCTCCATTTGATTTTTTCCCCTGCAACTGTATTTGCTTCTGAGATTAGAATGCAGTCATTATACAATCTACTGAGGTTGTACTATCGTGCTTACCAAGCTACTGCTCAACTTGATATAAGGAAATCAATTTAGTTTCATTCCGATGCGTGGTTTAAGGCAGATTGGCCTTCAAGAAACCTAGAGAAAAGTCCAAGAGATCCTAAGCCCAACTGTCACCTGTGGGAAGGTCATAAAAATGGGCGAGGGAAGCAAGAGGAGATGAGGTAGAAGGAGTGATATTTGGGGAGAGAGAGAATCTTGCTCTTTGGCCAATGGATTGGAAATGGCTCATTTTCTCCAAATGCCTGGAATCGTCTAAAACCAATGAGATGCCCTATGGTAATGATTAGCAGGGGTTTTTGAGCCTATCTCCTTCCAGATTTAGAGCTAAGGGTGAGGGATGAAGGGGCACTGTGAAATGGTGAGCGGGTTGAGGCAAGAGTCTTTAAATCTATCTAATGCAAGACTGACTCTAGGTCTATAACAAAGAAAATAACTGGCAAAACCCATACTTTATTTGTGGCCAGGAGCCATGCATCTCATCTTCAGCTCTGTGTCCCAAGAAACCCCTGGCTCTAGCCAAGATATTCTTTTGGTTCATTTTTGACCAGAGGTGAGATCACTAGAAGTCAATGTGGGAATGGGTAGATTATCATAAACATAATGTTGGCAAAATTAACTAATTTGAGAAATTAAAAAAAATTAGCTCCTTGGCTCATATCATACATCAAATCATATTCTGGATTAAGTAAAAAAAAAAAAGACAATAGAATATATATTGAAATTTTATCTCTAGTTATATTTCCATGATAGGATTTGGCATGATTTTGCTTTGTTTTTGCTTACTGGTATTAAAACCGTGTCTGTCATTTGACAAGTAGAATCTGTGGTAAAAAAAAAAAAAAAAAAAAAGAAAAGAAAAGAAAAGAAAAAAATACCAGCTGAGCTAATTAATAATTTTACTATATAAGTCTATTACAAAAAGATATGCGGGCAAGAATTCATCATAGCTTTGTTTATTATATCAAAA